>NC_138741.1:29890193-30207693 GCF_965113295.1 Leuciscus leuciscus | reverse complement strand
TCGTATCATTGTCTTGTGAACTAGTCATTCAGCTTTTGATCAATAGTGATTGGCATGTTAAATCCCACACCTGGTGTGTGTTCCTTTGGAGGGTGTGGTTGTCAGGTAGGGGAGGGGGCCCATGAGCTTCAGTGCCCAGGGGCCCCTGGGGGTACTAATCCAGCCTTGCTTAGTGGTGTAGCACATCATCTCGATTTTAAGAATCGTTGTTGTGTTTCTTTTTAACTGAAAAGACATCAGTTAGTCAATATTCTAATTTTAAATTTGGGGTTTCATAAGCTCCAAGCCATAATAAACATTAGACCTACTTAAGTCTCTGCAGCTAGTGTACTTAAATTTTATTTATCTGCAAAATTATGTTGTATACTTACAGTTTTGCACAATATATGTTCTCAAAACTACATACACCCTTTAAAAAAAAATACATTTAGCAGTTGTTTAGCATGGGTCTGTGTAATCTGTTCTGAAATGGTTTTATTATAATATACTGTAAATCGTTATCGCAAGAGGCTGCAATGTATATCACAATATAGATTTTAGGCCATATCGCCCATCCCTAATTGATAGCCTATAGTAGTTGATAATAACATAGGCCTACCTAATGTTGCCTACGGACGGTAACAGTACAGTAGTAACCTTTTACAGTCTATGAGTAGAACAGCTTTCTCAAGCAGTTTGTGATGCATTTTGGAAACAGGAGATGAGCCCCTGGTCTAATGCGCCACCTGGCTTGAGAAACCCGTTCTCAAAGACTTACTTTTATAGTCATTATTTGGGTAGCACACATATTCTGAATGCCTTCGGCAGAATTCAAATGAGCCATTTTAATCTAGATTAATCTAGATTAATTTCAAAATTAATCTAGATTAATCTAGATTAAAAAAATTAATCTATGCCCACCTCTAATATATATACACACATATATATATATATATATTGTATATATATATACACATATTATTAAAGATTGTTAAAGATATAAAAGATTGGATGACGCGTAATTTTCTTTTATTAAATCCAGACAAGACAGAGGTAATACTTATCGGTTCAAAAAACCGCCCACAAAACCTCGCACAATACAACTTTAACATCATAGGATGTCCTGTTACTTTATCCGCTACAGTAAAAGACCTGGGTGTTATACTCGATTGCAACCTGTCTTTTGAAAATCATATTTCATATGTTACAAAAACAGCCTTTTTCCACCTTAGAAACATTGCTAAGCTACGTAATATGCTATCAATTTCTGATGCAGAAAAGTTAGTTCATGCATTCATGACCTCGAGACTGAATTACTGTAATGCCTTATTAGCTGGTTGTCCTGCATCCTCAATAAACAAGCTACAGTTAGTCCAAAATGCCGCCGCTAGAGTTCTTACGAGATCAAGAAAATATGATCATATAACACCGATTTTATCATCACTGCATTGGTTACCTATAAAGTTCAGTATTAATTACAAGGTATTGCTACTGACTTATAAAGCCCTAAACGGCTTAGCTCCAGTCTATTTAACGGATCTTCTATCGCCCTATAATCCATCGCGCTCTTTAAGATCACTAAATTCAAGGCTTTTGGTCATACCTAGGATATTCAGAACCACCAAAGGAGGGAGAGCATTTTCACATTTGGCTCCAAAACTCTGGAATAGTCTTCCTGATACTGTTCGTTGCTCAGACTCGCTCTCCCAGTTTAAAACTAGATTAAAGTCGCATCTCTTCAGCCAGGCATTCATATAATCCCACAGTTCAAACTACAATCCGGCCTCTAGCTCATAAATGCCAGAGGAGAACTGGCCCCCGACTGAGCCTGGGTTCTCCCAAGGTTTTTTTTCTCCATTATGTCACCTGATGGAGTTTTAGGACACCATTAGGTCACTTGATGGAGTTTTTCGGTTCCTTGCCACTGTTGCCTTTGGCTTGCTCAGTTGGGGATATTCTGGGGATATTTAATTAAATTTTATCAATCAATAAATTCCTCTTGAAACAAACTTTGTTGTATTATTTAAATTTAATACTGTGAAGATGCTTTGATACAATCTGTATTGTGAAAAGCGCTATACAAATAAACTTGACTTGACTTGACATATATACAGTGGCGTAACTTTGTTTTAAAAAGTGGGTGGGACAGGTGGGGTGGGGTGGGGTGGGGTGGGGGGGTTGCTAATAAAATGCTAAATCAGATATATGAACAATAACATTACGATGACCTTCAATCGATTTAAATAGTAGGCTACATGGGGTTTAATTTGTCGTTTAATGAGATGTAACCTGATATATGTATCCGCTGCTTGACTAACGTGTATCTTAATGGTCCAGTGGTAGAACTTTCGCCAACCGTGTCAGAGGTTCTGGGTTCTAATCTGCTCTCGCATAGTTTTTTTTTTTTTTTTTCTCATATAATTTTTTTTTTTCTCATCAAAACCGTTTATGTTCATCAGTGGTTGTATATCAAGCAGGGGCACGTTTGTGTGCATTATGTTTTGTAATTTCACCAGAACGAATAGAGAGTATCCGCAACGGACTGAAGCGCGCGTCCGAGTGAAGACAGTGCGGTCCACCGAAAACACTGTATCCGCGCCACTGATCACAGCGCCAACGAGCACTTTGATCACTTGATTTAAAAAACACATTTGAGCACTAGATCGTCTTTTATTTAAAAAACGAACGAAATGAATGCTCTGCCAGTTAACTGGAGATGTTTTATTTATTTGTAGAATTGGTACATTCGTGCCGCGAGATGTTTTAAAAAGTGATGGGGACAATATCGACCCTGGCAAAAAGTGGTGGGGACATGTCCCACCCGTCCCACCCGCAAATTACGCCTATGCATATATATATATATATACACATATATACACATATATATATATACATATATACACACATATATATTTAGTTTATTTCAGACAAACAAACACTTAATTTCAACACAGTTAAACTGACAAACAACAAATTTACAGCAGTCTGAAACAGGTGTAGGCTGAAGCTGTTGCTTATAATGCCTACCCTTTTTGAAACATCTATTTTACTAAATTATTAATTTACTAATTATTTACATATATATATACATATATACATATATATATATACATATATACATTAGGGGTGCAACGGATCAAAAAAACTCACGGTTCGGATCGTTTCTCGGATCAGAGTCACGGATCGGATCATTTTTCGGATCAGCAAAATTTTATTTTATTTTTTTATTAACACTTTTAAATTGTTAAATTAAAATATATAAAATCAACTTAAAGTGCACAAGGCATAATATCTTCTTTTTAACATAATTAATGAAAAACAACTTAAAGTGCAACATAAAAAGGCATCTCCTTCCTTTAAACATGGACCAATGCTTTATGTGTTTCCACTGTCATATAGGGCTGTCAAAATTGCTCAAAAATGACGTTCGAATATTCCCTCTAAAAAACACATATTCGAATTATTCGAACATCTGGTTGCGCATTTTGTCAATGACGCGCATTAGGTCTATGTCAATAACAGGACAAATTAATACAAAGAGACATAACTACTTGTGTAGTTCATTTAAGTTTAAACATATTTGACAACGTATTACCTTGCTCGCTCGCACTCGCAGGCACTCTTTCTCTCTCTCTCTCTCTCTCTCTCTCGCCGTCACCCATGCTGCGTTCACACCAAACGCGAATAGAGCGTCTGGCGCGAGTGATTTCAATGTGAAGTCAATGTAAAGACGCGTTTACGCACGTCTGGAGGTTTTGCGGCGCGAATGAGGCGTCACGCTCTCTGCGGTTCATAACGCTCGCCATGACCACGCTGTGTGTGGACTGAACATGCGCACAACTCTTTTTTTCATCAATCAATCCGCGGATCACGTGAGTGCCGAACCGAAGATATTGATCCGAACGGATCACGGATCGATGATGATCCGTTGCACCACTAATATACATATATATATATATATATATACATATATACATATATACATATATACATATATATATATATATACATGTATACATATATATATATATATATATATATATATATATATATATATATATATATATACATATATATACATATATACATATATACATATATATATATACATATATACATATATATATATACATATATACATATATATATATACATATATACATATATATATACATATATACATATATACATATATATATATATATATATTAGGGATGGGACGAAATATCGTTTGACAAAATATCGCGATACAAAACGTGACGAAACGCATCGAGGTCGAAAAAAATGGATCGCGAAATAAAGATAGATGGCACTGCTGCATGATTTGCGTAGTATATAAATAATGTAGTGTATTATATGTATGTATATGGGGCAGACATACAGTTGGTGGCAGGCTGGCAGCACCATCTGCTGATCAAGCAGGGTAAAACTAAATGGAAAAAAAAAATGATATCCGGGGAACGGTGCGGTACGTCGTCACGTCAAGACAGCGGTTTGTTTCTCACAGTAAACTGCCATGCAGGCTAGAATTGCGAAACATTATTGGATAATTCTTATAATTTACATTTCTCTGGGCCAATTGGAATCTTAGCACTTTTTCTCTTGGCCAATCGGAATCTTAGCACTTGCGTCATAATCTTGAAGCACACACACCATGACACACACAGCCAGAGCCGCCTTAACCTAATGTTAGGCCCCGGGGCTGAGAGGTTTTGTAGGCCCCCCATCCCCTCAATTTAAAGAGTCTCATTTAAAAAAAGTGTAATAGCCTATCTATAGGTAATCTACATCACAAAATGCATTAGTTTCTTTCGAGACCTACAACAGTGATTTTTTAAAATATTGTTTTTCATTTTAATATTGTTATTAACATATCACTGAGCACATAAACACAATACACTTTATTTAACAACCACACACAGCAACTAAATTTCAACTTTATGCAAATGAGAAGCGATTTTCGCGAGCGACGACCAATAGGAAAGAAGCCTTTCAGTGGAGCTCAGCTCCCGTCACCGTCTCGAGTGAAATTGCATGTGAATCGGCAAGACAGAAGAGTTCAAGGGCGATTTCACTGTTTTATATGATTTGACTGTAACTAACCACAAACATGGATATAATAAAATAATGCATGGAAAAGAAACTGTCGACAGTCAGTGAGTTTAATTCATACATTTATAGTTCGAGTGTTGTAGTTTTATGATGCAAGTTTAGCACTGCTGCAGTTCATTTTACAGTGCATTATGTTGACTATTAGGGACAAGAAAATGTATTAGCCTATTTGTCAAATTCGGATGACGTTTTAGTAATTGATGACAGTATGAGTGAGTTTAATTTGTAGATTGATCGATCGTTAATCTAGTAAATGATTTAATCCCTGAACACTGCTGTGTGTAATATAAAAACACTCTCCCAACAGCATACTGTTTCTTTTGAGCCTAATTCCTAGTCAAATTAAAATGATATAGTTGTATAATATCACTTGTGGTGGTGTTTTGTATAGATGTGGCCAGACGAGCAGTCTCGCCTCATTCGCGCCGCGGGACATCTAGACGCGCGTAAACGCGTCTTTACAACACTGAAATCACTCGCGCCAGACGCTCTATTCGCGTTTGGTGTGAACGCACCTTAACAATAACATTAGAGCGACAGCACTACCAACGCCCACAAGCGACTAGCGACATACAGCGACAAAATCTGACAAGTTAAAACAATAGGCTATGACCTTTTCAGCTCATCATGAACCTGAACATGGGAGGCCCCTGAACTTGGGAGGCCCCTGGGCTTCAGCCCAGGTAAGCCCGTGCATTAAGGCGGCCTTGCACACAGCGTCAACAACAGCTGAGCTCGCCCTTTGCCTGGCTACCGTGCGAGTCTAATGGAAACTCATGCATGAATTTTCCTGCGTTGAACTTGTTTTAGCGCCCGCCAAAGTGAATTTTTGTCCCGCCAAAGTCTTATTTGATCGGTGAGTAATGTAGATGAACTGCTGCGTTTGTGACAGGGCGCATGTTTTAACTAAAAGAACGACCAGAGAGAGAGAGAGCCGGTCGCGCGCGCGCACTCTCTGTGTAAATGACTTCACCGTCTCCAAACTAGGCGCTGTGTTGCTCTCTCTCCCTCGCACATATTAATCTAAATAAATCGACACGGTGGTAAAAGGTCGGAAGACCAAAGTTTCGTGTGGAGCATTCGGATATTTTTTTTCCCTGAATTAGGTATACTGCTGGGTGTGAATTGTGCTAAATAAGTTTCCTTATCTTCACTGAAAAGCGTTCCGGACATTCAGCTGACATAAAACAACACTTTAATTAAACGAAATAAAACTATACTGTGATGAAATGTTTTCTATGTTGACAACTTGACACAAATCTTGGATGTCCATGTCCTAACTGCTGGGATAATCACACAACGCGCACGACACGTCCAATTCGCGAACTAATAATGACTCATTTGAACCGATTCATTTTAATGAATCGTTAAAACAACTGATCTTTCCAACAGTGAACTCTGGAGACGTCTGAATCGGTGTATAACTAATCAGTAACACTTTACAATAAGGTTCTATTTATTACATACATTATATAAAAAGTACAGTTTGCTAACTCAAGCTTAAACTTTAAAATAAATAAAACCACTTTTTTTTAAAAGCATTTTAAACATTTTTCCACACAGTGCTATCAAGAATCGATAAGAGAATCGTTAAAGAATTGGATCGATAATCAGAATCGTCAGTGGCATTATTATTGATAAAATCTTATCAAATCCCATCCCTATGTGAAGACAGTAAAATTATAATCAAACATTAAAGAACATACATAAATAAAAAGATGCTAACATGAGGTCTTATTGTGTCACTGTCAGTCTTGTTACATCTGTGCAAAACTAGGGTATGCAGATTAATTATTATTATTATACATCATTCATCAGCATGCATTGATTAATCCCATGGCATGTATAAAAAAAAAAAAGTTAGTCTGCACTACCTTTTTTTTTCTTTTTTGATATCGTATCGTGACGTATCGTATCGTGACCCTGGCATATCGAGGTGCATCGTATCGTGAGTTTAAGTGTATCGTCCCATCCCTAATATATATATATATATACATATATATATATATATATATACATATATATATATATATATATATACATATATACATATATATAACCAAAATATTTGTTACCAACATTGTTTTTGCATATTTTGAAACATGTTATATGGGCAATCTAGAATCATAATCCATGTAGCAGTCAATTGTTCAAAACACTGTGCAGACAATCCAGGCAAACAACACCAGGGAAGAAAACACAGGCAAACAGGGAAATCAAGGACAACAGACAAAGGATCAAAACTAAGACACGGGAAACCAGGATACAAGGGCTCAGAATTGCAGTGTAACATTAAACATACAATACTTAAAGGGATACTTCACCGTTTTTTCATATTAAACTATGTTATTCCCTTAACTAAGACGAGTTGATACATACCTCTATCGTCTCAGTGCGTGCACTAAATCCCTCTGTCTTGCGGCGAAACTTTGTTAGCCCAGTTCATTTAATATGGGCCAAGCAGAGAAGATACCAAACACCTCCACGTTTTCCCTATTTAAATACAGTTACTCGCGAAGTGTAACTCGACCTAGGACGGTGACACAAAACAAAACGTTGCGCTTTTCTAAGCGTGTAAAATGGATAACTATTTTGTATGGCGGAATACCATAGCAAGTGCTTGGAAGCACTTCGACTTGGCGCAGTAATATCTTCACTCGTGAAAAATCCTCTCCCTCTAGTGAAGATATTACTGCGCCAAGTCGAAGTGCTTACAAGCACTTGCTATGGTATTCCGCCATACAAAATAGTTATCCATTTTACACGCTTAGAAAAGCGCAACGTTTTGTTTTGTGTCACCGTCCTAGGTCGAGTTACACTTCGCGAGTAACTGTATTTAAATAGGGAAAACGTGGAGGTGTTTGGTAGCTTCTCTGCTTGGCCCATATTAAATGAACTGGGCTAACAAAGTTTCGCCGCAAGACAGAGGGATTTAGTGCACGCACTGAGACGAGAGAGGTATGTATCAACTCGTCTTAGTTAAGGGAATAACATAGTTTAATATGAAAAAACGGTGAAGTATCCCTTTAACCAAGAGTTACTGATACATTACTTTTAAAGGCAGAGGTAATGAGACAATGAGACCCAGCTGAATACAATTAGGGATGATGAGTGAGTTCTGGGAAATGTAGTTTGTGAGGGAACGACAATAATCTGGGGTGGAGTGCCCTCTGGTGGCTATCAAGGGCACTCCAGCTGGTCGAATTCTGACAAAACAGAGGTTTTAATTATTGGGCCGAATACATCTAAACAAAGGATGCTGCAATTTTATCTGTCATTGGATGGTTGTACAGTTGCACCGTCCTCTATTATTAAAACCTGGGTGTTATGTTTGATAGCTACCTATATTTTAAAAGTTATAATGCCAATGTTTGTAGGACTGGATCCCCTGGTGTAGCTTGTTTCCTGTTCATGGAAACAAGAATGTCTTAGGGTTTCCTCAATAGGAAGATATTGTGTCCTGCCTTAGAATAATGTGGGCCCTACTTTAAAAACAAACTTAATGATTTGTTTATTTATTAATTTGCTTGTTTGTTTGTTTTTTATTCACTTTTTGTATATATATATATATATATATATATATATATATATATATATATATACATGTATTTTTTTAATTTATTTTTTTAATAAAAATCTCCATAGTTGTCTATCCTGGGTCTAAAGAATGTTTAAAACATTTTACCAACTTTTTTTATTTTACATTTAATTAAAAAAAATTAATTACATTTAAAATGTAATATGATCTCTGGCCATCATGACATCAGCATTTTTGTGTTAAATTAATAGTTTTCAGTGGAAAATTCCTGTGCACACTTGCCTGCCTCTGTTTGACTATAAATGGAAATCCTAGCCAGTGGGTTTGCATGAATTAAATCTTCCTGCCACAGAGCTGACATAGCTTGAGCTATGACTTACATGATATAAAGCAACACAGACATTGGCCTTTGAAGGTTAACACCTGCTTTTTAAACACATCCCAGTTTTGTATACAGTATATACTATACAAAAATGGACAAAAGTATTGGGACACATCTCTTAATTTCTCTAAATTTGTTTTTTTTCAATCAGACCCATTGCCACATCAGCTGAATAAAATCAAGCACCTAGCCATGCAGTCTGCATTTACAAATTATGAGTTACAGAGTTCCCTTACTTCCGGTGTCCACCACCGGGTTCGGCAATCCCCGAACCCGGTGGTGGACACCGGAAGTAAGGGATGCCGTCAAGCTGAAGAAGGAGTCCTATCGGGCCTGGCTGGCTTGTGGGACTCCTGAGGCAGCTGATGGGTACCGACGGGCCAAGCGGACTGCAGCCCGGGTGGTTGTGGAGGCAAAAACTCGGGCCTGGGAGGAGTTCGGTGAGGCCATGGAGAAGGACTATCGGTCGGCCTCGAAGAGATTCTGGCAAACCGTCCGGCGCCTCAGGAGGGGGAAGCAGTGCCCTACCAACGCTGTTTACAGTGGAGGTGGGCAGCTGTTGACCTCGACTGGGGATATCACCGGACGGTGGAAGGAATACTTTGAGGATCTCCTCAATCCCGCCGTCACGTCTTCCATTGAGGAAGCAGAGGCTGGTGGCTCGGAGGCGGACTCGTCCATCACCCAAGCTGAAGTCACCGAGGTAGTCAAGAAACTCCTCGGTGGCAAGGCACCGGGGGTGGATGAGATCCGCCCTGAGTACCTCAAGGCTCTGGATGTTGTGCGGCTGTCTTGGCTGACACGCCTCTGCAACATCGCGTGGCGGTCGGGGACAGTACCTTTGGACTGGCAGACCGGGGTGGTGGTCCCTCTTTTCAAGAAGGGGGATCGGAGGGTGTGCTCCAACTATAGGGGGATCACACTTCTCAGCCTCCCTGGGAAAGTCTATGCCAGGGTACTGGAGAGGAGAATCCGGCCGATAGTAGAACCTCGGATTCAGGAGGAACAGTGTGGTTTTCGTCCCGGTCGTGGAACACTGGACCAGCTCTATACCCTCTACAGGGTGCTGGAGGGCTCATGGGAGTTTGCCCAACCAATCCACATGTGCTTTGTGGATTTGGAGAAGGCATTCGACTGTGTCCCTCGCGGCGGCCTGTGGAGGGTGCTCCGGGAGTATGGGGTCCGGGGCCCTTTGCTAAGGGCTATCCGGTCCCTGTACGACCGGAGCAGGAGCTTGGTTCGTATTGCCAGCAGTAAGTCAGACTTGTGCGTGTTGGACTCCGGCAGGGCTGCCCTTTGTCGCCGGTTCTGTTCATAATTTTTATGGACAGAATTTCTAGGCGCAGCCAGGGGCCGGAGGGGGTCAGGTTTGGGGACCACACGATTTCATCTCTGCTCTTTGCGGATGATGTTGTCGTGTTGGCCTCATCAAACCAGGACCTCCAGCATGCACTGGGACGGTTTGCAGCCGAGTGTGAAGCGGCTGGGATGAAAATCAGCACCTCCAAATCCGAGGCCATGGTTCTCAGTCGGAAAAGGGTGGTTTGCCCGCTTCAGGTTGGTGGAGAGCTCCTGCCTCAAGTGGAGGAGTTCAAGTATCTTGGGGTCTTGTTCACGAGTGAGGGAAGGATGGAACGGGAGATTGACAGGCGGATCGGTGCAGCTTCTGCAGTAATGCGGTCCCTGTACCGGTCTGTCGTGGTGAAGAAGGAGCTGAGCCGCAAGGCGAAGCTCTCGATTTACCAGTCAATCTACGTTCCTACTCTCACCTATGGTCATGAGCTGTGGGTCATGACCGAAAGGACAAGATCCCGGATACAAGCGGCCGAAATGAGCTTTCTCCGCAGGGTGGCTGGGCGATCCCTTAGAGATAGGGTGAGAAGCTCGGTCACTCGGGAGGAGCTCAGAGTAGAGCCGCTGCTCCTCCACATCGAGAGGGGTCAGTTGAGGTGGCTCGGGCATCTTTTCCGGATGCCTCCTGGACGCCTTCCCGGGAAGGCGTTCCGGGCATGTCCCACCGGGAGGAGACCCCGGGGAAGACCTAGGACACGCTGGAGAGACTATGTCTCCCGGCTGGCCTGGGAACGCCTCGGTGTCCCCCCGGAAGAGCTGGAGGAAGTGTCTAGGGAGAGGGAAGTCTGGGCATCCCTGCTTAGACTGCTGCCCCCGCGACCCGGCCCCGGATAAGCGGTAGAAGATGGATGGATGGATGGATGGAGTTACAGAGTATGAGGTCTTGCAGAAAAAAAGGGTGTTTCCCAATTTAGGAGCGTTTTCAAACAGGGATAGGTGACGTGTTTTCAACCTCTTTACCTGATTTACTATCTGTGGATGGGCGATTCCAAGAGAAACACTGACAAAGATCGCCTGCATATGAATGCAAGCAAATTGTTGTAAACTGCCAATTTGTTCAACGTTTTTGATTAATTTATTAATTTGCTATAGCTAGCTACCCAGTTAGATATAAAAAGTACTATACTTTCACTCTCGCATGAACTATTATTAGCTAACATTCACTGAATCTGTTTGTCAGTTGATTTGTTTTAGTTTTGTCATCTGGTTGTGACTATGGTGTCTAAATGGTCAATAAAATAATGCTAATGTTTAAAGGTATTCGAGTCATCATTTTACATATAAAGGTCATGCTGTAAAAATACTCTAAGGTAAGATACAATGCAATCATATGCTTCTGTATTTATGTTGAAATAAATAACAACTAATACACTTACAATAATAAAGTTAATACTTGCGTAACACTAAATGTAAAGCAGTATCAAAATTGGTACTTGAATGGTTCACGTGCAGAGCCCTGTGCTCGTCTGTTGGCTAGTGCAGTTATATCACACTTAAACAGCTTTTATGATGAAGGTTTACACAAAAAATTGCCATGCATGTTGTGAGAGACTTAACATATAAAATACATTCTCCTCTCTTTTGCTGTTGCTCACTTGCCAATTTGTGTGCTGTGCTATTAACATATTTTGAAGTGCAAAAACCATATGTAAGACAGCTAATATCATGAAAAGACGAATGTTTGTGAAAGATTTCTATATTAATGTAAGAGTTAAAAGTGTAGCACATTATATTAAAAGATAATGCTGATGTTATATTTGAATATTTCAATGTTAATTCAGCAGTAGACTGTATATTGTGTTAAAGTGTTAGTTCACCCAAAAATGAAAATTCTGTCAGTAATTACTCACCCTCATGTTGTTCCAACCCCGTAAGACTTTCGTTCATCTTCGGAACATAAATTAAGAATGAATTCACGTAGGGTAACAGCGCAGCACTTCTGTGTTGTACGTCACACGCATCACACACGACCAGCGTCGGCAAATGGTCTACGTGAATTCATTCAGGCCCACACAGACGAAAATCAATAGTTGAATAAAGTTGTTTTTTGCACGCAAAAAGTATTCTCGTCGCTTGATAAACTTGTGGTTGAGCCACTGTAGTCACTTGTACTATTTTCACGATGTCTTTAATAACTTTTCTGGGCCGGCAAGTTTTGATCCCATAGAAGCCTATGGAGGAGTGAGCCAGCTCTCAGATTTCATCAAAAATATCTTAATTTGTGTTCCGAAGATGAACAAAAGTAATTACTGACAGAATTTAAATTTTTGGGTGAACTATCCTTTTAAAGTGGTTGTTGTTGTGAGGACTTATTATGATAGGGGTACAGAGAGGAGAGTGGAAGAGAAAGAGTTAATAAAGAGTGAAAAGAGGCTAAAGAAGAACTCGTCCATGTCTGAGGGTTTTATTGCTATATTCCTAAAGTTATCTTTGGATTAAAGCCCAGAGAACACCCACAAACAAGTATTACATTAAAGGTCACACTTTCTTGTGTATTCACAACGAAAATGTTGTATACATGAAATGAGTAAAACCCAGTCCACAGGGAGGCTCAAAAAAGAGCCTACAAACCAGTCCACTGCCTCCATGGAGCTCTCAGAGCGGAGGTCTCCTGGAAAATTGGTTGGGAACCACTGCTCTACGCTAAGAACTGCTTACCAAGGAGGCTCACAAAAGAGACTGATTCTGCTATCCAAGCTGAGCTCTGGGGAGCGGAGGCCTCAGCAGGACAACTCTTTAGAGTGTGAAGAAGCCCAACAACACTCCACCTTAAAGACAGTAAGGTGGTGACCACTCGGAAACAAATGCGGACACTCCTGAAGGTGCTTTACGTCAAATAAGTGTTTGAGAACTGGGGCGAAAAACCCACTTCCTTTCGGGTTCTCAAGATCGAAAAGAACTCATCCCAGGGACTGGAGGACCCTGCTCCAAGACCCGACTCAGGGGGAGGGACTCAGGTGGAGACTTACAATCAAACCCACGTCCTCTCTAGACTCCAACACTCACAAAGGTGCCTACAACTAGAGAGGGGTCTAATGCTGGGGGGAATTTTTTATTTTTTTGTCGGGTTCCAAGAAATTGTACTTCCGGCACCCTTTTATACTCCGGTCGCACTGGTAGTGATGTCATAGGCTTTCGCCGGCCAATGTTATTGTTGTGTTTAGACGTATTTCAGACGCCGGTCACGCTGGAGGCATTCCCCAAAGCGCGCTTATTTTTAAGTTCTTTACGCTGTTTTGAGGGAAAAATTCAAGTGAACACACCGGCGTGTTCGTGGAAAGCTAATTTAACATGCCAGAATTAAAACCTGATTTTAGAAAAATGCACCCAGATGCGCCTTTGCACTCCACTACCCTGCTCACCTCATCCTGCACCCTGTTTATCAATAAACTCACTATTCACCTACCATCTTCCTCTCAGTGTCTGCATATCCATAACATTGGTCTGGTGTACCACAACACTTATTTAAAAACTTCAATGTGTCATACAAATCAATCACAAGATTCAATAGCACACTGTGCTGTCAACATACAAATATATAGACTATATAGTTACTTTCCTCACACAGTTTGAGTCAACATGGGAATTCCCCTCCGTTCTAAAAAGAGTACCTCATGAATGAATGAATGAGGCATTTATATAGCGCTTTCATATGTACTACTGTACACCCAAAGTGCTTTACAATCATATCAGGGAATCTATCCTCAACCACCACCAGTGTGCAGCATCCACTTGGATGATGCGACAACAGCCACAGTACAACAGCGCCAGTGCACTCACCACACATTAGCTACAGGTGGAGAGGAGAGAGAGAGCCCTGAGAAGTCTTGTTTTAAAAATAATTCTTTTGAAGTGTTGGTGCTTAATGTAACACTATCTAGTGTAAATGATCAATCACGTTTGAGATTTGTGCTGGCTACTGTATACAGGCCACCAGGGCACCATACAGACTTTATCAAATAATTTTCAGATTTTCTGTCAGAGTTTAGTACTGGCTGCAGAGAAAGTCCTAATTGTTGGTGATTTTAATAGATAACGAAAAAGATGCATTGGGATTGGCATTTAAAGACATTCTGAACTCTATTGGAGTTAGACAACACGTGGCAGGACCTATTCATTGTCGTAATCATACTCTATATCTAATATTATCACATGGAATCAATGTTGATGCCGTTGAAATTCTACAGCAGAGCGATGACATCTCAGATCATTATCTAGTCTTGTGTATACTCAGGCCCGCCCACAGAAATGACTGGGCCCCTGAAAAGGTCCAGTGAATGGGCCCTCCCCAAATCTGCTATAGGCTACTCATATCATGTGTGTTCTCTCTCTCTCTCTCTCTCTCTCTCTCTCTCTCCTACATTAACACATACATTTATGTATGTGTTAATACATACATACATGTGTGTATGTATTTATGAAAAAAAAATACATTTCTTAACGATTAGCAGAAACATTCTAAGATTGGACTGAACACACTTACCAACTTACCACTTACACTTACTTTCCTACGACTGCAGCAGATTTTAAACACTTGACTGTGAACACCGACTGAACGCGTCTCGGCGCGTTTGGGCATGATCAGTCGTAAGTATCAAATTAAATAAAATTGTTATATGACACATAAATGCATTCTTTCTCAATTATAAATTTTAGGGACCTGTTGGTTTGTGGTGTAACAACGATTAATCTTCAGTGAACCAGTGAGATTTTAAAAACAAACATTGGGTCTCATTTACTAATAATTGCGTATGCTATTCATATTTATAGGCAGATTTGATCTTCTCACTAGCCTGGGAAAACCCAGAAAACTTCTGGCAAATTTAGATTTGCTCTGCAAGTGTAACGATCACCAGCTGGAGTGCCCTTGAGAGCCACCAGAGGGCACTCCACATAAGACTCTCCTATTCACTCACAAACTACAGTTCCCATACTCACTGCCTGGACTCATCACTGATCACATTCACCTGTACCTCATTCACTGATTGCATTCACCTGTCTCATCCTGTTAGTCTGTCTATTTATACCATGTTCATTCATTCACTCACTGCGAAGTCTTGTTGTACTGTTAGTCTGCATTTCCGAGCATTTTCCCTGGTTTCTTGTCTGGTTTTTGAATATCTCGCCCTGGTCCCTGGATTACTCTCTTGCCTCTGGTCCCTGCCTGTTTTGTTAGTTTGTTTCTTTATTTGTTTGTTTGGACTGCCTACCTGTGTTTTGACCTTTTGCCTGTACTTTGGATTACGCCTTTGGATTACCCCTTCAATAAAAGCTGCACTTGGATTTTAACCTTCGTGTCTCGGAGCAGTTCATGACAGAAGACTTCGCCACTTCAGATCCAGCAGCCGAGAAAGAACCGAGACCCACCATGGACCCACTAATCAGTCTCTTCCGCCTCAGCCAAGGTAACCGATCCATTGAGGAATATGTTGACGAATTTTGTGAGCTCTGCCATGGGGTAGACTTGGACGATGCAGTCTTAAAGGATAGTTTCCGATATGGGCTTGAGGACATGTTAAATTATCTCATGCCTGACAACACCCCTCAATGGACTCTATGTCAATATATTGAATTCGCTCTGAGGTTAAGCAGATCATCCTTTTCTGCGGGCCCTGTGGATGAGGGTTCCCATGAACTTACCACACCCGTTGAACCAGAATTCTGCTATACCTCCCCGTACTCTCGTTACATCTTAGCAGAATTTCCAGAGCCCGGTCACTTCTCAGCAGATCTTCCAGAGCCTTGTCACTTCTCAGCAGATCTTCCAGAGCCCCGTCACGTCTCAGCAGATCGTCCAGAGCCCTGTCACGTCTCAGCAGACCGTCCAGAGCCTCGTTACGTCTTAGCAGAATTCCTCGAGCCCTCTACTGCTGAGGGGGCGTTTCCAGAGACTGTTCCCGTCACGCCAGCCATCAAGCTAGTCACCGGATCGGTCTATTATCGTCCAGGACTGGTATCCAGTGTGGCCGATTCCCCGCTGAGGTCAGTACGTGTTGCCATAAGGGCCATCGTGCAGGAGTCTCGTCCCGCTGAGAATATCCTGCATAAATCATGTTTCACCGAGACCTTCCTGCCTGAGTATCTTCCTGCTGAGCCTGCACTTCACGCCAGTCCAGCCGAGCCTGCACTTCACGCCAGTCCAGAGCTGTGTTCATCGCAGGTCCTGCCCAGCTCAGAGCCCTCTTCGCCGCTGGTCCTGCCCAGCTCAGAGCCCTCTTCGCCGCTGGTCCTGCCCAGCTCAGAGCCCTCTTCGCTGCTGGCCCTGTCCAGTTCAAAGTCCTCTTCGCCGCTGGTCCTACCCAGTTCAAAGCCCTCGCTGCCGCTGGTCCCGTCAAGCTCAGAGCGCACTGATCCTGATCCAGTGCCAGAGCTTCACGTCAGTCCTGCCGAGCCAGAGCCAGAGCTTCACGTCAGTCCTGCCGAGCCAGAGCCAGAGCTTCACGTCAGTCCTGCCGAGCCAGAGCCAGAGCTTCACGTCAGTCCTGCCGAGCCAGAGCCAGAGCTTCACGTCACGTCCGCCCGTCCAGAGTCTCGTCCCGCCGAGACTGAATCTGTTCCTCTTCCTCTTTCCACGCCTGTGTCTTCGGACAAGATGGCCGACTCCACGCCTGTGTCTTCGGACAAGATGGCCGACTCCACGCCTGTGTCTTCGGACAAGATGGCCGACTCCACGCCTGTGTCTTCGGACAAGATGGCCGACTCCACGCCTGTGTCTTCGGACAAGATGGCCGACTCCACGCCTGTGTCTTCGGACAAGATGGCCGACTCCACGCCTGTGTCTTCGGACAAGATGGCCACCACCGAGCCAGTGTCTCAGGACAAGATGGTCTCCGCCAAGCCAGTGTCCTCAGCAGAGTTGCCCTCAGCAGAGATGGCTGCTGACATGCCTTTCCCTGAGCCGTTGGTGTCTGTTCCAGTTCCTCCGCCGTGGTCGCCCAAGGGGTCTTCACCGCCGTGGTCGCCCGAGGGGTCTTCACCGCCGTGGCCGCCCAAGGGGTCTTCACCGCCGTGGCTGCCCGAGGGAAAGTCTCCGCTCTGGCCGCCCGATGAACTGTTGTCTCTGCCTTGGTCGTCCGATGGACTGTTGACTCCGCCCTGGCCGCCCGAGGGAAAGTCTCCGCCCAGGCCGCCTGAATGGTCATTTATGCCCTGGCCGCCTGAAGGTTCGTCTCCTCCTTGGCCGCCTGAATGGTCGTCTCCTCCCTGGCCGCCTGAAGGTTCCTCTCCTCCCTGGCCGCCTGAAGGGTTGGCTCCGCCCTGGTCACCTGCACAGCCTGATCCGCCCTGGCCTCCCATCCTGCTGCAGTATCCAGGTCCTCTGCCGCTCCACGGGCCTGGCCCTCCATTCCGCCCCCAGGTCCGCCTCCGCTCCACCTCCCTCCTGGACAGTTTAGGAGCGTCTGGAATCCGCTCCTTAAAGGGGGGGCTATGTAACGATCACCAGCTGGAGTGCCCTTGAGAGCCACCAGAGGGCACTCCACATAAGACTCTCCTATTCACTCACAAACTACAGTTCCCATACTCACTGCCTGGACTCATCACTGATCACATTCACCTGTACCTCATTCACTGATTGCATTCACCTGTCTCATCCTGTTAGTCTGTCTATTTATACCATGTTCATTCATTCACTCACTGCGAAGTCTTGTTGTACTGTTAGTCTGCATTTCCGAGCATTTTCCCTGGTTTCTTGTCTGGTTTTTGAATATCTCGCCCTGGTCCCTGGATTACTCTCTTGCCTCTGGTCCCTGCCTGTTTTGTTAGTTTGTTTCTTTATTTGTTTGTTTGGACTGCCTACCTGTGTTTTGACCTTTTGCCTGTACTTTGGATTACGCCTTTGGATTACCCCTTCAATAAAAGCTGCACTTGGATTTTAACCTTCGTGTCTCGGAGCAGTTCATGACAGCAAGTAGTCTGGCAAAGAGCTCTTTCAAGCCCATTTCCATGCCGTCGAAATCGCGGCACCAATCAGAAACGTTGAGGCGGGCTTTACACGATGATGATCGCTCAGATTGGTTTTAGGTCTAGCCTTTCCAATTGCGCCCAGAGGCATTTGAGCGACATCCACTCCGTTGGTGAAGCGCACCAACTTTTATATGCATTATTATATTCAAATTGCAAACACATGAGGACAGTCTCCATGAAAGACCCACTGGCAGATGAACATGCTACTACATTTCTCTCCGAAACAGTAGGAAATTTCATTTCATTTAATAGAGGATTTTAACTGTGACAAGATGACTGACAGGGCAGTTTACGTGACAGGATGCACGCGACAGATCCGTCCGATAAAGATGACGTAGTATGTCCCAAAGCTTGCCTACTTTTTTGCTACACATTCAAAAGTAAATACATTTTTTTCACAAAAAGAGTACATACTTTTATGGCGTAGTGTAACTTAGGCGAATTGGGACACAGCATATGGCTTTACACGATGCCGATCGCTCTGATTGGTTTTAGGAGTTTTAGGTCTATCCAATTGCGCCCAGAGGCATTTGAGCGACGTCCGTTGGTGACGCCCCTTAGAAAATGAGTTATTAAAGAAGCTTTGCCAGACCATAACTCAGTTACTACTGAGAATGGTCTGGTTTTAACCAGGCTATCTTCTCACTGAAACTTTCCGCCTAATTCACAACACGTGTGTGTGTACGCACAATAATTTGCTCTTAACTTCGGCTGTTTCTTAATATGCATTCTTCAGCGATCTTGCGTCCTTGTGTTCTCGCTCTACGTCATCATCAACCGCCGAAGTTCAATTCCAAGACCCAAGAACGCGAGTATAGTGGATGCATGAAAGTACCCGGATGTGTTCTTAGACTTGGGCTGCGTTCCACTTCACTTCCCTTAGCACTTCTCCTCGGGGGAATTCCCGCCACCATTTTGAAGTGCGTTCCACTTCGTGAAGTTTAAATGGACACTACAAACTCTATGAGATATTAATTATTATTTTTAAAATTTAAAACAACCCAAACCTATATACATATAGAATTCTGCATTAAACCAATATGTAAGGGAAACAAAAGCAAATAATATATCAACTCCATAGAGGATTCAAGTGATAAAGGGCTTAGGACATTTCGATTCAGCACATTGCCAGGGTTCTACCAGTAGTGGACACTCGTGCAACGTAAGCAATGACATAGGCTACATCCGAGTGAACGAGACTGAGGGAAGTTAGCAAAGGAAGGGGCATTAAAAAACGAACTGGAACGCAGCCTAGAGATAATCGAACCATCAGAAATCCCAGAAGATGCTGCAAGCTGTCGACGTATGGAAGCCTGTAAGGTTTAAAACTCTCGTTCTCACTTAAGAGATTCCTGTGCAAATACGTGATGGTTAGTGAAAGCAAACCTTTGTCTGTTTTGCTTCATTTTTGCTTACTTGCCGCAGCACTTTCCAAAACATCTGCTTTTCAGGATGCACATAGAAATTTGGCTGATCGTAGACAAAAGCGCAAAGTTTATTCTGCGCTAATTTGATCTAATATTTGATGTTTTTTTTTTTTTAAATGTTGTATCAAATGAGGATTGATTAAATTATTGTTTATATTTTGAGACAAATGTCTTCTTAATGATTTTCAGTTTTGTTCAAGGTCATTAAAGCAACAGTTTTTCAATAACGGAAGAATATGTAAAAAGTATGGTATTTGGGGTAAAAAGCGCATCTGCTATCGGGGCAAAAGGCACAAATGTCTGACTTTTCCATTTTACAATGTTATATTAACATATTTGAATGACAGTATATTTATTGATCAAAAATGAATTATTTTATTTTTCAAAATAAACATAAAATAGTACAAACTTTGCTAAAGTGATTGTTTTGAACAAGTAATAATTTAGATTTTAAGTAATTATTAAAACCATATTCCCCCCTCGCCACTTTATACATGTATAAGATTTTTAAACAAATTAAACCACTTTTATGATATATTTTCACACAAAATTGGTTGCTCCATCAATGTTCAATACAAACAAATACAATCATGCACTTTGGGAGGAGTGAAAAGCCATTTTTTTCTTAAGGTGTGCTTTTAGCCCTGTTGTACCATATATATATATATATATATATATATATATATATATATATATATAGATAGATAGATAGATAGATAGATAGATAGATAGATAGCACATACTCTTGGTGGCCTTATAAACATGTTAAGATGAAAATTTAAACAGATATTAATCTTAAATATATTTCTATATTATTTGATTTTCCATCCGAGTGGTTTCAAAATGTTTTGTAAATTTAGAATACATTTTAGAATGAAAGTTTTGATGAATCATGATTTGTTCGTGAAAATGTTCATACACAGATTTCACACACAAATCTGTGCGCACGCATGCTTAGTGAATGAGACCCATTATCAGTCAGACAAGTGATGCTCACATTTCTTGATGGTTTTAGCAATAAACTTTGCTCGCTGATCAAAACCTTTAGCTCAGTTTAATATTTAAGGATACTTTAAACATTGAATAACTGTTTGGCCCATACATTGTTTGATGATTAGTAGTTACAGTATTATTCATACACCTCCTGTTTTAAATTCAATTATCATGTTTCTTCCACTTTCAGTCCTTTTTCTGGCTGCTCTTTGGGCTCCTCCACTTGTATTTGTGCATTCTGCCTTCCTCTCAGGTAAGCATTCACACTCTCCAGTAAATCAATGGAGTGATTGATCAGAAGAGCCAGCCAAGCCAGGCCAAAGAATATCCAGGCTGCCATCAGACAACTGTACCACTCTGGGTAGATTATTGCTGGGTTGTGATCTGGCAGGAGAAACAAAGTTGTAAAGATGTTGTGGTTGTAAAGATCAGGTTTGGGCAAAATTCTGAATTTAACAATTGAAATTGAAATCAAATTGACATTTTTAATGTAAGTTGAATTGTAATGAAAGGACAATGACTTTACTGAATAGCAATTCAAAGAAAGGCAACACAGTCACACAACAGTGGGGTTTAATTGGTCCAGCACAAGTTTTGCAGGAAAACAAAACAAATAGTTGTACAATTTTGGCATCATTGTACCATGATATGTAGAGTAAATTTTTTTCTCAACCAATTATGTATTTTTCTAATTTATCTTATTAAATACTGTTAAACAATTAACACTGCCTTTCCCTCACAATCTATTGACAGATATATTAAAGTAGTGGTTAACAGTTTGTAGCCCCAACTATACACATTTTGTAAGTCTCCCTAATAAAACACACCAGATTCAACTCATCAGCTTATTATAGGGACTTCAACACCTGAAATGATTGTGTCAGATGTGAGAGACATCCAAGATGGGTACTGTTGGGCGTACTACAGGACCAGGTTTAAGAACCACTGTATTAAAGTTTATCTCTGTATTGAAGACTTTCTTGGTGTTCTATCATATATAAAATATAAATAAATGTTAAATTATTAAATATAATGTGTCTAATGCATTATTAAATGCTATGCGTACAACAATAATATGAATTTCCTCCTATTGCCTTAAATACATATATTTTACATTTGAATTACACTTCTGCATCTTATTTGCTACCTCAATTCAAAATTCAAATTCAGGAACATTCAAATTCAATTTTGAATGACACAGCCAAAGAAGTGATGTCACTTCCTGAATATAGGGCTACAAGAATAATTACTAAATATAATTACATTTGAGGTGGTTAACAGTAAAAAAAGAAGGCTTTATTTAATGATAGAAAAACAACTGCTATTATGTAGATATAAAGTCCATAACCGATAACAATGATGTGAGCACATGAGCATCAGAAATAGTTAAGATACATGTTAACAATTAAAAGTCTGTTTGTTAATTTTTGTATGTGTGGTCTCCTACCTGCAACATAATCTCCAAATCCAATAGTGCTAAGTGTTATAAAGCAGTAGTAAATGGCTTCAGCATAACTCCATCCCTCATATGCTTTGAAGAGCAACATAGGAAGCATAAAGTACAGTAACGCTGAACTTACGAAGGATATACTGTGAATGGATATTCGTACACATTTCTGTGGGAAAGAACAGAGTCACGGGCACAGTCAAGGGTAAATGTCAAGCATTTTCATTTTCAATTTTAATTCCTTATTTTAAACAAAAATCTATTAGATATTTAATATCTAATTAAATTAGATTAGATTAAAGGAGTTAAATTCTCACCCCTCTATCAAATTTTTTCTCCAGAAAATTGCAAAAATTCCTCTCAATAGCCAACATGTATTTTCCAACTCTATTTAAGATCACTACATTCAGGGGAATGCCAAAAAGAGCAAACAACACACAGAAGATCTGACCAGCCGTTGTCAGTGGAATGATATTACCATAGCCTGCAGAAAGAATGAAAAAAAAAAAAAAAACCTTTACCCAATTGAATGAATACCACACAACAAACCAAATTAAACTGGACTGTCAATTTCAAGGTGTTAAGTTTCCCATTTCCTCACCAATAGTTGTGACCACTGTCGCCGCAAACACAGATGAGCTGGTAAATTTCCAGAAGCCATCTGCGGTGTCATTACTGTCTGGACTCAAGCCACTCACGGACGCAGCTTTTATCATCTTTGAGACAGTGATGACAAGTAATGAATTAATCAAATGGCAATAAGAATTAGTAACTGAGTTAAATTTCATTAAAACATTTCATTAAATAAAAAAAATTAAATAAAATAACCATCTAAACAATCTCAATAATAGATCAACATGAAGTCCATGAATATATTTCCATTCAGTTATACATTGGTATAAATGAACCATAGAAGCCACACATCCATTTCAAATGATGTAAAAAGTTGTCCAAACACTTGCTCACTGTATCTACCCATCATTGTTATTGCTGTTAATGTGGAATAAGACAAGCACTGTTACAAAAAGTCATGTACCATATAGTTAAGGAAAATCTAGTCTCATACCTCTGCTAGTTCTCGGAGGCCATTCTGACCCACACAAGGGTACTTCTCGAGTAGTTTAATTCTTTTCTCCTTGAGGAGTTCAATCTGTTGCAACACATACCATCCTTCTAGCTTCCAGAAGACCAGCCCTCCAACAAGGACATAGGCTACATAAAAAACTCCAAGGAACAGAATAGAAGGTAACCGAGTTACCTTAAGAAACTGACATAACTTTCCTGAAAACACGGGGAGCATGGTGCCTTTGGTTGCCTGGCTCACCTGTCTGCCAATGCAGCTGCAGGTTAGTGCTACCACACGGATTTACTCTGTTTATGTGACAGGCAAATCACCCCCTGTGTAATGAATGCTAGAATCAGACCTTATGACCTGGCATGCAAATGTTGATTGAAGGAGCGCAGAAGACACAGGGAGTGATGAGTTAAAGAGGGAGGTTAAAGTGGTTTGAAGGTACAATCAGTACTCTCTGACAATGGCTAAAAATCATGGCACTACTGTGAATAAGGCCTAATGAGTTGGTTCAACTTAATTTGATCAAATACATTTTTTTTTTTTTTTAATATGCTTGTTCAACTTAAACATTTAATTTGAAAATAATTATTAGGTAGAAATAATTCTAATTTCATTCCCCCTATATAAAGACAATCGAGACAAAACTTGGTTATTTATTCACTTACTCATTTAGCAGACACTTTTATCCAAAGCAAATTACAAATAAGGAATACAAGCGATTCATCTCAAAGAGGCAATAAACACACGAAATGCTAACAAAGATTCAAACATTGTTCAGACTAGTACAAGCTAGGAGGATTTAGTAGTGAAAACACACAAAAAAAATTTCATTCTTTTTTATTGAAGAGTCAGCAGGATACCATTAAATGCTCATGGAAGAGATGCGTTTTCAGTTGTTTCTTGAATATTGTCAGGGATTTGGCTGTCTGGACCTGTGGGGAAGGGCCTGATCTTCCTGGTGTTGTGCAGTGCAAACCTGTATGACCGTGCTGTCTTTGCAATATGGTCTCTGAATGTCATCTGGTCTTCAAAAACCACCCAAGATTTTTGGACGATCTGGATGGAATTGTTGATGAGACTAGCTGGATGGTGAAATTATGCTGAATAGTCGGCTGAGAAGACTAAACGAGCCAATGCACATTGGCATGCGGGATTTGGATCGCAGGCTCTTCATCGCTGAACGGGTATATAAGGAAGTGCGTGTGGCATTTCAGGATTTCGCTGAGGAGCCGAACCAGTGACCCGGACACTCAGCGGTGGTGCAGAAATTGTGGTGACGGGACATAACGTCTCCGTTCCCTCCTTCAGGGAATAACAATAGTAACCTAGACGTTCTCTTTCAGTCAGTCACGTCTGACGTTAACTGACGATTGGTATCCCTATCAAAGCGCCACCATTGCTCCCCCTTCCAGCGCTCTTCGTAAGCTACCTGATCCCCCCACACCTACTGGGGTGGAAGATGGAACCAGGCTCTACGCAGAGAAAGTCAATCACAGCTGTTCCTATGACCCCGCCAGTGAGACAATTGAATAACATTGGGGAAGTGTGCCTTTTCCAGCCGGAAAGAGGAAAGTATGGAGGCCACATCCTGCCTGTAGGGAGGTAACATGGGGAAATTACACATATGGACTGGCCAATGGGGCAATACTACATGTGGAAGTTCTCTGGGGTAGATCCAACCTAGTTAAGGATGGAGGTCAATACCGGCACTCTACTCTATTATACTCTATACTCTATACACCTCGATCTCTGCCCGCAGAACGGGAGCATTCTTATCCAGCACTGAGGTGAACTGGATGCCCCTGAACTTCGGAGGACACCGGACGAACTGAATCGCATAGCTGAGTCTGACAGTCCGAATGAGCAAGCGAGACGGGCTGGGAAGCACTAGCCAGGCTCCCAGAGACTGTACAAGCAGGGTCAAGGGGACCACAGATGTACCTGCAGAGAGGTGGATTGCAGCAATGCTAATTTACATTGTCAAGTCAAGTCAAGTCAAGTGAAGGGGCGTCTGTAAAAATTAATCTTGCTATTTCAACGCTGTATTTCACCCAACATATTTTACTCAACCTTATGTTATACACATTCTTTGAGTGTGAGCTTTTTATCTACAAAAACACACACTCACACACACACACACACACACACACACACACACACACACACACACACACACACACACACACACACACACACACACACACACACACACACACACAATCAGAATATGGTCACACTAATATTGTTGATCACACTGTGAATGTGTTGTCTGAGCATGTTTCACACATGCTCCCTGAGCAGGTGCTCCCTGTCACGTTTTGAGTTTGTTTTTTAAATATGTTTTTCTGTTATGTTCATGCCCGAGTTTCATGGTTAGTTTTCTAGTTTGCTAATTAGTTCTGTTCTCTCAGTTTCCCTGACTGTTTGTTACCATAGTTACAGATTGATTTGAATATTCAGTTCAGGTGCTCCTCATTTAGTTACCCTTGTTTGCTCACTCTATGTATACCCACAGTCTTGGTTTTACCCTTTGTTCTGGTATTAGTCAGGGTTTTGCTGTAAAGTTTTTTTCTCCTGCGATCCCCTAGTCTTTTGTGGGTGAATTAAAATAAAATTTCCTTGGACTTTGATTCCTGCTTGACTCCTGCGAGTGTCTGAACTTAACAGCGTGACACTACCCTTTCCCAAATCGAACTAAATTGAGTTGATCAAATTAAAATAAATCTCATAGATGGCACTATTTAATCATTTTATGTTAGACTTATTAAAGGTATTATTCCTAATTAGATATGTTTAAATAAAGTGAACAATATTTAAATATATCAGATCTATGAAGGGCCTTAACTCTACTCTGTTTGGTCTAAAGCCTTTATAATGGCAAACCCAACACTCACTTAAACATATAGTATACACATATATGCTAAATGTATGAAACCCCAATATTTACTATTTTCAAATCTCTAAACCACTGCACTTGATTTCAGTTATGTAGGTATGCATAAAGAGAGAAAGAGAAATAGTTTGAGTTGTGGACATTTGAATGTATTTGAATATGGTTTAGGCTAAAAAAACTAAAACATACAAGTTAGCATGAACGTAATATGATATGTGCACACAAAATATGTGTTTGGATAATTATATATAAAAAAATGGTCCCACTTTATATTAAGTGGCTTTATGTACTATGTACTTACATTGAAATTAATAATTTGATATAATGGACTTATTGTGTATACATACAGTACATGTTTTTACATTGTACTTATATTTTGAAAATACCTGCTAATTACAGCTGTAATTAATTTATGTAATTACATTTGTAATTACACTGTTGACCCTTCCCTTACACCTTAACCCACCCTTAAACCTACCCACACCACCACATCTGTCCCTAACCTTACCTGTATCACACCTCAATAGCAGCAAACGTGTTTTACGATATAAGATCCCTATATAACTACATCGAAAAATAAGTACAATGTACTTATTGTGAACACAATAAGTACATTGTACTTATTTTTCAATGTAGTTGAGCCACTTAATATAAAGTGGGATAAAAAAAAACAAATAAAGACTATTTAACTATTTCTTTACATATGTTCTCACTATTCCTTAATCCCTCCCTATTCTAGCTTGTACTATCCTGAATGATGGCTGACACTTTGTATTAATAGCACTTCTTGTGTATAGCCTCTTTAGATGAATAGCTTGTTGTATTCCTCAATTCTAAGTCACTTTGAATAAAAAAAATACAGAATGAAGAACAAAGAATGTGCAGTTGGCGTGTTTTACTTTTTACTGTTTTTTGTTAATTTATGAAGCCGATGTAAACTTTATCGTTACATATTATATTGTTATTTTACAATGCTATTATATTTTGTGCAGGGAATTCGCTTATTTTGTTGTAAATAAAAAAGCCTGACAATATCACTGCTAAATACCTATATTGTGGAATTCTGCCATATTTCTCACTGACATGCTCCCAACTCGTAAAGATCGGTGCTTAAAGAAAATCCCAAGCTTCCCACTCATATTTACAATCCCAAGCTTCCCACTCATATTTACGACTTTAGTGGTGTTTGTGTGTGTTTAACTCGTAAATACGATCGTTTTGTCATGACTTTAATGCACATAATAGTTCAGTTTAATTAATTAAAATAAGCTAAAGTAACACGCTTTTTATTTTATTTTTTTGTCACAATTTAATTAAAGTTCAATCAAGTCAAATCAGTTCAATCAACCTAATATATTTAAAACTGAAGTTAACTCACCCTGACAAAATTTTCTCTATTATGCATGGCAAAACTTTATCTAGTAGGAATGACACAATTTTTTTGAAAGAATGACACATAATTTAAGTTCATACAACAAGATTACAACAAATCATTTCAAACAAATTAGATTTTGTTGGAAAAATGTAATTCAATTCTTTTTTTTTTTTTAGTGTACTGTCAACAAAATATACTTAACTAAACGACTCTCTCGAAAAACATATTCATAAAGTTTATTGTACTGTATAACATGAGCTATAATGTATGCTAAACTAAATTAAAGTGATCACACAAGCAACAGTCAAAATTACTTGCAGTATAAATATTATTGAGCGCTCACTGTACTTGTTCAGAATCCGTTGTGAACAAAGGGATTCATTTACATTTATTCATTTTACATTTTTTCATTTAGCAGATACTTTTATCCAAAGCGACTTACAAATGAGAACAATAGAAGCAGTTAAACTAACAGTAGGACAACAATATGCAAGTGCTATGATCCTTCTCAGTTTAATCTAACCAAGTACATGTTAATAATTATTATTATTATGTATAAAAAAAAGAAAATATATAATAGAATAGAAGAGAAAGTGTTAGTATTACTGGATCAAGTGCTGTTGAAAAATAAGCGTCTTCAGCCTTTTCTTTAAAATTGGCTATGGACTCAGCAGCTCTGGTTGAGTTAGGCAAATCATTCCACCAGCAGGGAACAGTCATGGTAAAGGTCAGAGAAAGAGAATTTGTGTCTCTTTGAGATGGCACCACAGGACGTTGTTCGCTTGCAAGTTTCTGGATGGCACATAAGTCTGAAGTAATGAGTTTAAGTAAAAGGGAGCAGAGCCAGTGGTTGTTCTGCAGGCAAACGTAAGTGACTTAAATTTGATGCGAGCGGCAACTAGCAACCAGTGCAATTTTGTGAGGAGAAGAGTGACATGTGCTCTCTTCGGCTCGTTAAATACCACTCAGCATTCTGGATCAGTTGCAGAGGTTTGACCGTGCAAGCTGGAAGACCAGCCAGGAGAGCATTACAATAGTCCAGTCTGGATAGAACTAGCGCTTGGACAAGGAGTTGTGTAGCATGCTCTAATAGGAAGGGCCTGATCCTCCTAATGTTGTACAAGGCAAATCTACATGACCGGGCAGTTCTAGCAATGTGGTCTGTGAAGACCATTCAAGACCATACATCCTCCTTCACCTTTATTTATATAGTGCTTTTTACAATACAGATTATTTCAAAGCAGCTTTACAGTGATAACAGGAAAATGTTTCTGCTGTACAGCAGATCTAGAAGAAAATAGTCCAGCTTGAGTAAGTTCCGTGAGGGTTAATTTTTGTTGTAAAAAAGTTATGAATTTAGTTAATTTATGTAAATAACCGCTCTGGAGAAAACAGTGATGTCATCGTTCAGGTCAGTACAGGTCTCATATAATGGTGTCATTGTCACAATCCACACTCAAGGAGACAGGGAAGATCCAAGCGCAGTATTTTTATTTAGGGTAATCCAATATTGTAATCATCCAGGCAGGGGTCAAATACAAATAAGCAATCCAAAACAAGAACCACAACCGGAACGGGCGAGAAACAGACATCAGAAGTGGCATGACATACAACAAGGACTCCGTAACAAACACTAAACAGGCAGGGTATTTATACACACAGAAACTAACAATCATGATGGGGAACAGCTGGGTGCAATGAACAGTGATGAGTGCAGACAAGGATTGTGGGGAATGCAGTTCCTAATGTGAATGACACTGTGGGGGAAGAGGACCTCTAGTGGTTACCCAGGAAACACAAACCAGACACTGTGACAGTCATTGCAGGAAGATCAATAATATTGTTGAATATTAAATGTCCTTGAGAGTTGGTTAAAGGTAGGGTAAGGAATTTTTTTCATAAAACGTTTTTATTCTTGTTGAAACTCTCTTCACATCCTGACAGAAATCAATAATAGAAGTGGTCTAAATAAAATTAACATATATCTTTTGTGGAAGTTCAGGACCATACAATGTTCATCCAATCATTGCATTTGGTATGAAATATTTGCATAATGCCGCCCAAATGAATATGCAAAGAAAGAAGGTGAGGCTTCCCAGAGGAAAAATGTATTGCTTAGTGGTTGCTTTCCCTAAGCTCAGGAGACTCCCATTTTAGTATCAACAGCATTTCAGATGTTTCTCCGAAAATTCCTTAGAAGAAAATATATACATAGAAACTGTCTGTCTATTTACTGTTGTCTGTTCACAAGCATTTCAAAGTATATCATGGTGAAAGAGATGTTTAAGTTGTGTGCTTCTCCCTGCCAGCAGTGCGCTTTGGTGGTCAGAGCTCATTCTACTAGGAGTATGGCGGCCTCTAAAGCCTTATTATCAGGGGTTTCCCTTCAAGAGGTTTGTGATGCGGCAGGGTGGTTCTCGCCGCTCACATTTGTGAGGTTTTATAGCCTGGACTTGGAAGCTGCCCCAGGGTCTCAGGTGCTTCTTACTTAGATGTCATTTTACATCAGTTTTTACATCATTTACTGGCGAAGTAAGCGATAGAGCCGGTCCCTCCAGCCGATATTAGGTAAGGGCACTACAGTGCCTACTTCATTGTACCCAAGGAAGGAGGTGGGTTACGACCGATCTTGGACCTGCGAGTTTTGAATCGGAGTCTTCACAAGTTACCATTCAAAATGCTCACGCAGAAATGCATTTTGCTGTCCCTGTCTCTCCATGTCTTCACGAAAGTCACGGAGGGGGCCCTTGTTCCCATGAGAGAACAGGGCGTTCGCCTCCTCAACTATCTCGACGACTGGCTCATATTAGCACACTCTCGAGATCAGTTATGCGAACACAGGGACCTCCTGCTCAGGCACCTAAGCCAGTTGGGCCTTCAGGTCAACTGGGAAAAGAGCAAACTCGCCCCCGTGCAGAGGATCTCTTTTCTCGGTAGGGAGTTGGATTCGGTCACACAGACAGCGCGCCTCACAGAGCAACGTGCTCGGTCGGTGTTGAACTGCTTGAACACGTACAAAGGCCGACCGATAAGGGAACGTTTCGGTTACAGATGGTAACCCTAAGGGAGGGAACGGAGACATACGTCCCGTCGCCACATCTGCTGCGACCCGCCGGGGCAGCCAGCTCACCAGCTCGGCTCCTCAGCAAAAAACTGAAGTGAAATCGCACCTTCTGCTCATTATATACCCGCGCTGTGTGGCTGAACAGCTGATGCAAATGATTGCACGCCAATGTGTATTGGCTCGTTTTAGTTTCACTCGAAGTAGATTGGCCTCTCTTGCGAGATTCCTAATCGTTGGTCACGACTAGGGAACTAGGGTTACCATATGTAACCGAGACGTTCTCTGAGTAGGGAACGAGACGATGCGTCGCCCTGCCATACTTCCTGCATTCCTGTGATCGAATTGCTTCGGCTATTTCGAAGCTAATGCCGGTCAGACCGGATGTGCTTTTATCCTTTCCTGGTCGTGACGTCATCCGCCCATGATGCTCACTCTCGCCATTGGACTAGCTGACATACGTGCTTCAGACGCAATCACACAGGGGCGTTCCCAAAGCGTCATCGGCGCATCGTCTCGTTCCCTACTCAGGGAACTAGGGTTACAGTCGTAACCTGAAACGAGTCTTTAGATGAGACAAATGTGAGCGATCCAGTGTCTCTAGCTAAGGAGAAAAACCTGAGCACAGTGTGTGATGTTGCTGAGATCTCTTCTGAATTTTTAGAGGAGATAAATGTTAGTGATCCAGAGTCTCTAGCTAAGGAGAATAATCTGAGCACAGTGTGCGATGTTGTTGAGATCTTGTCTTAAATTTTGGAGACAAACGTGAGCGATCCAGTTTTACTAGCTAAGGAGAAAGATCTGAGCACAATCTGTGATGTTGTTGAGATCTCCTTTACATTTTAGAGGAGACAAATGTGAGACCACCAATATATCTAGCTAAGGTGAAAAATATGTGCAGAATGTGTGATGTTGCTGAGATCTCTTCAAAACTTTAGAGGAGACAAATGTGAGAGTGTTAGAGTTTTTGTCTCAGGAGATAAGTGTGAGAAGCAGGAGACTCAAGCAAAAGTTTCCATTTGATGTTAAAGTAACCTCATTTCTGTCAGGACCACAATCGTCAAATACGATTGACAATTAGCATACAGTTTGGATTGGCGGTATGGTTCCGTTCTGGGCGAGAACTTCCTGCGCATCCATGCAGCCTAGCATGTATAAGAGCAGGGAGAGCAGCAATAACCCCCCTTGGGATAAACAGAACAGAACCAACATGAATGTATGCAAATATATTTAATTCAAGATTTTAAAGTACAACATAATTTTTTTTCTCATTTTTTTTTTCTCACTTTATTTATAAATTTCTCCACATATTACAAAATTCCAACCATTCCAGAACACAGTTGTACAATTTAACATATGTAGAGAAAAAGGGTAATAAAAAAGGGTAAGATCAGAAGATAAGCAGGGGTCCAGGACAAACCTAATATAAAGGGAACAATTATTAACCCCAAATAAGAATGTTCAAAGAAACCCAATATGTTACGAGTTTCAAATTGAGCAACTGGAGTAACAAAAAGATTTTGACTGGGGTTCACTACTCTCAACTCTCGATGTCAGCCTGGAAGACAAAATCATACACTTAGGTAAAGTTGGTTTTATATTCGCACATTTGCACTTTTTTGCTTAAAAACTGTCTCAATAACAAGCGCAATAAAGCACATTTTTGCTAAATAAAAGCAGCTACATGATCTTTAGGACAAAGATGGTGAACTACAACACTCCAAAATCTATCAAAATGGGCAAATATTGTTTTAATGGCATACAAATTCAGTTGAACATTCAATGTGTGTGGTAAAGAAGATAGGGACCGTCTAAAAAGTTATATATTTTTTCCATTGTGTGCAAACAGACAACTACATTTTTGCAAAGTACAGATGTACCAGCAAATCTCGCTCACATTATGTGTTCTAATGCTATTGATTGTACTTTAGCAACAATAAAAAGTGCATTATAATGATTGTATTTAGGAAACCTGCCTCACTGTACATAATGTACATAAATATTTTTAGAATAAAATTACATTAATGCACCAAAGGGATTTTTTACTATCCGAAGGTTGTAGCATGTTCCTAGTGACCACACTGACTTACTACAGGTGAAATTTTGACTAAAACTCCTTTACTGTACGTACAGTTGACAAAAATGTTTTTTTGTTTTTTTTTACTGTAATTCACCCTAAGTATTTTTTCGTGTTCCAAAGGCTGTAGTGTTTCCCTACGGACCAGACTGACTTACTACAAGTGAAATTTTGACAAAAAGTCCCTTACTGTACGTACAATTGACAAATATGTTTTTTTTTTATTACTGTAATTCACCCTAAGTATTTTTTCGTGTTCCAAAGGGTGTAGTGCTTTCCTAGTGACAATACCTCCCTTACTGTACAATTATCAAACATGTTTATGTACTGAGCATATTATTACATGTTTATTACATATGTTTATGAAATAAACTGTAAATCACCTATAGTGTTTTTTTATATATATCCCAAAGGTTGTAGTACTTTCCTAATGACCAGACTGACTTTCTACAGGTGAAATTTTGACAATACCTCCCTTACTGTACAATTATCAAATATGTTTATGTAATGAGCATATTATTACATGTTTATTACATATGTTTATGAAATAAACTGTAAATCACCTATAGTGTTTTTTTATATATTTCCCAAAGGTTGTAGTACTTTCCTAATGACCAGACTGACTTACTACAGGTGAAATTTTGACTATAACTCCCTTACTGTACGTACAATTATCAAATAAGTTTATGAAAAAATTACTGTAATTCACCTAAAGTATTTTGTCATGTTCCAAAGGCTGTAGTGCTTTCCTAATGACCAGACTGACTTTCTACAGGTGAAATTGACAATACCTCCCTTACTGTACAATTATCAAATATGTTTATGTAATGAGCATATTATTACATATGTTTATTACATATGTTTATGAAATAAACTGTAAATCACCTATAGTGTTTTTTTATATATTTCCCAAAGGTTGTAGTACTTTCCTAATGACCAGACTGACTTACTACAGGTGAAATTTTTACTATAACTCCCTTACTGTACGTACAATTATCAAATAAGTTTATGAAAAAATTACTGTAATTCACCTAAAGTATTTTGTCATGTTCCAAAGGCTGTAGTGCTTTCCTAGTGACCAAACTGACTTACTACAGGTGAAATTTTGACAATACCTAATAATACTGTTTTACATAATAATATAATACTTTAATTTGTTTTGTTTTTTTTAAGGTTGTAGTACATTAATAGGGGCTACATTATTATTAACAGTAGTGACTGAACCTGTACGCATTGGTGCAGCAAATCTGACAGATAATGAACAGCAAGATCATGGAGGCATTCAAGATACTGTACAGTGCACTGTTTTATTTCCATTATCTTTCTAATTGTTCATGGAATACCACTGGGATTATACATAAAAGTTGTAATTAATTCCTCGTGGTTAGAGTAATATTTCAATTTCACCTCTTCAAAATGTTGCTGTTGTTGATCCTCTCTTGGTCTCAGAATGTTGTTCTGACATTCGGACCCTGAATTTAGGCACGTCGTGACCTTCCACACTTGTAGTGATTGTAATGAATAGTAATTGGACCAATTTTTGAGTCTGTAGGACCAACACTGTAGTGCCACCACCAGTTAAAAAATGCAACATTAAAAGGGTTATAGCTTTTGAACCCTTTGATGTATATGTGAATGTAAATAGATGTAAAATGAAACTTAGTACATCTGATTCCACTCATTATGGTAATCACAATCAATATCTTACAATAAGAATCCGCCCATTACATTAATGGCCATTTTGAAAAGTACAGTGTTCAATTTTTTTGTGCTACTCCTCATTCAAATTTTGTTACATTTTTCTGTAAATTGGCTCAGATGATCTTTGGACCGAGCCATACAGAAGTGACTGAAAAGATTTTTGATTTTTGCTACCGTTCCCGATATTTTTCTCAAAATTTGACCTGTATTTGTTCGCTTATGGTAGTTAGCTTAGCATGCTAATTGGTTAGCATGAACCATGAACCATTCCGGTTGTGGGTTTGAATGCAGTGTGGCACATTCCCAGATCGCAAGAGGTATTGTGGCCTTAAGTGGTGGAAAAGTTGCTTCTGTTCCAGACATGGTGCCTATATGTGAACGAACTCGATAAATACAACATGCAGCAAATTTATACAAAAAATATTCATTTTGAATTGCTTCTCACTTGAACTATTGGACCTTCTTCATCTTGCCAAAAACACATGTTCCCAGTGGCGCAATGATATGAGTGACAGGTCCGCTTTTCATCTGACCCAGAGATAATGGGTTCGAGCCCCACATGGCATGATTTAAAAAAATTGTGTGTAATGTTGTGTCATGTCGATTCCTTTATTATTCAACGTTGTACTAATCTTTCTTCCTCTTGGATTAATGTATGTCTTGTTCATTCTATGTTCATTGTCATCTGAACTTCTGTTCATTTTGAGTTCATTTTCACCTATACTTCTAAACCAGCTCTTTTTTCTTCAATTTCTGCTGTTTTTACTATTCCTGCTCTTGCTGCTGCTTCAGGGGCTTGGCCCCGTATCGCTGCTTGCAGCTATATTTCCACTTGTTCCTTAACCTGTAACCAATAATACTAACTCACACAGACACAGTTTCTTCAAGATTGGATTTGGTGAGGAGGAGAGTCTTCTCAAAACATTAAGTTAACATGTTCTTTTTTCTCAAGGAGAGGATACTTTAAATCTAACTGTAAAGTAAAGACTTTAACTAAGAAATGGTCTCTCAACTATAGGTTTCAATGACTCCCGAGACCATTGCTATCAGGGTAGCCTAGAAAAGCAGATGGATGTAGTGACACCTGTTAAAGAAGTCATCTTCATCATTTCATCTCTGGAAGCCAGGCTAAATGAGCAAGCACTGTTACTGCATTCCTGGCATGGGCCAGACCCTTGCGTTACACCTCAGATATCAAATACAGACATTTAAAGGATACATGAAATAAAATTTTCGATAATCACACTGATAATTTCTATAACAAAGTAAAATCTCATAAGCCTAGAGAAGTCATTCAACTCAGAAGGAAAACTATTGATTAATACCTTGATTATAATCACTCATTAGATATACATTGAAGCAGCAGTGTGTTCCAGAATCCACTTCTTCAGGACTTCATAACAAAAACTTAACTTGAATCATTACAATAAGGGTGTTGCTTATTTATAACGTTGAAAATATGATTAACCTAAAATATCTGCATTTTTTTAATCAATGAAAGAATTGTGTTGTACAAGGAACAGCAGTTCTAATACATTCTTTTACCTAATACATTTATCAAAGTTAATTGAGTGATCACTAGGAACATACTATAACCATTGGAACATGAAAAAAGGAGAAATTACAGTATTTTTTAAATAATGTTTGTACTATACTTACAGTAAGGGAGGTATTGTCAAAATTTCACCTGTAGTAAGTCAGTGTGCTCACTAGAAAAGCACTACACCCTTTGGAACATGAAAAAATACTTTAGGTGAATTACAGTAATTTTTTCTTAAACTTATTTGTTTATTGTACGTACAGTAAAGGAGGTATTGTCAAAATTTCACCTGTAGTAAGTCAGTCTGGTCAATAGGAAAGCACTACCTTTGGAACATGAAAGAAATCCCTTTGGTGAATTACTGTAACTTTTACATAAAACATATTTGCGTACTGTATGTACAGTAGCCTACACAAAAGTACACTAAAGCAGTCTAGGTGAATACGCAGCAAATATCAAACCTGAAACTATTTTTACCCTGGTTGGCAATATTTTTTTTTTTTACTTGACTATGTTCATGGTGCTGTCCACGTATGTGGCACTGAGGTCCTACATGATCAAGTCTGCAACTTGGGTAAAGTTGGTTCCATGGTTCCGCGTTCAATATCTCGTGAGCTGAATATTGTTACTACACAAATAATATTGTTTTAATATTTAAATCTTCCTCATAACGAGCTTTCCTTCGGGTTTGCACTTTGCAGATGGTCCCTTCTTAGCAGCCTGCGCATAGAGATAATGTATTTTGTCCAGTGCGAAGGAAAGATCGTTTTGAGGAAAATTATGTTGTAGCTTCTGGTGTTTTATCTGTAGTTATATGTGATAGGTGTTCTCTTACGAGAGGTCTCTCGTACTGCGTAAGATATCTTACGCTAGGGGAAAATCCTTTTCCGCGAGATATTGAAGCCAAAAATTATCCTTAATTTTGTAATAATGCAAAACGCGTTGCAGCAGCAATGCAGACATAGGCGAGACAGCTCGCGCGCCTATTGGCTGCTCTGCGGCAACTGCAGCAGCCTATCGAGCGAGGCCTGGCGTGACGTCAGACCCAATCAGGGCACTTCGCGCCCGCTGCGTCACGTCCCGCCGAAATGGGCGTGGTCTAGGCCTATAAATATCGCTCGCAGGCAGCTATTATCTGATTTTTCATCCTTTTAGCGACGCACACGCATCGCTGGAGCTGGATTAGAAGCCGCGCCGTCGAGAGAGAGCACCTTCAGCGGGACGAGTCACTGAAGTCGCTGGCCGCGCCGCCTTCCTGCCTTCCTGCTGCGCTTTCCGGCGCTTATATCCTTCTCTTTATTACTCTGTATTTGTGTGTGTGTGTCGCCGCCGCGACACACATTCTAAAAGAGCTAGCGTCTTTTTAAAGATGCCTTCCTGCGGCTCGTGCAGAGCCACACTCAGCGACGGGGACCGCCACGTGATCTGCGTTTCCTGCCTGGGTGAGGAACATGCAGCTCTCGCGCTCGCTGACGGCGGATGCCCTCACTGCGAGCTGATGGCAATGGCGACTCTGAGGACTCGCCTAGCCGTCTTCACCGAGACTGCTCCCCCGCCCGCCGCGGCGTCGCGCCGTAAAAAGCGCCGTGCCCAGCGGGCCCCGGAACCCTCCCTCAGCCGCCAAAGCTCGCCGGTTCGCCCGCTTGCTTCCCCGGCTTCGTCTGTATCGCTTCCTGACGGACAGCGGCCGCCGTCTGCCGCCGCTTCCGTTGACATCGCGGATGAGGAAGCCCTGCTGGGAGAGGATGATTCCTGCTCTATCCTGGCGTCAGGCAGTGAGGATTGGGCGGGCTCTGAGGACCCCGCACCCCCTGCCCGCACGTCGTCAGGCAAAAGAGCTTCCATTGAGAAGGAACTCATGCGAGTACTCGCACAGGCCGCGGCGAGCCTCGGCCTCGAGTGGTCTTCGCCTGAGCAGCCCGCTCACAACCGGCTGGATGGATTTTTCCTGCCTGGGGAGCGCGCTTCGCCTGCGTCCAGACCGGCGCCTTTCCTCCTGAGTTACACGAAGAAGTCGCCAAGTCCTGGAACGCCCCCTAGTCTGCTAGAGTGCGTCCTGCTGTTTCTTTGGCATTCTCCGCCGTTGACGATGCCAAGAACAAAGGATACCTTTCGCTGCCGCCGGTTGAAGAGGCGATAGCGGCCCACTTATGCCCGCCCTCCGCTGGACGGCGCGCTAAGCCGGCCCTACCCTCTAAAGCTTGCCGCACGACGTCAAGCCTGCTCCGCCGCGCTTTCTCCGCCGCCGGGCAAGCTGCGTCAGCGTTGCACACCATGGCAACGCTCCAGATCTTCCAGGCCGATCTCCTCCGTAAGCTGGATGAGGAAGGACCTGACGCGATCTGCGTGCCGGACTTAAGGAGTGCCACGGACCTCGCTCTTCGTGCTACTAAGTCCGCAGCACAAGCCATTGGACGGACTATGGCTTCTCTCACCGTGTCTGAGAGACATCTTTGGCTGACGCTCTCGGAAATGGCCGAGTCTGAACGCACCGCGTTCCTCGACGCCCCGCTTTCCGCCACAGGCCTCTTTGGATCCTCCGTCAAGGACTTCGCGGAGAGATTCGCAGAGGTACAGAAAGCGTCTCAGGCTATGAAGCACTTCCTCCCGAAGCGCTCCAGCTCTGCAGCAGGCCGTGCGAAACCGTCTGCTCAGAGCTCACAGCCACAGCCACCGTCCACTGCCTCCACTTCACAGCGCCGCCAGGCCAGAAGCGCGAGACCGCGCTCCCGCTCATCCGGTCGCCGCCCCGCAGGACGTGGCCCGCGACCTAGGATCACGGTGAAGCCCGAGGCCCCGAAGTCGTCCTAGCACAGCTAGGAAAACGACGGTGTTCCAGTCCCGCTGCGGCCGGACTCACACCAAAGCTATTCGCTCGTCCAGTTCCAGAAAATGTGACTGTTCCAGTGTTTTCTGCAGCCAACAAGTCGGTTCTGTCACCCGCTTGCCTGCACACAAATGCCGTTTTCACGGCTACCCAGATAAATCCCCAAAAGAGTGTATTTTCTGGTGTCCCGGCCACGGCCGATGGTGTTTCATGTGTAGTAAGAATGCCCACTGCCCAGTGCCCATCCCTACACACAAGCACAGCCTGTTACACAGGGCTCGCGCACATAAAACCGACTCAGATCGGTTGCGCTTCAAACATGGTGAACGTGCCCACTACCCAGTGCCCACTAACACCACGTTATGCATGTCTCGCGGTTTCTGTAAAAACGAAACCAACGTGCACTCGCTTCACGCAAGCGAACGATGCTTTCGGTGTGATAAATGTGCCCGCTGTCCCGCGCCCACATCCACACATAGACATGACAGTTCCTACGGGAACCGCCCAGCCCTCCCCCTCGCGGTTAACCACCGCAGAGGAGTCGAGCGCGGGCAATCTGCCCGCTGTCATCAGCGCGCCCCATGCCTCAAATGTCACGAGCGCCACGCTTGTGTTACAGCACGCCGAAGCTTCTCCATCGCTGAGCGAGCGGAGCGCGCTTCGTATTCAACCCCTAGCTATCCATGCAAACGCATGGGCAAAGCTACCCGGGGTTTCGAAGTGGGTGCTGAACATTATAGAAAGAGGCTATTCGCTGCAGTTTCGCCGACGCCCTCGCCGCTATGTGGCGCACGTCGAGACCACGGTAAAAACAGAAGTAGCACATCTACTTCGAGCCGAAGTGACGAAACTATTGAGCAAAGGGGCCATAGAGCCTCTCTCTCAAGTTCAGAGCGAAGGAGGGCTATACAGCAGATACTTCCTGGTACCGAAAAAAGACGGGGGTCTCAGACCCATACTAGATCTAAGGCAACTGAACAAAGTGCTTGTGAAGCGACAGTTCAGGATGCTCACGACCAGGCAAATCCTTGTGCAGATTCGCCAAGGAGATTGGTTTGTGTCAATAGATCTGAAAGACGCGTATTTTCAAATACAGATAGCGTCACGTCACAGGCGATATTTGAGATTCGCCTTCGAGGGCCAGGCATATCAGTACACAGTCCTGCCGTTCGGTTTGTCCCTGGCACCCCGTACATTTACGAAGTGCATGGATGCGGCGCTCGCACCCCTCAGAATGAGAGGCATGCGAGTGCTGAACTATTTGGACGATTGGCTGATTCTAGCGCAATCTCGCGCAGTGCTCATAGAACACACGACCATTTTACTCGATCACCTCGAGGATTTGGGTCTGAGTGTCAATTGGGCGAAGAGCTCCCTGTCACCCAGTCAGAAAATATCTTTCCTGGGCACAGAACTGGACTCACTATCCATGATAGCCCGACTATCACCACAGCGCGCGGTAGACATTCGACGCACAGCGAACTCTTTTCGCTGCGGCGCGTCTGTCCCGCTCAAGAGATTTCAGAAGATGCTAGGTCTCATGGCCTCAGCATCGTCAGTGCTCCAGCTGGGTCTGCTCCGCATGCGCCCGCTGCAGTTTTGGCTGAAAGCGCGAGTCCCACGCGAAGCGTGGGCACCCGGTTTGCTTCGCCTCAGGGTCAATCAGAAGTGCGTCACAGCTCTGAAACCCTGGAAAGCGAACGACTGGTACCAATCAGGTGTAAGCCTGGGGACTTCCTCGAGGGTGAAAGTGGTGTCCACGGACGTGTCCACCTCGGGATGGGAGCGCTGCTCGAGGGCAGACCGTTCTTCGGCCAATGGTCAGAACGGGAGAATCTCCTGCACATAAAGTGCCTCGAAATGCTGGCAGTAGACAACGCGCTGACGCGTTTTTGTCCCCAAATAAAAGGTCACCACGTCTTGGTCCGTTCGGACAACATGTCTGTGGTGTCCTACATAAATCGCCAGGGCGGCATCAGATCCGAGAAACTGTACAGGCTGGCAGAACGCCTCCTGGTATGGGCTCAGTGCAACCTGCGCTCGCTCAGAGCAGCGCACGTGCCAGGGATCTTGAATATAGGACCGGACAGACTGTCCAGGAACAATGTTCCGGCAGGCGAGTGGTCTCTACACCCACAGACAGTCCATCTGCTGTGGAAGAAATTTGGCAGAGCGGAAGTGGACCTGTTTGCGTCTCAAGAAAACGCTCACTGTCAAGAATTTTTCTCCAAGAGCAGGAGCGCGCTGGCCCATGTGTGGCCCCACCGCCCGCTCTATGCTTTTCCCCCCGTCTCTCTCCTGCCTCAGGTGATAGAACGGATCAGGGAAGAAGGATGCTCAGTACTGCTGGTAGCTCCGTTCTGGAAAAACCAACCTTGGTTCCCAGTCGTGATGCAGTTAGCAAGTACTGCCCCGTGGCCAGTACCATTGAGGAGAGATCTCCTCTCACAGGCCCGCGGCTCGATCTGGCATCCTCACCCGGAACTATGGTCCCTTCATGTCTGGGCCATCAACGGGTACATGTTGGACTCCCTAAAGGAGTATTAAACACGATCACGCAGGCTAGAGCTCCGTCTACAAGATGTGTCCGTGATGTGTCACCCACAAACTGTGGTGTGACGGAGGTGCTTTCCTTCCTACAAGAGCTGTTGGATGGGGGCAGGGCCCCCTCCACGCTCAAAGTTTATGTGGCGGCTATAGCAGCGTTCTCAGAAACAACGCTTGGTCAGTCAATAGGAAGGAACGATTTAGTCATCCGCTTCCTTAGAGGGGCTAAGAGACTGAATCCTCCCAGACCTCCCTCAGTCCCCGTATGGGACCTTTTCTACGGTTCTGGAAGCCATGAAAGGTGCGCCATTTGAGCCTTTACAGTCAATCGATTTGAAACACCTGTCTTTCAAGACGGTGTTTTTGCTGGCTCTCGCTTCAGTGAAGCGCATAGGGGATCTGCACGCGCTCTCTGTGAGCGCGGTGTGCATGGAGTTTGGGCCCAATGACTCAAAAGTTATACTCAAACCTAAGCACGGTTATGTTCCAAAATCCCTCAACACACCGTTTAGGGCGCAGGTTATCTCCCTGTCAGCCCTACCGGTCCCTGATGAGGAAAGAGACGCGAGCCTCCTTTGCCCAGTCAGGGCATTACGAGCTTATGTGTCTCGCTCGTCTGTTTTCAGACAGACGGAGCAGCTTTTTGTTTCGTTTAGCGGACGTTCTAAGGGACTAGCCGCGTCGAAACAGAGCCTATCCAGATGGATAGTTGATGCTATAGCGCTGGCATACGCCTCCAAGGGCATGCAGTGCCCATTGGGTGTCAGAGCGCACTCCACGAGAGGCATGGCCTCTTCGTGGGCCTGGTCAAGTGGGATTGCCTTGCAAGATATTTGTATGGCGGCAGGCTGGGCCTCCCCGTCTACATTTATAAGGTTTTATAACCTAGAGGTTCCCGCCCTGCAGGCCAGGCTGCTGTCGGTCTAAATTCACCAGTATTATCTGACCTGATGCGATCAGCTCAGAATGCTGCGTCTGCTGAGCACAGCTCAATGTTCGACAGTATAAAGCTGGGCAAACTGTGTAAGACCCACATTTCCCCATCAGTTCAGGCCGTACCCCGCCCTGTCTGTATGATGAAATTCGCGTCCCATCGACGCTACTATATGTGAAAGAGTGAGGCTGCACCCCTCCCTCTTCCCGGACTCCCTGTGAGTTCCCTGAGTGATTGTGCACTATATGTACCCCGGGCTTTCGCCCTTGGGTCTTTGGTGTCAGATCTCAGCATGCACGGCGTTTTACATTGGGTCCCCTAGCGTAAGATATCTTACGCAGTACGAGAGACCTCTCGTAAGAGAACGTACTCGGTTACTAACGTAACCTCGGTTCTCTCTAGAAGAGGGAACGAGTACTGCGTATCTTGCCGTGCATGCACACGCTCTGGTTGCTTCGATGATGAAAAACCAGATAATAGCTGCCTGCGAGCGATATTTATAGGCCTAGACCACGCCCATTTCGGCGGGACGTGACGCAGCGGGCGCGAAGTGCCCTGATTGGGTCTGACGTCACGCCAGGCCTCGCTCGATAGGCTGCTGCAGTTGCCGCAGAGCAGCCAATAGGCGCGCGAGCTGTCTCGCCTATGTCTGCATTGCTGCTGCAACGCGTTTTGCATTATTACAAAATTAAGGATAGTTTTTGGCTTCAATATCTCGCGGAAAAGGATTTTCCCCTAGCGTAAGATATCTTACGCAGTACTCGTTCCCTCTTCTAGAGAGAACCGAGGTTACATTAGTAACCGAGTACGTTTTCTGTAGCAACAACGTTTAGTTCACGAGTTATTGAACGCGGAAGTCCGCGAATGTGCGAATATCGAATATAAAACCAACTTTACCTAAGTAAATCATACTCGGTTAGAGAAAGAGCGAACCGCCATCTTCATTTCCAAATCTCAATATCTTTATTACAAATGTATCAAATTATAGTATAAAACAATAACATTCCCTTTGTGTAAACATGTTTCAGTTTCAGTGCAATTTCAATCTAAGCACCTCAATAAAGGCTTTCTCTTTACTCTTCACATATCAGCGGGCGACATTTCACACTCATATTCACAAAATAATTATGTCTCTGGAAAAATAAACATCACTTTCTTTAAAGTGCAACAACATCCCAAGGATAGATCATATTTTAAGCTATACAGTTATTTATATATGTTCATATAACTAGTTTTCTTTTAAACCTACTTACTTATGAAATAATATGAATCACAAACCCTCTTTGGCTGTTTACAAACTTACAAAATGACTTTAAAGTCACAACATGAATATTACACATTGGGAAAACTGTTCAAATTATAATACGCTGTCAGACACAGACAGCCAACTGCTTCTGTAACTTTAGTCACAACTCTCTTTTCTTGACATTTACAATATTTTTATAATCTGTCAGGATACCTTAAAACACGAAATAAAACATTTCTAGGGAGTGAGGACCTCAATGCACCGATTCACACATTCAGTTACAATACCAACGTGTTATACAGCCACTAGCGCCATTGTTTACACATGCTTTCTCCCACGATTATAAACGCAGCTCTCTAACTCGGTTTCACACATCAAACAGTCCATTACAGTTTCAATACACTTCAGGAGGAAACAGTTCATATGATTGTTTTTTTTTTGTTTTTTTTTACAAGGTACGAACCTGGAAGACAAAATCATACTCGGTTAGAGAAAGAGCGAACCGCCATCTTCATTTCCAAATCTCAATATGAGAGAAGAGGAAGACTATGGGATCAAATTCCCGCCAAATATATAGCGGTCACGTATAAAAAAATAATAAGCGTGAATCAAAAATTTAAAAACACATGTAAAACTATATTGCACAAACTGAAAAAAAGAATGCAAAATGATCAGAATAGCAAACAACGTGGTCACGGATCAAAATATAATAAGCGTGAATCAAGAAATAACAAGCATGAATAAAAACTTTAAACACATTAAAAGTTATTTTGCAGAAAACTTAAACTTATGGTCATGCTTTCTTAAAAAGTATGTTTTCCTTGGTTTTATTACTGTGTTCTTTGTGCTTTCTTGCATTTTCTGCTCATATTTTACTCTTTTTGTACGCTTGTGCTGTTTTTCTCTTCGCTCTTCTTTCTATGTTCTGCGCTTGCTTTCCCAAATGTTGCAGTTCGAGTTTCATGTAAATTAGGGCGGGCTTAAGCGTCACCATTGGTCCACTAGTTCTAGATTGACAGCTACTCCTCTAGCCAATCAATCGAAGAGGGGAGTTGACGTCACACCAATGCGACTCGTGGCTACTGATGCTTATGTAGGAGTACAAGCTGTTTATGTTTGTACAATTTCTTCAATTCCATTATAATATACTAAAATGTTATTTTTCTAATACTTTTAAATACTGTTCAATTTCTTATTTGTGCTTTGTTATGTGCATTTATTAAATTAATTATTTTCGCTTGGCATACCAGCGTGATTACGTCACCGCACACTTCAGTGGGTGGTGCGCGCCCGTGATGCACTTCATTCTGAGTAAATATAACAACAAAGAAGCACTGCTGCGCTCTCCTTTATTTCATTTTTCTTTAATCCTTACTCTTTTTCAGGAGTGCTGCACTTACTTATACAGGGGAAGACGGCAGTTCAATTTAACTTCACAAAGACTTTCAAGCAGTAAAGCTATCTGAACTCTGCACATGAATAATTAAATTCATCTTTTTTGAGATACATGAGAATGTTAATGTGCACACTGGTAATTGGTGTTAAACAATATTACTTGGCTCATGATGTCAATATGCTAAGGCTGCTGTAAGTAAAACATCCTGCAGTTATGAAACACTACAATTCGTTGCAAAAACTAAGTTAAAAACGGCCATTGTCTGAAGACTTTAGGACTTTGACCTGTCATCGCTACGCATTGCCTACCTTTTTTTATTAACCACGCCAAATTTGACAAGATTATTGAAAATGATTGTGTTACAGAGAAGATATACAGAAACCAGTTGAATTTAATACAGTGATTTATTACAAACGTATTGTGTTTACTTACATAGCTACATAATTAAGTTGGCTTGAGAAAGCCAACTTACTGATATTGTACTGTGAAAAACTGTTGACTCAAACTCGTCCTAGAGCTTTAACTCTACATACTCCAAACTCGGCTCAGACACTCAAACTGATCTGAAGTTAGTTGCTATATCTTTTCAGACTGATCAGACTTACGGTTTTCCTACAAATGACGATCAAAACTCGGAAAAACTCCCATTGACTTAACATTGGGCATTCTAAAAAAATTCAAACTCACCAACCGACAAAAATTCTAATCTAAACACCTTGAAGACTAAACCAAACTGCCGTTCTATATACTATAGCAACCACCCAAAAGACCCTAGCAACCACCCAAAATATCCTAAATGAATAAACTCTTAACTCATATACTTCTAAACTAATTAACTTAAAGGAACACTCCGACTTTTTGAGACTTTAGCTTATTCACATTATCCCCCAGAGTTAGATAAGTCCATACATACCTTTTTCATTTCTGTGCGTTCTGTAAGTGTTATTTGACGCACCCACCGCTAGCCTAGCTTAGCACAAAGACTGGATGTAAATGGATAGTGTTAGCATAGTAATCCCAATAAGTGACAAAATAATTCAAACATTTTCCTATTTACATGTTGTGATCTGTATAGTCACAGCGTGTACAAAAAACAAGGCTATATGAGACAGAGACCATTTTTAATCGTATAAATACTGGGAACTATATTCTCACTCGGCGTAGGAGCACAGCTAGCGTTACTTGGGCGGAGTGGCTACTTGGGCGGAGTGATCAGCGCAGCACACGAGACGCCCACACGAGACACACTGTATGCAATGGCAATACTACAATTTCATTGAACTATGAATGATCATTATAACAAAATCACTTACTTGGTGGACAGCTGACCATTAGGTTCACTCGGCATGGGGCGTTTCTTCCAGTTGATCTTGTCACATTGGGAAAAAAAACCGACAACTGCCGGGTGTATTAGGGCAGAGAAATCTTCCGTGGAAGATTTAGAGGTGAATGATGGATAATCAGACAGGCATAACTGTAACAGGTCATCGTTAGGATGACGAATTTAACGATACCATATTGCCAGGTATACGTATATACCGGCAAAAGGTTGAGTTGCAGGCACACATGCAGTTTAAAGGTGTCCTGCCACGGAAATTTTTTTGCCAACTGAGTTGACGGTCATCTTCCCCTGTATAACAAGTAAGCATCAGTAGCCACGAGTCGCATTGGTGTGACGTCAACTCCCCTCTTCGATTGATTGGCTAGAGGAGTAGCTGTCAATCTAGAACTAGTGGACCAATGGTGACGCTTAAGCCCACCCTAATTTACATGAAACTCGAACTGCAACATTTGGGAAAGCAAGCGCAGAACATAGAAAGAAGAGCGAAGAGAAAAACAGAACAAGCGTACAAAAGAGTAAAATATGAGCAGAAAATGCAAGAAAGCACAAAGAACACAGTAATAAAACCAAGGAAAAGTTCTCTGTTTCTAAGTTCTAAGTTTTCTGCAAAATAACTTTTAATGTGTTTAAAGTTTTTATTCATGCTTGTTATTTCTTGACTCACGCTTATTATATTTTGATCCGTGACCACGTTGTTTGCTATTCTGATCATTTTGCATTCTTTTTTTTTTCAGTTTGTGCAATATATTTTTACATATATATATTTTTTTATTCGTGACCGCTATATATTTGGCGGGAATTTGATCCCATAGAAGACGTCCATCACTTAGGCGGCGCGGTGCAACAATACCCGCACTTTGGTTCCGCTTTCTTTGGTTCCCAAAGATGTGGGAAATTAATGTGGGAAAAAATAAATACTCTGAACCATAAGTAGATTTACACAAACTGAGAAAGTCAAAAAGTGTTAGGTTGTGCCCCGCTCTCCCCTACTGTCACTTAAAGGTGTATCACAAATACATTATCAAATATGCAAAAATTACCCCTCAACCACCCCCACCACCAAGGTAAATGTTTAAACAACACAATCAATTATAAGTATTAGTACAGGAGCACTAACACACTAGAAAAAAGTACAATTAACTATTTTCCAGTATGCAGGGAGTGTATGTTTCCATATTTGCAAGGAGAGAACCCCACATTTTGTAAAAGTTCTTGAGAGAGCCCTTCAGTAAGTATCTGATTTTCTCCAGTTTAATACATTGAAAAACGTCTTTAATCCACAAAGAGTGAGTAGGCGGGACAGATGATTTCCAATGCAGTAAAATCTGACGTCTGACCAGGAGGGTCACAAAGGTCACAAAATCTGCCTTGTAACGTGGACAGTGAACTGGCAAAGAAAGTGTACCAAACAGTGCTGTTATAGCCACAGGTTCAATTGTTGTCTCAACTACCTCTGACATTGTCTCAAATATATCAGTCCAATATCCAAAACATATGTGCCAGGGTTGCAGGAGCCTGACGACAACGCTCACATATAGGATCAATGTCAGAAAATTTTTTTAGAGAGTTTGACCTTACTCCAGTGAGTGCGATGGAGTATTTTGCATTGGATCCATCCGTGTTTGACACACACAGATGAGAAATGCACCCTGTATAAAATACTCTCCCATAGCTCATCTGAAATGTCCTCTAATAAGTCTTTCTCCCACTGAGTTTTTATAGATAGCAGTGAGCTTCTATGTAGGGAACATATTTTGTCATAAAAAAAAGAAATCATCCTTTTCCCAATAGGTAGTGGCTCAAGGAATAAATCTATGGAAGTGGGAGTGGGAAGCCTAGGATATTGAGGGTACATATTACGGATAAAACTGCGAGCCTGCAGGTATCGGAAAAAATTCTTTCTGGGCAGTGAAAACTTATCCACGAGTTGTTGAAAGGATGCAAAAACATCATCTATATATAAATCTTTAAACATTGATAGGCCGTATGTTGCCCACTGGGAAAAAGTATTGTCCATCATTGATGGTGAAAAAGCAAAGTTTGACGCTATATGGGCAGACATAGAAAATGTTTGCAATCCATAATACCGCCTAAACTGTCTCCAGATTCGCAGTGAAGTTTTTACAATATAATTTTTTGTATAAGGAGAAAATGAACTGTTAATAGGGGAATATAACAGGGCAGTTAATGTAGTAGGAATACATGAAGTTACTTCCATGGCAAGCCACATGGGTGAGCACTGTGATTGGACCTGGTTTAACCAGTACTGGAAAACCCTGAAATTAGCTGCCCAGTAATAGTGTCTAAAGTTGGGTAAACCCATACCCCCAAGAGACTTAGGTCGTTGAAGAAGTGCTTTGCTAATTCTAGCATTCTTTTTATCCCAAATAAACTCTGAAATTAATCTGTCTACTCTCTGAAAAAATTATTGAGGGAGAAAAATGGGAATACACTGAAACAAATACATAAACTTTGGGAGGGTATTCATTTTAACAGAATTAATTCTACCAGCTAAGGATATAGGAAGTACCGACCATCGTTCAAAGTCTTTCTGAACCTGAAGCAGTAGATTATCAAAATTAAATTTAAAAAGATCTTGATATCTATTGGTTATACAGACCCCGAGATATTTAAAATTGCACTGTGCAATTTTAAATGGTAAAGTATGCAAAGGGTATTTATTGGCCACTGCATTCAATGGGAAAAAATCACTTTTGCCTAAATTTAGCTTGTAACCAGAAATAAAACCAAATAATTTTAAATTGTTAAGAACCGCAGGTACTGAAATAGAAAAATCTGAGATATAAAGAAGAAGATCATCTGCATACAATGAGACCTTCTGTTCAATACCTAATCTTGTTATTCCTTTTATTAATGGGTCAGACTTTAAAGCAACGGAAAGAGGCTCAATGGCAATAGCAAAAAGAAGGGGGCTTAAAGGGCATCCTTGGCGGGTGGAACGGTAAAGATTAAAGTATTCTGAACGAATATTATTAGTCCTAACTGAGGCCTGAGGAGCAGAATACAGCAACTTCACCCATGAAATAAAATTCTCACCAAAACCAAATTTTTTTAAAGTCCCTGTAAAGTCAAAATTAAGTATGTGTTCTGAGTTTGTCACACCACAGAAAAATGTGTTATTAGCCACCCAGCCAAATTTGAATGATAAAAAAAGCCGGCAAGTACATAAAATAAGCTATCAAAATCTTGAAAAAAATAGCAGTAGTCTCTAATCTCAAACGCTGGGGGCGTGTCCGCTGGCTGCGCTGAAACCACGCCCACTCGCGGGAAAGCTACCGTCGCCACACTCAACTGTCTGTCACCCCTACAGCCGGAATGGATGCTCCTAGCAGCTTAATTGTTTTTACAAAGCCATACATGTTCGAGCCTGGACTACCTACTATAATTATAACATAAGCACACAAGGCAACTTACACTCATTGGTGGGCACGCACTGCCGACGATAGCACCAGTTGTCGGCGCGACGGGAGGATGAACACCGAGGCGAGAGAAAGTCGGCTCGGCCCCATTCACCAGTAACAGCGGACTATCAGTGAATCCCAGTTGTCTCCGACGAAAGTTTATAAAACTATCCCGTGTAAAATGATCACTACAGAGGCAGGTTTTGGCGGTGATCCTCAGCTCTCCATCAAGGCGGCTCTTCACTAAATTAATCCACCTCTTCTTGATATGATCGTTTTTTGGAAATTTTAATAAGGACACCGATCTGTTTTGTACGTGATCGCATCCAGGTAGTACGCATTTCCGTGACGAATGCATAGCTAGCTAGCAAACTGTAGGCTGTAGTAACTAATAGTACTGACAGTAACTCGCGATCGGTAAACTGATGTGATTGTGCTCTATTTAGGGGAGGGGCCAGCGTCAGGGGCTCCAGTGCGTCATCAAGTAGGGGCGTGTCCAGGATCTCAGGGGCTCCGGTGCGTCATCGAGCCCCCGTTTTAGCCCCGCCCAAAAAATCCGGAACACAGCAATGGTGAAAAACTGTTTAACGGTCTAACTCCACAATTCAGCACTTCACAGTTCACAGTCTTTGTAATATGTTTTAGCAATACATTTCTAACATTTATAATGTGTTTAGAATTTTTTTTTAGAATTGCCTTTACAGGGACTTTAATGTATAGAAAAGATACTCCCATTCTACCTGGTCAAATGCTTTCTCAGCATCCAATGACAGGGCAGCTTCTGGGATAGAAGGGGGTGAAGAATTATAAACAACATTACATAACTGCCTAATATTAAAAAAGGAATGTCTACCCTTAATAAAACCAGTCTGGTCTGAAGATATGATTGAAGGCAATACAGATTCTAGACGCAGCGCCAATAATTTTGATAAAAGTTTAAAATCAACATTAAGCAAACTAATAGGACGATATGAAGAGCAGTCCAAATGATCTTTATCTCTTTTTAGGATCAGGGAGATTGAGGCCTGATTAAGTGTTTGAGGGAGTTTTGATAAATTGAATGATTCGTTGTACATGTCCAATAATATGCGAGCCAATTTGTTAAAAAAATTCTTATAAAATTCCAAAGGATACCCATCCGGTCCAGGACATTTGCCACTTTGCATCGAGGAAGCAGCTTTAGCAAGTTCATCTATAGTGATGGGTAATTCTAGCTGATCAACAAAATTAGAATCCACTGTAGGGATACTGAGGGTACTAAAAAAATTATCAAAGTCAGAGAGGTTGGCAGTTTGTTCAGATGTATAAAGGGAAGTATAATAATCTTTAAAATGATTGTTAATTAATATGGGATCTGTTGTTGTCCCTGAAGGTGTTTTAATTTGGGGAATAAGGTGGGAAGTTGCTACCTAGACCTAGTTCTAAGCAGTAAATTATCTACATGACTTGTTGAGAGTATATTGAATTCTGCTTGTTCCTTATAATTATCTGGAGATGGGGTAACAGCATATATATTATCTAATTTAGTTATTTTCTGTGTTATCTCAGAACGCCTCTTTTTGTTTAACCTTGCCTTATGGCAAGTATATGAAATTATTTCCCCCCTAAGAAATGCCTTTAGGGCTTCCCAAAAAAGAGATGCAGATATCTCCGGACTGCTATTTGTGGATATGAAAAAATCTATTCGCTGAGAGACAAATTCCACAAAACTGTTTTCTGTTAGCATGCGGGTGTTGAATCTCCACGGTGGGCGTGTACCACTGAGCCCCTCAACGTAAATATTCATGGTAACTGGTGCATGGTCCGATATTACAATAGCATTGTAATTGCACGACTCCACTGATTGGATAAGTCTATTAAAAAATAACCAATACGTGTAAATGTTTGATGAACATGGGAAAAGAAAGAAAATGCTTTACCACATGGATTAAAGAAACGCCATGGGTCAGAAATGGCAAATTCTTCCATAAAAGACTGCATTACCCGAGCAGATTTTGAGGGTGAATTACGTCTGAGAGAAGAACGATCAAGGTCAGGATTAAGCCAACAGTTCCCCTCCCATAATAATAGAATATGAAGAAATCTCTGGCAATGAGGAAAATAAATGTCTAAAGAATTTGTCGTCGTCCCAATTAGGGGCGTACATGTTAACTAAAAGAAGTGCAGTGTTACCAATTCTCCCTGAGACGATGACAAATCTGCCATTAGGATCCGTTTTAACATCTAAACACACAAAGGGCACTGATTTATGTATAAGGATTGCTGTCCCTCTGGCTTTACCCTGGAATGTGGAATGATAAACCTGGCCTACCCATCTTCTTTTTAGTAGCGTATGGTCTTTTGTTTTGAGATGAGTCTCTTGGAGATAAACAATATGTGCCCCCAAATGATGAAGATGATGTAGTACCTTACTACGTTTCACTGGTTCGTTTACCCCTTTGCAGTGTAACAACATTGGCTATTTGAATCATTCGTTCGTTTGTCCTGAATTAACAAATTCAGACTCTCTGTGTTTTCTAAGCACATTCCTTCCCAAAACGTTCTTTGTTAAGCTTACTAAAGCTTGTAACCTCCTGTCTCCCAAATGTATATCATACGTCGGCTCCAGCTAGTCGGCGACAAATGGACTTTTACGACACTAATTGCACCTCAGAGACATTCCAAACCCCCTTCCCCTCTCTGGACCACAGAAAGATATCGAAACTTCCTCCTGCTACGTGACATCACACCCCCCCACACACACACCTTTGTAGAACTTGTATTCCTTAGTTCGATGTAGTATTAGTCAAATTATTAAAGACCCATTATATCCTAGATTGTCTCTGTATAAGTGTTCATTTTACAAGTCAATGAAATGACGATCAAGCTACGCTTTACAAATGCGCTACTGTTAAGTAACCTACATTTTATAAGAACAAGAAAGTAATTTTCTTGGCCAGAAAATATAGCTTTCTTCGAATTATAAGAAAGAGATAATTTTGTTGAGAAGTTGATGGAATTGATTTTACGACCAGTTTGCGGGACAAACAACTGTTTAATTAATACATTAATTTCCTTTAAAATTATTCTGATTAATTGATCTGAAAGAGGGACATTTTGGTATATTAATGATTGAATTATAATTCATTGTAATTGAACATTGATGTATACGAATAAGTCTAAATGTCAGCTTCAATAATTTATTAATATTGTAAGAATATAGATGAATCAACCCGATTCATAATTTTGATTCCCTATAATCATTTGAGCTAAGTCATATTCCTTACAGCAGTTCCAACTAACAAACTTTAAGTTGTTACCTCCTGTTCGGTACCCTGTCTTAGACTGTGACATGTTTAAAGTAAAAGTAATAAATCAAGTGTACAAGTAATAATGATAAAATAATAATAATAATAATCTGGCAAAACACTGTAGGTGGCACAAAAAAAAGAGAAAAAAGAAAAAGAAAAGAAAAAGCATCTCCCCAAACGAGATACAGATACAACCCCCCTTAACATTAACCCTTAAATAGACACACTGTAACAACACTAGCGCTAACAAAACTCGCGTAATGTTGCTTCGAAAAAGGTAACAGTATTTTAAGTATGAAAATATAAAAATATCACTGAACAGAACAGCAGTTATGGAGTTCTAACCAGTCCCCTATATCAGCAAAGAATAGTAAAAAAAAAAAAAAGAAGATAATAGAGGGGACATGATGATTACAATCATGAGCTCTCAATAATGAAGGACCAGCCAATATAAAAAATAAACATAACTAGATGTACCGCATGGCGGTACAAAATATGACCGCCGCTCAGGCCTGCACTGGCTTTCCACAAAAATAAATGACGTGGAGCAATTTGGCTGTATTGCGTGTTTATGTATATACCTAAAAAAAGTAGTAGTATGTGCATGTCTGTCTGTGTGTGTGTGTATGTGTGTGTGTTTGTGTATGTGTGTCTGTGCGTGTATGTATGCGTGCGTACATGTGTGTGCGCGTGTGTGTTTGTGTGTGTGTGTCTGTGCATGTGGATTTGTATGTGTGTGTATGGGTGTGTGTCTGTGCGTGTGGATGTCAGTGTGTGTGCATGCTTGCGTTTGTTTGTATTCCTGCATGTGTGTGTGTGACAGTATCATCCTAAACCAGCAACCCTTCGCTCAACACCACCATCTACAGGCCGATGAGTGTACAGTCACTAAATGTGCACATAAATGAATTTATTTTATACCCCCCCATGGATGAAATTCTACGAAACTTAGCATACCCCCAGAGGATGTCAAGTTAATCATACACATGAAATATGGTGCAGTTCTGAACATCTCAACTGAAGATAGGGGTGATTAAAGGTGGGGGGGGGACCAAACGAAATTTTTCCGTAAAAGTCTAGTAGGGCTACATGCCCACCAAATTTCATGTTCCCCGGTGTTTCGGTGTCCCTGGTATCGTTGACAGAAAATTCAGTAGATGACAAAAAAAAAAAAAAAAAAAAAAAACTTTGACAATCCCTATATGACCGTTTCGCTAGCTACGCTAGCGGCGGTCATAATAATATCCATCTATGTTGCTCAGGCCGATAATTGCCGATGACTCGCTACCTGACGCATACGCAGGTTTCACGTTACTGCGAACGAAGTTTAGTGCAGCAGATGGCTCCGTAAACTTGTGTGAAACTCCATCAGGTCCTCAGCACTGCAGGGAAAAGCAAGCCAAACTTGACTCCAGGACATGAATGGAGGATGCGTTTAACATTTCTGAATGAAGCCCGCTTCTTAGCCACAGCAGTAGTGTAATCCGCGAAAATGGACAGCCTCTTTCCGTTGTAATAAAGAGGGGAGAGATCCGCGGTTCTTTGAAGAATCTCAGTACGCACATGAAAGTAATGCACTCTGATGACAAAAGGGCGAGGAGGTTCTCCTTTCTTTGGTTTTTCACGGAGCGTACGATATGCTCGATCCAGCAAGGGTTTATCCTGGAGCTGCAAAATCTCCTGCAAAAGTTGGGCCACATATTCAGTGGGGCGCGATCCCTCGCAGCCCTCGGGAAGCCCCACTAAACGAATATTGTTTCTCCTGGAACACCCCTCCAAATCTTCGCACTTAAGAGTCAAGATGAGTTACGCGCTCACTGAGCGACGTTATCAAATTCTCAAGCTCTGTAAGGCGATCGCTATGATCAGACGAAGATCGCTCCAGTTCTTTTATGGTACTAGTGTTGGCTTCGACCATCTGTTGCAAAGGTTCCAACCAGCCTTTGACGTCTGATCGCACTGTAGTAATCTCAGAGCGAAAGTTAGAAGATAATGAATCAATTTTCTGACAAATCTCATTCTTGACAGAGTCCAACATTGTCTGAAGACAAGTGACAGTCCCGGGTGATTCATCCGCGGGGCACACATTCACCGTGGACCCGTTAGCGTCGCCTGAGGAGAGCGGGGCTTTGCTGTGGCCTCCTTTACCCGCGTCTTTTGACCGAGACGACGACATATTTACACTTATAATCAGTGTAAGAATAGTACCAGAGTTTAGGAAGTTGGTTTTAATTTATATAACAAATAAATAAATAATTGTGCTGTTCAATATATGAGTAAATCTGCTACCTTCCCCGAGAGCGATCGAAAACACGTCTTACATTCTCAACGCGCAACAGCGCCCCGCGGCCATCAAATCTTGTCCTGCGCTGCATGCACTCTGTCAAGTACAACATAATTCGAGAATTTATTCTGATTCAAGGGGAATCAGAATGCCAAATCCTGACTGACGAGAGGAGGAGCTGGGGATGGAGGAGGGTAATTAGCTCCTGAGAAATGCGTTAGCTGCTGATAATACTGAAGGAGCTTATATATGTATAAGGTGATAGGCGTCCTATTCCTATAGGTAGATGTGGATCAGCTGAGAGTCAGCTGATGCGAGCTTGACTGACGTGACCTGCCAGAACTGACGCTACGCTTGATTTTTGTCTAGGAGAAACGTTTGAGATGTTGAAGAGATTGTTCTGGGTTTAGTTAGCAGTGTTGTCGCTGCCATGTTGTGAGAAGCTGTGTGTTTCTATGCTAAAGCAAAAGCAGCACTTTATTTCCGAAAGTGGATACAATTTAGGAATCAGTCATTAAGATTTATTTACAACACTGTTCCAGAACAGTACAACCCAAATGTTTGTGTGTGTGCAGCGTATTTTACGCAGGACGTCCAGACGTGCAGCTGAACCGCGGCTTGTGTACTGCAAATACACATCAGGTTCAGGTTCCGATCGATTGGCTTGGTCATCTCATCTGCATTTTCAGAATCTGACTGATATGGTCAAGTCAAGTCATCTTCATTTATATTTATATTTAACAATGTAGATTGTTCCAAAGCAGCTTTACATTGATAATAGGAAATTAAAGTAAAGTGTTTTGGCTTTATAACGGCTCTAGAATAAAGTTATTGTCGAGCTAAAGTTAGTTTGATTGATTCACTTCCATTGCAACAAACATTAGTTATTAACTGTCTTAGATCGCTAACACGACACCGTTTTAACAGAAAACTCTTAAGTTCTTTCTGCGCAAACTTCGAAAAACGTGAACCAGTGAGAACGGCGATGGCGTGCACATGCGTAATACGAGTTCAGTCTATAGGTATGTGCGTTTGAATATATGTGCGCAGGCGTGTAGTCCTTCCCTACAAATCAACCCTCAACATACTACTTGTCTGGCCTTAAAATTAATAATACAGAATTTGTATCGCTTCCACGTAGCCACGCGAACCGGAATTATCCCGACAACGCTTTATCTGTAGAGAGGTAAAGGGAGGGGAGGGATGACATTACTGATGACAAAACTGATGACATTATAAACTGTCTTTATAATTGCTTTGGAAGCTGAAGCTCATAATTATGGTAAGGGGGCGTGACATTTCCGGCACACGCTTGATGGCCAATGTGCACGCTACAGGGCTTGTTGGCCATTCAGGAACTACAACAATTTACAGTATGTGAAAAAAATATGTATTTTTTGAACATTGAAGCATGTTAACATATTCTATTACACCCAATACACATAATAATAATATTTGAAAATAGTATCATATGACCCCTTTAATCCTTTGCATAATGTGCTCTGGCTGTGCACGTTCATGTGTTTTGAAGGAGGCTTGGCTTTGGAGAGTGCACTGAAGGATCTTATTTCAAAAGGATTTCAAAGCCAGCTTGCTATTGTTAGCCTCTCCGAAATTGCCTTACCCTACCTTTGAAAGTCTAGCATTGTTTGTTTAGAGATGACACTCCACTTTTGTTATCTATTGCAATGTTATTCAGTATTATAATTTTTTAGTTGTCCAAATACTTTTTGAGCCAATGTAAATCAGATTCAGTCAAATCCATTATTCAGACAAATGTTATGTTCAAGAGAAGAGCACTGCCCATGGCTAGGAACAAAGCTACTGCCAGCTCTTCTACAAACAAATGTGTCAAACTCCACTCCATGGAGGGCCACTGTCCTGTAGATTGTAGCTCCAACCAGCTCCAAAACACCTGCCTGGAGGTTTCTAGTAATCCTGAAGACCTTGACTAGTTGGTTCAAGTGTGTTTGGTTGGAGCTAAACTCCCCTGATCCCCTGATGATTTTGTAAGTTTGCCCATTTACAAAGAAATGAAGGATCTATAATTTTTACAGTAGATTTATTTTAACAGATAGAGACAGAATATCAACCAAAAAATCCAGAAAAAAAAAACCAAAAGATCCAAAAAAATCCCTACCAAGCAGCACGAATTCTGCCACCCACAGATTGGTTATGTGCCCATGTGAAACACAGATTAGTCCTGTCACTTTAAGAAAGTACTCAGCTTGTTATGTGTATAAAAGACACCAGTCCACAGAATCTGTATCTTCCATTACAACCTCTCCACCACCATGGGCAAGACCAAAGAGCTGTCAAAGGATATCAGGGACAAGATTGTAGACCTGCACAAGGCTGGAATGGACTACAAGACCATCAGCAAGAAGCTTGGTAAGAAGGAGACAACTGTTGGAGCCATTATTCGGAAATGGAAGAAATACAAAATAACTATCAATCGCCCTCGGTCTGGAGCTCCATGCAAGATATCGCCTCATGGGCTAAGGATGATCATGAGAAATGTGAGGGATCAGCCCAGAAATACACGGGAGCTAAAAATGTGCATAATGCGTAAGGAAACCCCGGATGACGTAAATGGGAACCCTTGATGATTCAAACATAAAAAATAAATAAAAATAAAGGCTTTCTGTTGTTTATGTAAATTGACTATAATAATGGTAAATAACCTACATAAGGCTAATTGCAAGCACTGAGTTAGGTCTTTGTACGAGAAATGCACCCCAGGTTGAGAAAGGCCAGATTAAGAGGGATCCCACACAGGGCATAAAACACACAGAACACCTGCCCCAACATGGTACTGGGGGCCAGGTTTCCATAACCATGTTTGCTTTCACATGACAGGATCAGTCTGAATTACTGCTGCACAGTACCTTAACAAAGTATTAAACATATAAATTCTTGATTTAAAAATAAAGGGACTCCCACTGAAACTGTTTGTTCTCCATTTCTCTTCTCCAGCCATTGGAATATGGTGGCTCCCAGCACTAAGTAACCAAAATGAGCAAATATGAAAAGGAGTCCACCTAACCCTCAGTCCTGTTAGCTAAGCAATCAGTGTCCACAGATAGAGTAAGAATAGGTGGCTCTGAACATTTAAGTAAGAACAGTGTAATGCTCTGACATTTCTGGCTTGACCCTTAGATGTTATAAAAAAAAATAAAAAAAATAAAAAAGGTTTATTGAAGTAATGATAAATGAACTGACCAACTAGATAATTTGATTATTTACAGAGGGCCTTAACATCAGCAATTAAGTATTTCTAATTCAATTCAAGTCCTAAAAGAAATATCATTGAGAGCACACATACAGCAATGGATATTCCCCACAGTATGAAGAGAAATGTAGAAAGATTCCTCATTGGTGTGAAGTAGATGTTTGCTACATAGTGTTGTGATTAAAACATTCCTGGTTCTGTGACAATGATTTATCATCCAGACAGTAATTTGAGCCTGGGTCTCTCCATCACACCTGTCATCAACACAGTGGTTAAAGTGTTTGACCAGTAAAGATCACTCAAGCACAAACATTAAGGCTCTAAAGAAAGATTTTTAAACTCTATTAAAATAATAGAGCAGTTTTGAGAGTTAAGATATATTTACCTGGCTGCTCAGTGTTCATCTCAAATGTTACTGCTGATCATTAAAGTCATTTTAAAGATATTTGAGACTTGTGTGACTTATTGTCTATATATCCTGAATTATTATTATTTCTTACAATTAACATATCCCAAACTAAAATTAGAGCTTATTATAAATACTAAATTTAAAGCTTATTAATAAAATTCTGTTTGATTAATTTGTCTAAAAATTGGGAATGACCTGGCCAGATTTCACATTATATATATATATATATATTTTTTTTTTTACCTAAACTATATATCTTGACATGATATCTGTATATAGCTGGCATATTCCAGATTACATAATGGAAGGAAGCAAAGAAAGGCACTTTATGTCTGTTCAATCTGATGAAAAAAAAGTGCTGCTCCCTTATGCAAATGACTGCTCAGAACCTTATCGCACAAACAAATCTATTCATAGTCATGCAAACTAGTGCATCATAAAACAAAAGTGACCAGGGCTGCGTTTCCCAAAAGCATAATAAGCCTAAGTTGATCATAGAACAATTGCCACCAATGTTGTTTACGATCAATTTAGGCTTATTATGCTTTTGGGACACGCAGCCCAGATCTTAGTCTTGAGATTTTTGAGCAGACAAAAGTCAAATACGGTTGCCAGTAGAAATCAAAGACTACAATTTGGAATATCTGTAAAACAGAATAGCACTCTTGGTATATTGCTTCTATGAAATAGATAATTTTATGTATTGGATGTGTGCAAAGAACAAGAATCAGCACTTATTTACTGTTAAATAAGTTGAAAACCTGAATTATCTTCACTCCAGTTGCATCTACTGTCAGTAAAAGTAAAAAGGCCAGTTTACCATTGATTGAAAACAAAATCTTTTTACACCTCAAAAAAGTACAGATATTTTCTGTGAATGAATAAAACAAAAGAGGTACATGTACAGTTCAACAGCAGAAAAACATGTAAACAGTGAAATTGACAGACAGCTTTATATCAGAGCAAAAAAACAAAAAAACAACAACAAAAAAAACAATGCTATTATTTCAGATGTATATAAATATATTAATAAGTAGATGTATATAAATAAGACAATAAATCAGTGTCAGAAAATCAAACAAAGGATATGATCATTGTAAATAAGACTAATCTAGGGTTAGCAGAGTGACATATTTCTGATCAGGTTAACATTTTCATGGTAGCTTGTAAAAACATGAGACAAGTGCCTTTACTAGTGATTTACAGTTTATTGTTGCTATGCAACTACACCACACTTATTTCTAGCTCCTAATTTGCAGCAAGTTTTCCACTAAAAGACAACAGATATATACAATAGGCAGCAAGGTTTTAAATGGAGATATAAAGTGATATAGATAGTCAATGTGCAGAGTACCTTCTGAGCCACATGAGAGTTTTGACATGTTTAAGAGTCATTAAAATGTCCTTTAGGGGTTTATCTGGCCTAGAGGTATGTAAAAATGTGTGATTGGCCGAACATTGCTTGAGTCCTCCATGAAAAAGAACTGTTCTTACTTTGCCTCTCCTGAAACAAAAAGACACAAGAGACATGATAATTAACAGGTCATCCATATGTCTCATAGTGTACTATAGAAAATGCAAACATCCCACAACTTTAAACATACGTATAACAATAGACAGCTTGTTGCAATCCATTGACAGCTATTTAATTAACAGTGTGAAGGCTGGTAGAAAGGTAGGAATGACATTGTTAAAATAGTCCATGTGACTACAGTGGTTCAACCTTAATTTTATGAAGCGACGAGAATACTTTTTGTGCGGCCAAAAAAACGACTTTATTCAACAATTTCTTCTCTTCCGTATGCTCCGACGCGCATTCACAAGAGCACCACGACGCATCCGTGTGGTGAGGACGCAGGAGCTGGCGGAATGCACTAAATAAATAATTAATGACACAATAAAATGTTTTAGGTGAATCATAAATATGCCATGGAGGGATATATTAAAGATTTTAAAATAAATATGGTGGATAACAAGATTAATTTGGAAGCGAGGGTTTACAGATCACAATGCGAGCGGGAGAAGCCTCATGTTACGGTCATCACGATCACAGATGACAACATCCAGGATCAACACTGTTCATGTACCGCAGGGTAAGATTAAATAAATGTACATTTAACCAGTTTAATATCGGTTCGGGAATTCGTGTTGAATCCTCAGGGAACCAGGTTACTGCGCCCACATCAAAAGCAGACATTTTTCTCTGTCTTGTTTGGGTTTAGGAAATGGAATAAAATAAATTCCATTACCCATCCTCTCAGGATATCGGAAATCAGTGCAACAAGTACCCCTGGCACATCGTTTTACCATTTTTGTAGCATAAATACCATCAAACCGATGAGAGCTTCGGCTCTTCCAATGTTTCTCAATGGCGCTGACACCAAGAGATGTCCGAGTTCCGGTCCCCGTGCAACTAATACTCAACTGCCATTGGCTCATCTGTGTTCGAGGGGAGGTAATTGATACTGATAGGTAATATGGCAGCTGCCTTATCAGCTAAACAACAAAGAAAATTCTACATTGGCTACACAGCTTAAATAGGCAAATCAGAACAAGTTAATAAACCAAAGGTGGGAGGAATCAAATCCTAATGAGTCCGGGCAATGCATTATGGGGAATGTAGTTCATAACGGGAGAGAAAAGGAGTGGGGAGTTGTGCCCTCAGGTGGAGATAAAGGGTACTCCAACTGGTGGATGTAACGGGTAAGCTCTTATGATTAGGGCAGGCATCCAGTTTAAAAGTATTACTGTGTGAACTGTGCCTTTGGCTTGCTCAGTTGGGGATATTTTGGGGATATTTAATTTAATTTTATCAATCAATAAATTCCTCTTGAAACAAACTTTGTTGTATTATTTTAATTTAATACTGTGAAGCTGCTTTGATACAATCTGTATTGTGAAAAGCGCTATACAAATAAACTTGACTTGACTTGTCTTGACTGTGTATCTACATCCTAGCAACCAATTAGAGTACCCAATCAATCATATAGTAACAAGCCATATTTCAGAACCACAGCATCGTACAGACGTTTGGCTCTCTTGCAATCACATACATCACCGTAGCAACTGCCTATTGCTAAAGTTTGCCATTGCAAGGACCACGCTGTAAAAAAAATCCTAATTTTACAGAAAATAACTGTGATTTTTTGACGATCATTTTCTTTAATTTTAAATTGTACTCAAAACACTGTAAAATTAAAAATAATATCTGTAAAATAAAAATTCTGCTGTTATTTTAGGTATTGTAACATTAATGACAAATTCCAATAATTCACATTTTTTATACAGAAAATTTATTGTATTTTTCATACAGTATTTTTTCTGTTTTCTTAAATTACATAAAAATGTAATATAATCTGTAATTAAACATTAACAAAACAGTTAAATGATAAAATGGTCAAATGATACAATGGTCAAATGACTGGCCCCCCCCCCCCAAAAAAAACTGTAACATTAAAGTAAAACATCCTAAATTTAAATAAACTGAAAAACACTGTTATTTTACAGGTATTTCCTGAATTATCACGATCATATACCTTCATGTAAAAAAAAAAAAAAAAAAGTAAAAAAAGGGTCAAATGACTGGCAGCTATGGCTGCCAAACAAAAACCATACAATTAAAGTAAAATATTCTAATTTAAATAAACCAAAAAAACACTGTTATTTCACAGGTATTTCCTGCATTATTATGATCAAATAAATACCTTCATTGTAAAAAAATCGTGATTGTCACCATCAGAGCCGCCTTAACCTAATGTTAGGCCCCGGGGCTGAGAGGTTTTGTAGGCCCCCCATCCCCTCAATTTAAAGAGTCTCATTTAAAAAAAGTGTAATAGCCTATCTATAGGTAATCTACATCACAAAATGCATTAGTTTCTTTCGAGACCTACAACAGTGTTTTTTTTAAATATTGTTTTTCATTTTAATATTGTTATTAACATATCACTGAGCACATAAACACAAGACACTTTATTTAACAACCACACACAGCAACTAAATTTCAACTTTATGCAAATGAGAAGCGATTTTCGCGAGCGACGACCAATAGGAAAGAAGCCTTTCAGTGGAGCTCAGCTCCCGTCACCGTCTCGAGTGAAATTGCATGTGAATCGGCAAGACCGAAGAGTTCAAGGGCGATGTAACTAACCACAAACATGGATATAATAAAATGATGCATGGAAAAGAAACTGTCGACAGTCTCAGTGAGTTTAATTCATACATTTATAGTTCGAGTGTTGTAGTTTTATGATGCAAGTTTAGCATCAGTTTTTTTTTTACAGTGCATTATGTTGACTATTAGGGACAAGAAAATGTATTAGCCTATTTGTCAAATTCGGATGACGTTTTAGTAATTGATGACAGTATGAGTGAGTTTAATTTGTAGATTGATCGATCGTTAATCTAGTAAATGATTTAATCTCTGAACACTGCTGTGTGGTAGATATAAAAACACTCTCCCAACAGCATACTGTTTCTTTTGAGCCTAATTCCTAGTCAAATTAAAATGATATAGTTGTATAATATCACTTGTGGTGGTGTTTTGTATAGATGTGGCCAGACGAGCAGTCTCGCCTCATTCGCGCCGCGGGACCTCTAGACGCGCGTAAACGCGTCTTTACAACACTGAAATCACTCGCGCCAGACGCTCTATTCGCGTTTGGTGTGAACGCACCATAACAATAACATTAGAGCGACAGCACTACCAACGCCCACAAGCGACTAGCGACATACAGCGACAAAATCTGACAAGTTAAAACAATATGACCTTTTCAGCTCATCATGAACCTGAACATGGGAGGCCCCTGAACTTGGGAGGCCCCTGGGCTTCAGCCCAGGTAAGCCCGTGCATTAAGGCGGCCTTGGTCACCATTGTTGGATTCATACGCTGATTCTTGATGTCTGAGTGAGTCTATATGATCCTGTCAAAACATTTTCTGTATAATGACTTCATAAAATCTGAGTATCACAGCACTGCAGGATCTTCTATAGCAGTATTGGCATGCAAAATTAACAACTAATATTTAACGACTTAATCAGATATTACACTTCAGGTATCAATAAAGCAGGCAACTACATGATGATTATTATCACTAAAAAGTGACCAACATCATCTGGGGCCCGTTCTTCGTACGTTGCTTAAAACATCCGAGATCAAATGAGACATCCAAGATGATATCATCGTGGTAATCATGATCTGGCTAATTAGGTTCTTCGAACACACCTGCCGGTTATGATTAGTATCGCTGGATTGAGTTAGTGAGATAATTGCACGTTCATGCGCTGGTTTAAAAGGGGATATATATCGATAGTAGAAACATTGATCAGCAACGCTGCTATTGGCTGTTCAGCGTGGCCAAAGAGTTTTTCTCCTCAGCAGAGCAAGTACTAATAGTCGAAGTTTATTCGGAATTTTAATGTTTAATTAAAACGCCAGGGAACACCTCAAAGTCTGCAAAAGCCAGGAGAGAGGGCTGGCAAAAAGTAGCAGACAATTTAAATCCGTTAGAAGTGGCCATGTTAGATGTCTTTTATCACTTAATAGCCTATATATTTGTTTTTTAATAATTGCATAATTACTTTGTTCATTGTAATGTCAGAGTCACCACACTAGAACATGGAAACAAATAAAAGTGAAGTACAAAAATATTCTACATAATGGTAATTATTTTTAGTTATATTATAGTCTCTTTTATAAAAGGCACTGTTAAATAAATGATTGTCTGTTTATAAAAGCAACCAAGAAAAAGGCTGAGAAAAAAAAAGAAGATCTTAGTAGCCTACACTGTAAAATATTTTTTGCTGCATTAAATTAAGGCTGTATAGTCATTTCAACTGTTAAATCTTGAGTAATGATGAATTGCTTTGACTTGTGAAAGTGAAAACTGATAAACTTATGTTAATGTAAAAATATTTTGCCATGAGCATTTTTCCCGAGTGTAGTTCATTGTAATGACATTGTGTTTTCCTCTTTTGTGCACTTTTACATAATACACCAACACTTGTATCTGTTCCCAAGAAGGTGGTGGCTGAAATATGTGCAGTAAGTGGACATTTTCTAACTTTCCAAAGTAAAGAAAGTATAAGACTTTGTAATGTCCATTTGTTTCCATTGCACTGGACAGTGAATAAACCCTCTCAGATAACTGTCAATTCCCTAGTGCTGAAACCGCAGCACCGCGTGACTTTTACGCCACACACACACACACACACACACACACACACACACACACACACACACACACACACACACACACGCACACACACAAAAAGTCTTTCCTATCAGACACAGACTATGAGATTAAAGTCCTACAAAGAACCCAAATCTAATAGCCATTACAAATGTTTTTGATATGTATTTTTATGTGTGTATAATTGGCCAGATAATGTCTGAGGTATCTATGCAACGTTATTATGTTAATCAAAATCACTATGCTAGTGATTATGAGGAAATTATGTAACCCTGTATTTCTGTCATGCAAAAACGTCATTCGAGGTGTCAATGTAATGGGAAAAACATGTCTGAGTCGAATCCTGACTGAAAAGTACAATAATATGCATTTATTCTAGGAAATACCATATTTTCTAGATATGAATGTTAAATTCGATCTCTCACATGTTTGAGTCAAAGTAGGCGTTTCTTCACAAACAAAGAAACTTCTTTCCCGCTTCAGATCAGCAGATCCGATTTGCTGTTGTCCCAAAAAGAGGGCGTAAGCAGATGTCTTTTAAAAGTAGAGACCCTCTCCTCTGATCTCTCTCTCAACTCTCGCTCTCAACTCGGACCCACTTTCAACCTTCGTCATCTTCTCCACGAGCAGCGCTTCTCCTCTACTGAACCAGGGGAACAGGCCTTGGCCTCCCTCTCTCTGGGACACATACCTCCGCGCCATGTAGGAGCTGCCCTGCCGTTCTTTGCAACTAAGTTCATACGCGCCTTTCCCCTCCACAAGGGAAATGATCTGACTTTTCTCGGTAACGTTACATTCAGTGAGCCTTTTAAGCTTCCCGCGACACCAGAAGACGCAGCACCCACAGGACACCGTCCGCGCTTCCTGCCTCTCAGCATCGAACAGAGAACAAACTTGCAAGTAGGCTACTGATCATTCTAAAAGCTGATTCCAGGTGTCTATTGAAATTAGGTTTCTGTCTGTAATAATTACCAGCTACTTTCTCTTTCTCTCCTTATTTTCTCTCTTTCATTTCATTCACTCTGATCACGTTATTTCTTATGTTCTTGTTTAAATGTTTGTTTGTTTTATTGTTTGCATGTTTACGTACGTTTATAGTTGTAGCTTATGTAATAACTCTTGACATTTATTAAAACCCATTCATACTTTGACAGTCTCTGTATTTGAAAATCCATCTTTATAAAGTCAATGAAAATGCAAAAGATCTAATTAAGCTACACGCTCGATATTATAGACTGCTTTATAGTGTTAATTCATAAACCCAGAAAGTTTTATGTTCACGGCCAGAAGATACATTTTCTTGGAGTTTATAAACGGGATACCCCTTCTTGACTGTGATAATCTTACATTTATTCGCTGGACGAATGACTGATGACTAGACCAGTTACAGAACAAGGTAATCTCGATAATTGATAAAGTAAATGTATATGCGATTTATGAATTATGACCATGAGTTATGATTATTAATAATTCCAAATTCCCTATATCCTTGAGCTAATTCGTATTGACCCAGAGTCATATATACAGTTTACGTTACAGGGTTTAAAGTGTTTCTGTATGGTGAGTTTTGTGTGCCACCATTGTGTTGAAGAGTAGAGCCTGAGATTCAGTCCAGGATGAGCAAAGAAATACTGATGATATGCTGCATGTTGCTTTATTTAACTGACAGTAACTGTGTAGTTGCTGATGCAGTGATGTATAGTCACAGCAAATCATGCATGTAGTTAACTGCATGTTTTTTTGTAAAAAATTCTGGAAATATATTTGAAATAACTGTGTTTCTGTTCAAAAGATTAATGACGATTTTTGATAAAGTCTTTTGCGCTTATTTAAATTAGGATATTTTACATTCATTTTACGGTTTTTGTATGGCAGCCATTGCTGACAGTCATTTGACTGTTTTTTATGGGTTTTTTTTTACAGTGAAGGTGTTTGATCATAATAATTCAGGAAATAGCTGTAAAATAAGTGTTTTTCCTGTAAAACATTTAAGGGAAATGTCTGTAAAAGTTTTTAGCACTTAATTTAAATGAGGATATTTTATTTTATTTTTACGGTTTTTGTTTGGCAGCCGTAGCTGACAGTCATTGACCGTTTTTTTAAGATTTTATTTTTTACAGTGCACTCATAGTCTAGATGGGATGTACCCAAAAAGTGAAAGTGAGGAGCATTTATGGGTACAAGTCGGGAACCGGCCTACTTTACATATTTCAAGGGTGCTGAATCCAAAAAAACTGGTTCCCAAGAGAAATGGTGAGTTTTTGACCTTCTAATTTGCATATCAAAATGGTCGTTGGACCATTTTCCCCTATTTTTTTTTTGTAAGTAGGCAATCAAGATGAGGAAATTAAGGGCGTTTTTCCACTGGGTTCGTTTGCTGCGGTCCGAACCCGAGTACGCTAGTTCCCGGCGCCCCCCGCAGCGTTGGTCTGGTTTCACACTCAATTAGTTGTATCGAACCCAGGTGCGTTTGCAGTGATCTTACGTCATCGCAAACGCAAACGGAAAACACATGGAGAATACAACTCGACTGAGCATAGCTGTAATTTGTCTGTTTTTTTGGTGCTATTATGCACAACATAGTGAGAGACAACTACGTTTATGTTCATTACATGGTGTAATTCAGCACATATCCAGGGGACGCCGTGTTTCTGCTGCTCGCAGAAGATTTTTCACTGATGCGACAGTGATACGCATGCGCGGGATACTATACTTCCTGAACAAGCACGCACCCGAGTCCGTGTTGCTTGCACATTAACGCGAACCGCGCCACGGTTCGGGAGCAACCGTGCCCCGGTCCGCACTAAACTGCCAGTGTGAAAGCGCCCTAAGTTTCTAGATCGATAGTCAAGTGTCAGAGCAAAGATATAATGGAGGCTCACTGCCTTTTTTATGTATATATATATGCAAAATACCTACTTTTAAGGTGAAATTAAGCATTATTTGTGTCATTTTTTAAGGCCGACATACATATTCAATCAATATCACTCTTAAATGTTCCCAGTGTATATATGATATGTGATGTATTCCATATTACATAATAACTATGAAAAACACCATTGCAAGTTGTCTGAGATTTTTTTTTTTTATGCAAATTAAGCATTTGTCCTCTAAATTCTAAGACGGGGAAAACCCAGGTGAATAGGGAAAAAAAACACCTTGTAACTTCCTCCGGGACATCGTGCGTAAAACAGCCAACAATTGCTGTCTGCGAGCCGCCGTATTCAAGCACCGAGAGTGCACACACTGCGCCCGCGCCTCCGAATCAGGTTCTCGAGCCCGCAGAATGCGGCAATCGGAGCCCGGAGGCCATTCTGCCCCTAGCCGTACGTGCGAAAGTGTGGGAAGCTATTCCAGGTGCGTCAGAATGGGTGCTGAGCACAGTAAGAGAGGGCTATTAATTGCAGTTCGCTCGCCGTCCCCCGCGCTTTCGAACGCGAACCGAGACGAGAGTGAATGGGGAAGTAGCACACCTACTTTGTGCAGGAATAGCGAAACTTCTGTGCAAAGGGGCCATAGAACCGGTACACCCTTCTCTGAGTGAGTCAGGCTTTTACAGCGGTTACTTCCTCGTGCCCAAGAAGGACGGAGCTCTCAGAACGATTTTAGATCTGAGATATTTGAACAAAGCTCTTATAAAAAGACCGTTCAAAATGCTCACAACCAGACAGATCCTTGCGCAGATTCGCCCGAGGGACTGGTTTATTTCCCCTCGATCTGAAAGACGCTTACTTTCAGATTCAGATAATACCCTGTCACAGGCCATTCTTGAGATTCGCCTTCAACGGTCAGGTATATCAGTACACCGTTCTGCCGTTCGGCCTGTCTTTAGCACCCTGTACATTCACGAAGTGCATGGACACGGCTTTCGCTCCCCTGAGAGGTCAGGGCATGCGGATTTTGAACTATTTGGACGATTGGCTGATTCTAGCACAGTCAGAGGAAGAACTTATCTCTCACAGAACAGTGCTTCTCAGCCACCTGGAAAGCCTGGCTCTCACGGTCAACTGGACCAAAAGCTCATTACTGCCCAGTCAGTCAACCTCTTTTCTGGGTTTGGAACTGGACTCTGTGGCAATGACGGCCCGGCTGTCGACACTATCCGACGCCTGGCCGCGTCTTTCCAGTTGGGCAGCGCCGCACCTCTAAAAACATTTCAGAGGATGCTGGGTTGTATGGCATCAGCTGCAGCAGTGCTTCAGCTGGGTCTACTGCGTATGCGCCCACTACAACGCTGGTTGAACGCTCGAGTGCCTCACCGAGCCTGGGCGTCCGGCGGCATTCGACTGCAGCGGGGAGTGACAATGGGAGCCGTCTCGCACCGAAAAGTTATCTCGACGGAAGCATCCAACTTAGGTTGGGGCGCTCTTTTCGAGGGCAAACCGGTCTTTGGTCTGTGGTCAGACCAGGAGAAATGCCTCCACATAAACTGTTTGGAGATAATAGTGATCGAGAACGCGCTCAAGCGCTTCCTCCCACATATACGGGACCACCATGTGCTAGTCCGCTCAGACAACATATCCATGGTGTCCTACGTGAACCGACAGGGTGGTGTCAGATCCAGGAATCTGGGAGCCGTGCACGTGCCAGGCCACCTGAATGTCGGTCCAGACAGACTGTCCAGAGACAACATTCCCCCGGGAGAATGGTTCCTGCACCCCCAGACAGTCCAGCTACTGTGGCACCTGTTTGGCAGGGCGGAAGTCAACCTTTTTGGGTCAAAAGACAACGCTCACTGCCCGACGTTTTTCTCAAAGAGCGAGGACGTGCTGTCCCAAACCTGGCCCAGCCGCCCTCTGTATGCTTTCCCTCCGATCTCGCTGTTACCACAGGTAATCAAGAGGATCAGGGAAACGCGCCACTCAGTGCTCCTCATAGCCCCGTGATGGGAGAACCAAATCTGGTACCCAGAGCTAGTTAGGCTGTCGCACTCAGCCCCATGGCCGATCCCAGTGAGGAAAGATCTTCTCTATCAAGCATGCATGCCTGGATAATTAATGGATACCCGTTGATTTGCCAGAAGGGGTCGTAAACACGATCACGCGGTCTAGAGCTCCTTCCATGTGAAGGCTCTATGCGTCTAAATGGTCAGTGTTCTCCAAATGGTGCGCTACTAAGAGCCTGGATCCACACACACGTGGGGTTTCATGGGTGCTCTCCTTCCTACAAGAGCTGTTGAACAAGTGCGGGTCCCCCTCCACGCTCAAAGTGTATGTGGCGGCTATTGCAGCGTTCGCGCAATAGGAAGGAGCGAGCTTATCATTCGCTTCCTTAGAGGAGCCAGGATGGTGAACCCCCCGCGGTCCCCCTCAGTTCCTATTTGGGATCTTTCTCTGGTCCTAGAGGCCCTGAAAGCGTTTCCCTTTGAACCGCTATAATCTGTGGATCTGAAATACCTTTCGCTCAAAACCGTTTTCTGACAGGTCTGTCGTCAGTAAAACGCGTGGGGGATCTACATGCACTGTCTGTTAGCCCCGCATGTCTCGAATTCGGACCAAATGACTCCAAAGTCATCCTCAAACCGAGACACGGGTACGTCCCCAAAGCGATTGGCACTCCCTTTAGGGCGCAGATCATCTCCCTGTCAGCACTGCCAGCATCCGATAGTGAGGACAGTGATAACCTCTTATGCCCCGTCAGGGCGCTGAGAGTTTACATCACACGCTCCGCCGCCTTTAGGCAATCTGAGCAGCTCCAGCTCTTTGTTTCGTTTGGTGGGTGCACCAGGGGTCTCGCCACCTCGAAACAGAGCCTGTCCAGATGGATAGTGGACGCTATTGCAGCAGCTTATGCGTCCAAACACCTGCAGTGCCCTTTGGGCATCAGAGCCCATTCCACTAGAGGCATAGCCTCATCGTGGGCTTGGTCCAGCGGGATTTCTATTCACAACATTTGTATGGTGGCAGGCTGGGCCTCCCCCTCTACATTCGTGAGATTTTATAACCTGGAAGTTCCCGCCTTGCAGGCTAAACTGATATCAGTTTAAGTGATATGTATGTTCTGCCCAGTCGTTCATGTGCAGACTACTTTCGTGTACTACTAGCTTTTCTGGTGAGCTGCACTAAGGAATGAGATTCTCTATATACAGACCGGTGGAGCCACTCTGTATTTTCCCCATCACGCGCTTGTGCACTGGTGCTGGCCTGTGTTGCTGGCCGCCTATTCTCCACTCAGCTGCGCTAGGGGTTATACTCTCTATACATAGACCAGGTGAAGCCGCTCTATATTCTCCCTATGATGTGCTTATGTACTGTGCCGGCCCGCGCTGCTGGCCACATTCTCCATGCTTATACATAGACCGGCAGAGCCGCTCTGTATTCCTATGAAGTGCTTATGACATGTGCTGGCCGGCGTTGCTGGCTGCCTGTTCCCGCATGTTGTGTTCCCCGGGCTCCACTGGGACTCATGCAGTGGATGCTCGGCGCGCACGGCATTGACAAGGGGTTCCCGTAGCGTAAGCAACTTACGCAATACGAGAGAACCTCTCGTAAGAGAACATACTCGGTTACCTAACGTGGCCTCAGTTCTCTCTAGAAGAGGGAACGAGTATTGCGTAACCTGCCGTGTCGCGCCATGAGCTTATTCGCTTCAGTCTATGAAAACCAGAATTTCAGCCTTTCAGCCTCTTTTATACACGCTAGCCACACCCATTCTGGTGGGCTGAGGCGCATGGAGGGCGCAAAGCGCCCTCATTGGGCGTGACGTCACGCAGGGCTCACTAGTAGGCTGCTGCAGTTGCCATTCAGAGACATGGAAGCGTCTGAGAGCAGCCGAGCCTATAAACGTTAGTGAGTACCGGTACTCCATTACAAATATGTACAATTCTGCGAAATTCCATGTTAAAACTAGATTCCGCCTCCGCAATTCCGTCCGCGATTCCGTGATCGAGGAAATCATATGGCCCTAAATTTTGACCCACTATGGTTGAAAAAGTATCATTTTGGATAAATAGGGTAAGAAGTTCAATCAATAACTAAGCAATATTGACATTGTTTGTCTAAATTTTTTTTTTAAAAACAGGAAATTTACCAAAGCGTGTGAAACTGTTATGATCCTCTTTGCGGTTACATTCACCTCAGGCAAAGGGTCCTCAGAGATGGGACTGACCATGCTATGTCCTGATCTAAATATTCAACTTGGGAAGTTTCATGGTGGTCTCTTTTTGATTTTTTCCCTATTCACCTGGGTTTTTCCCGTCTTAGAATTTAGAGAACAAATGCTTAATTTGCATAAAAAAATTAAATATCAGACAACTTGCAATGGTGTTTTTCTTAGTTATTATGTAATATGGAATACATCACATATCATATATACACTGGGAACATTTAAGAGTGATATTGATTGAATATGTATGTCGGCCTTAAAAAATGACACAAATAATGCTTAATTTCACCTTAAAAGTTGGTATTTTGCATATATATACATAAAAAAGGCAGTGAGCCTCCATTATATCTTTGCTCTGACCCTTGACTATCGATCTAGAAACTTAATTTCCTCATCTTGATTGCCTACTTACAAAAAAAATAGGGGAAAATGGTCCAACGACTGAGCAAGATAGGCAATTTGGCGGCCATTTTGATATGCAAATTAGAAGGTCAAAAACTCAAAATTTCACTTGGGAACCAGTTTTTTTGGACTCAGCACCCTTGAAATATGTAATGTAGGCCGGTTCCCGACTTGTACCCATAAATGCTCCTCACTTCTTATAGAAGGCCATTTTTCTGAAATCCGTCTAGTCTATCACATTTTCTTCAGAAAATTTACGTCTAGTTCTTCTTCATCTTCTTTTTCCAAACAAATGTAATAATTTTCTACCTTGTCCCACACTGTTTGTCGTACAACCATGAATGAGGTGTCAAATTCACCTTTTTTAATCGATCGGGTGTACGATGTCTGCTCGGCGGACTTAACATTGGCAAGGATTTTGCCTAAGACTTGTCCTTGCTTCTGGCTCTTGGTTTAACCTCTGGCACTGTTCGTCTACCTAGATCTGATCTCCACTCATCTCTGACCTTAGTCCTGATCTACCTCATCTATGTCGATTGTCTCCTGATAATAACTTTCTCGACTGTCTCGTCTGTCTCTTCCTATCTAGATTTGGTCGTTGAATGGACTGTTTCTCTAGCTCGACCTTCACCGGTCTGACTGACTCTTCGCATCTGCCCTTCTTTGATTAGGCAATGTCAGGTTGATTTTTGTCAGGTCGTCGATCAAAAATCTGTGCTGCCAGTGCATAAGATTGATAAATTGAAAAAGTGATTGAGTTGGATGTTATTATTGCAGTTACACAATATCTTATGGAAAGATAAACTGTTGTTTCTCTGGACTAATATTGAGAAGAACCTTCATGAGTCAGAGCAGCGATGTCTTCCACTGATTGTGCTGGGTTGCCTTACAGTGGAAATAAACTAGCTTGAGCATCTGTTTTTGGCATCTGTTTGTGTTGTCCACAGAAACCTGATCCAATGCAAGTGAAACTTTTCCACACAAGGTGTGGAAAGGTGTTGCCATCTGGTTTGCCTGCTGTTCACTATGTCAAAAGCCACATTTCCACTGTTGGACTCAAAGCGGGCGTGCTAGTTGTGCCAGGGCCAGTCACGTTTCCACTGTCACTTCCGGGGCTTGATCGGGCCGCGTCGAAGCTTCCTTTGGGCCAACGGCCAGGGTTTTTTGGCCCGCCGAATACCTTGGTCCATACCTTGGTTTAGCTCGGGCTTGAGGAGTGGTTGTGAAAAGAGGAGGAGTTTACCTGAGTCAGGAGACGGCAGCGCCGGATGATTTCATATACCAGCTATCATCAGCATTAAATACTTTTAAAATACTTTTATCTCAAAACTCTCTTTCAGACAGCAGCGAGTGTTTGAAATAACTTGTGTTTGAAATAACTTCTGTTTGTGATCCGATGTCGATTCTGATCACCGTATAAGGCAGAATGCGCTATGTTCAGACATAGTCAGCAATGCGCTAACCATAGGGTGACCACCATCAAACAAACCAAATGTGGGACGATTTAAGTTTGTGTGGGACAATGTGGGACATTTTACCAACACTAAAACATAAACCACCCCTGTGTTTCTGCACCCTTCAGACTGATTATCTTTAAAGATGGACTTTTTTGTTAGTTTTAATTATTATTATATTATATAATGTCTTTAATAAAAACATTTGAATTCTGCCTTTCAGCTGATAAAAATTCTTTGTTCTTTAGTCCCTTCCAGAAAACACCATTAGCCTACATCACAATGTAATATAACATGTCTTTATTTAACATGTCATTTGAATTCAACATCACTGAGCCCAAAGGCAGCAGGCATCATGCAGATAACTATTTTATAAACAGTTCTGACCAAGTCCAATTAAAATCCAACAAAATAAACAATGAACAAATAAAATATAAAACAACATGAAATTAGATAATTGACAGTCTTATATATTAAGAATATATTAAACCAAAAACGTTCATATTTTTAGAAAGGAGGTGAATTAAAACAACCACAGCAGGCAACAAGTTGATAAATTATGTTAAATTAAATAGTTTAATTTAATTAATTATTAATTATTTAGTTATTTAACAATTAAGTTCATTTTAATTGACCGAATTATCCATTTGTTTTCTGACAGGAAACACACGGAACGAATCACCGGTCCACATTTTGATTGACAGCTGTCACAACCTACTAGTGACCGTGTTTACTCCTTTCTTTTCAACCATTGGATAGGATTTTAAAAAAGGCTGTTGTGTTTGTACTTCTGACAAAGCGCTGTTAAATAGCCTATAGGTGAAAAACTACACCGCAAAAATAATAAATAAAATGCTTTCTTAACGCATGCACGTTTTCTTAATATAATAATTAAAAACCAATAGACCGATGAAAATGCGGGACATATTCTCAATATGCGACGTGCGGGACAAGGGGTGAAAATGCTGTGCGGTAAAACGCAAAGCGGGACGGGTGGTCACACTAGCAAACCATTACCATAGTTAACGTGGTAAATACGACCGCTTTAAGAAATCAGACAAATCATATAGGCTATCACAATTGTGTTTTTATTGTATTTGTCAGTATGTCTTGTCTCTTTATACCAGACTGTCTGATATCCATATTTAGCTAAGTACGGTTTTGTACGGACCTGATTATAGTACTTAAACATGGAAAAAGTCAGATTTTCATGATATGTCCCCTTTAAATCTTTAGGCAACCAACAAAAATTGTGGTTGTTTTATCTGTTTTATCAAACTGTTTTATCATGTTCGTTTTGCGATCTCGCTAGTTTTCAGTGATTTCTTTCTGATACATTTTTTGATAAAACTTCCATTTGTTTGGGAAATTATGGGTTTTTGTGACATTCCAGAGAGGCATGTCCGAGGCTATTAGCCCAGCCCGGCCCATTGAAAGCCCTGTTTGTACTGGCCCGACAGTGGAAAAGCAGCTATTAATGCCCAAACCTGTTCAACTTAAAGTTAAGACTTACTTCATCTACTTTCTTTCTCTTTAATATTTAAAATGTTTCCTTAGGTCTGTGTTTGTGTGTGTATGAATAAATTAATAATACCTGTGCTGTTGAGCAGGTTGTGTCTGGCTCTGATGAAAGCCTGTATCTCGGCATCAGTCTGTTTATCTCCAGTTAAAGGAATAGAGGTTAATGAGAGGTCAGCTGAGGGCAAGGCTCTGTAACACAATAAACAAACTAAGACATGAGGTATTGTTAGGATCGGCTACATAGTTTCTCCATCATTTATCACCAGTGGTGTAAAGTATGAGTAAATTTAACTCAAGGTATCACACACCGCACACGCACATTCTCAGTTTATGGCCAGCAATATTGTTATTTTTAAGGACATTATGAAATGAAGATAATGTCTGTACTATGTTATGATTGTACTGTACAATTAAATACAATCGTTGCTAAGTCTGCAGTCTGAACACTTTACATTAACTGAATAATCGAGAATCTCACCTGAAAATCCGATAACATCAGCTGATTTCTGTAAATGAATGTAAAACTAAATGTATCTTGGAGCACAGGGTGAAGTCAGTATGTACATTAATGACGATTTGAGACAAATATAATGTAAATTTAGTATAAAACTATGTAAATGGCGCTCTATGGCAAGGCAGGATTTTAAACAGCATCCTAAGTCGTAGTTGGGCGCCGCGGACTTTACAGTGATAACAGGAAAATAATGCAACAAAGTTTGTTTCTAGAAGAAAATAGCGTCATAGTCCAGCTTAAGTTCAGTGATGGTTAATTTTTGTTGTAAAAAAGTTATTAAGTTAATTTATATATATAGCCGCTCTGGTGAAAACCGTGATGTCATCGTCCAGCTCAGTTCAGTTCTCATATAATGGTGTCAATGCAGGCAGATCAATAAAATTGTTGAATATTAAATGTCCCCAACTTTTATTTGTTATTCAGAATCATATTTCTTACCTCTGTCTCATATCTCTTTCCCTTTGTCTTCTCTCCTGAGGATCAGTGTCATCACCTTTTGGATTATTGTTCCTGAATGAAAAGGACCCTTGGTAAATGCAAAAAATATTATTGATCACAATAATAATGAAAAAAACGACAAAAAATTATTGGTCAAGGTATGTTTGCAAATAAAAAAATCTTCTTGTTCAAATTGCTTTGTGAAAATAGCTGAAGCAACATTATTTTTGAGCATTTTGTCACAAATGAAATTCATTGGCACGGTCGCTCAGTGGGTAGCGTTGTCGAGCCCCGACTGAGCCAGGAGTCCTCTATGTGTGGATTTTGCATGTTCTCCCTGCATCAAAGTGGGTTTCACCCAAACAAACCAAAAAAAAAAAAAAAAAAAAAAGTGCAGTATAGGTAAATTGGAAACGCTAAATTGTCCCAAACCGTGTAATGGGGAGGGTTGAGGAAAGACCTGGTGACTTACCCTGGAAAAATCATTGCCAAGAAAATTCATGGACAGTCTCTCGTGTATGGCAAGAGATGGCTCATAGAATCACCAAGAGTCGGATACGACTGAAATGGTTACACCTTCAGTGTGACGAATGTCTGAAGCCCTTATACCATCACGCCAATTTGATTGGCCAGTAGCGCTTAGCACCACCCCAAGAATACGTCACGTATGTTTCATACCGTGCGACAGGTTCATCGCAGGAGGAGACACAACAGGTGCGTGCAATGTTTGGGCCTTAATCATGCTCAGGCGGCACTTAACGGCCCGACTGTCGACACTGTGATAGTCTGCGCCTAAAAGTTTTGCGCTCTAGGCTTTGCAGTTTTATGAGGAAAGAAGGCTAAGCCCCACCTCTCCGTTTCTGCGGTTGCCGAAGCGCTGGAAGAGATGGATGTTTGGGGTGACGATTTACGAGCCGGAGCACATGGAGAGTGAGCAGACGGAATATTTTCCCTTTCTCACTCTTTCCCCGAGCCGTTTGTTTGCAGAAGAGTACGGCGTGGACCCTTGTCCCAGAAGCTTGTGACTCAATTTCTTTTTGCTGTGGCCCTTTTGATGATGACGTGCTGTCCTCTGATTCTGAGGAGCTTATAGGCGATTTGTGTAGCTCTCTCCATCCGAGCGGAAAGGAGAAACACACTTCTCCGTCATACAACGGGTTGTTAGAGGTGGTTACTCATGCTGTAGACAAGCTGGGGCTAGAATGACACAGCGAGCCTGCTCAAACTCTGACCCGCTATGGTTCTCCCCGTCTTCTCCGTCACCTCTGGGACTGGATGCTCTGGTTCAGGAGTGGCCCAGGGCCAGGCTTTATGCCTTCCCACCGATTTGATTACTCTAAGCGGCTCTCCTCAGAGTACGAACGGCCAAAGTGGGACATCTGTTGCTGGTGGCCCCGTTCTAGTCCACTCAGATATGGTTTTCAGACCTGGTCAGTCTGTTAGTCGGCCCTCCTTGGGAGTTCCTCTTCAGACCAGACCCTCTACGAGGTGCCTGTATGCTTTTAAATGGAGGCTATTCGCCTCTTGGTGCAGCCCACACATCCTGGACCCAGTTCATTGCCCCGGGGCTGGTTAAAGTCATGCTGCGACCTAGGCCAGGGTATGTTCCTAAGGTTGTGTCAACCCCTTTTCATTCCCAGCAAGTGGTCTTGGAGGCTTTTCCCCCTCTTGACTCGGAGACTGGGAGTGATGCACGGCCTCTCGGTCTCTGCCCGGTGAGGGCGTTGAAAATCTATGTCGACCGCTCAGCCCAGTGGCGTAGATCGGAGCAATTGTTTGAGTGTTTTGGTGGTAAAAACAAAGGAGCTGCCGTCACAAGTGAATGTCTTATTGGGTAATCGAGGCTATGTCAGCGGTTTATGAGACGCGTGGTTTAGCTTAGCCTCTGGGTGTGCGTGCTCATTCCACCAGAGGAATGGCTTCTTCTCAGGCTCTTTTTAGAGGCACTTCTTTGGAGGATATTTGTGTAGCGGCAGAATGGTCCTCTCCAAACACCTTTATCAAGTTCTACGGTCTGGATTTGAGGATGGCTCCTGGCTCCCAGGTCTTATCTGCTTGAGCGGACTCTTTCCTCGGTCTTCCAGCTATTCTCAGGTACGTTTAAGGGTGTTATGGTATATTGTTCCCATAGCGACGGTATCGCAGTGTCAAGAGAACGGGAAAGGGATGAAAGGGAAACGTCTCGGTTACGTATGTAACCTTAGTTCCCCGAGTAGGGAACGAGACACTGCGATGCCGGCCTTCCCATACTTTTCAATTAGTTCTTCCTTCGTCATGGAAATCTGATGAAATACCGCGCAGCACGCTGATATGAAGCATACGTGACGTATTCTTGGGGCGGTGCTAAACGGTATTGGCCAATCAAAGTGGCGGGATGGTATAAGGGTTTCTGACATTTGTCACACCGAAGGTATTTCCATATTGGTATCGCAATGTCTCGTTCCCTACTCAGGGAACCAAGGTTACATAAGCAACCGAGACGTTTTGTTATGTTGGAGCTTTAGTAGAGTTTCTGTTATGTTTTTGAGGTTTTGATCATTGTGTTGAAGAGTGTGCTTGTAAATAAGCTGTGGTCAGCCTTATGATGTTAACCGTGTGTGCTGCTTCACTCAATGAGCAATGACTTCTAATGTCAGTACTGAGAACAGTCTCTTTTAATTGCTCATCCTATACGTTATATGTAATAATAAATGGAATTGTTTTTTATAATGCTATGTGCTACTAGTTAGTAGGACACAGTAATTTAAGTTTGAGACTGTACAACAAAACATATTTGTTAAAATTAACTTGTTTTAGTCATGTTGTACTGATCTAAACCAATTGCGTGAAAAGTTTTCTTTGTGAGAATCTGACTATTTGGAAAGCTGCATAACAGAATCTGACCACAAAGGTGGACCACATAAGCTATTCACATAGCTTAAAAAATAGGAGAGATTTTATTCTTGCCTTTATACAGTATGGCAGTGACAACAAATGTGGTCAGTAAGGTTGAAATACAACAGGATAACGTTATCTGGTAATGAGGCAATTATGCTGTCATCAAATCACCAAATACTTGATACTTGGAGTGTATTCATGTAACAATGGGCTTGAAACATAAGCAAATTATCTTTGGCTGTCAATATTTCTGATAAGAAGGCAGTAAAATGAGATGTGTAAAAAAAAAAATATATTTGTTTGTTTCTAAAACTAATTCTCATTTGTTTGTTTCTCACTTTCAGCAGCATGGGACCCCATACAAAAATTTACATATTTCACAAGCAGCAACAATGCAAAACATTCAATCCTATGAAAAACATCAGACTTTACTACTTATTTTACTGCTTCTTGTTTACAGTTGGTATATATATATATATATATATATATATATATATATATATATATATATATATATATATATATATACACATACAGTATCTCACAAAAGTGAGTACACCCCTCACATTTGTGTAAATATTTTATTATATCTTTTCATGGTACAACACTGAAGAAATTACACTTTGCTACAATGCAAAGTAGTGAGTGTACAGCTTGTATAACAGTGTAAATTTGCTGTCCCCTCAAAATAACTCAACACACAGCCATTAATGTCTAAATGGCAACAAAAGTGAGTACATTGTAAGTGAAAATGTCCTTTTGTGGCCTAAAATGTGGCCTTTTATTGTGGCCAGCCTAAGGCACACCTGTACAATAATCATGCTGTCTAACCAGCATCTTGACACAGATTTAGACAGATTTGTGAACAATATTTGAGAGAAATAGGCCTTTTGTGAAAAAGTCTTAGGACTTTGAGTTCAGCTCATGAAAAAAAGGGGCAAAAGCAAATGTGCTGTGTTTATAATTTTGTTCAGTGTATATATATATATATATATATATATATATATATATATATACACACACACACATTTATATGTATGTATATACAGTAGTCAACATTTGAAGTGGATCAAAAAAGTTGTCCTAAGACAAGACCGGGTATTGTTCAAAATTGATGTATAACTTTGATGAAAGGTTTTGATCCTCTTCAAATGTTGACTACTATGTACACACACACACACACACACACACACACACACACACACACACACACACACACACACACACACACACACACACATAACATATATAAAACATATACAACATTGTCACCTGGTTAACATGCAGCTGAGAGGGCTGACGTGACTTAGACTGCTTCCTGTGTTCTCTGCGCTGTGACCCTAATGAAGAACGATTCAAATATATTTGTTAAGCCAATGTAAACATTTTAGCTTCCCATACATTTTAATAGTCTTTTAAAAACAAATTATAAAAGTAAATCAATGTATGGAACTACACTGATATTATAGATCATTATTATTCAAAATATTATAGCAACACCAAGTGACAGCTAGTTTTTTAGTATTTTTTTTTTTTAGCCAAATAGTCTCAACTACTTGATTTACATGGTATCATCAGTTTGATGTGGCAATAATAACATATTTAGTGTCATTTAAATCTTTTCCAAAATAATGACAGACTGTTTTGCATCTTCACAATCACATTTCTTTGTAACACAACAACAATAAAAATAAGTGTCTTTGGTGAAGCTTGTTCTGAAATGGTCTGAGAAGCTAATTTTGGTTAGGAATGGACACACAGGAGTAAAAAGTTTTAAAAAAGGGTGCAAATCTGTTCAGGGAAATATCAAACCTTAGAAAATTTATAATAATATTCTACAAGCTTTTTGAATATCTGGAGACTTGATTTTAAAATAAACAAAAAATTACAGCGGCATTAAAAATGTCCATTTGTAGCCTCTTAACTTGCAGTGTGGCATCAATTGTTCAACTGATCTTAATAAATGTATGATGGAGCAGAGAACACATGGCCTTTTGCTCAGTACTTTATTCTCATTTATGTACACATTAGCTGATTGATTCTGTGGTGTGCCTGTGGTTGGAGATGATGAGAAGTTGTCTGCACTTAAATAAAGAGATACTCGTTTAGACTGGTTATATAATGGTTAGTGAACTGAGATTACATTGAGGTGAGGCCAAGCAAATAGCATGTACACCATGTTGCTGTAATTTATAGTAATATCTTCAGAATTACTGAGAAGGCTTGTTTCAAATATAATTCTTTTAAAGTGTTGGTGCTTAATGTAACACTATCTAGTGTAAATGATCAATCACGTTTGAGATTTGTGCTGGCCACTGTCTACAGGCCACCAGGGCACCATACAGACATTATCAAAGAATTTGCTGATTCCCTTTCAAGGGAACTTCGAGCTGCGTCGAGACGCGGTGGGAACGCCCTGCGTGATTGCGTCGTGAAGCACGTGTATAATCAGTCCAATGGAAAGACAAGACGTCATAGGCGGGTGACGTCATCGACCAGGAAGCTATAAAGCACCCCTGCGACAGACCGCTGCAGCTTCTGTGCCTTCATATATATATATATATATATATATATATATATATATATATATATCGTTTTTCTGATGTAAAGAAAAATTAGGATAAAATATGTCTTTTCTTCTGGACGCTCCGCTTTAAAAAAAATCGACGAAATAAACTCTTCAGCGGCGTTCCAAAGGTTTCTTCCTCACCGATCTAACGTTCCTGAGACTGCTGGGCGGGAGCAGTCTCAGCATACTTAAGCTCCTCGCAGCATAGAGTGCGGCAAAACAAAGATTCGCCATTCGGGCTCATCCACAATCGATGGGGACCTGGGTGGCGGTCACAGTCTAGCCAGTTAGAGATATGCAAGATCTGAGGACTGTTTTATCTCTAAAATAGCTAAAAATGGAAGAAGCCCTGACGCCGAGGCGGCAGGCATCTGAGGGTGGTCCCCTCCGGGGTAGGGACAGTTTTGAGAAATTGTTTCTCCTCGGCGCCCTCTGGGGTGCGACTCTCTGAGGAGGGTCGCAACGCTGGCTGTTTGGTTTTCCTGCCGGTTCGCCGTTTCAGGACACCGAGGTGTCAGCGTCCCCAAACGATCCTCCGAGGAGGGACCTAGAGCAGTCAGTTCGGTTTCCCTGCCGGTTCGCCGTTTCAGGGCGCTGAGGTGCCTGCTTTTTCCAACGATCCTCCGAGGAGGGTCGTAGGAACAAAGCTAGTTAGAGGTAGGCAAGATCTGAGGACTGTCGTTATCTCTAATAAAACTTAGACAAGAAGTCCTGACGATGAGGCTATCAGGCTTCTGAAGGTTCCTCCGGGGCAGGGACGGTTTTGAGAAATCGTTTCTCCTCGGCGCCCTCTGGGGTGCGACTCTCTGAGGAGGGTCGCAACGCTGCCAGTTCGGTTTTTCTGCCGGTTCGCCGTTTCAGGACACCGAGGTGTCAGCGTCCCCAAACGATCCTCCGAGGAGGGTCGTAGAGCAGTCATTTCGGTTTCCCTGCCGGTTCGCTGTTTCAGGGCGCCGAGGTGCCTGCTTTTTTCCAGCAATCCTCCGAGGAGGGTCGTAGGAACAAAGCTAGTTAGAGGTAGGCAAGATCTGAGGACTGTCGTTATCTCTATTAAATCTGAGGACTGTCGTTATCTCTAATAAAACTTAGACAAGAAGTCCTGACGATGAGGCTATCAGGCTTCTGAAGGTTCCTCCGGGGCAGGGACGGTTTTGAGAAATCGTTTCTCCTCGGCGCCCTCTGGGGTGCGACTCTCTGAGGAGGGTCGCAACGCTGCCAGTTCGGTTTTTCTGCCGGTTCGCCGTTTCAGGACACCGAGGTGTCAGCGTCCCCAAACGATCCTCCGAGGAGGGTCGTAGAGCAGTCATTTCGGTTTCCCTGCCGGTTCGCTGTTTCAGGGCGCCGAGGTGCCTGCTTTTTTCCAGCGATCCTCCGAGGAGGGTCGTAGGAACAAAGCTAGTTAGAGGTAGGCAAGATCTGAGGACTGTCGTTATCTCTATTAAAACTTAGACAAGAAGTCCTGACGCTGAGGCTATCAGGCTTCTGAAGGTTCCTCCGGGGCAGGGACGGTTTTGAGAAATCGTTTCTCCTCGGCACCCTCTGGGGTGCGACTCTCTGAGGAGGGTCGCAGCGCTGCCAGTTCGGTTGTTCCCTGCCGGTTCTCCGTTCAGGGCACCGACGTGTCAGCGTCCCCATACGATCCTCCGAGGAGGGGCGTAGAACGGTCAGTTTGGTTGTTCCCTGCCGGTTTGCCGCTTCAGGGCACCAAAGTGACTGTTCAACCAAATCCAGAGGCCAGTCTCGAGAGACTGGTTCTCCTAGTAGAATTTCTGGCAGCGTGGAAACTACTGCCATATATTTCTCAGTGGGTCCTGCACACTTTAGAAAAGGGTTTCAGAATTCAGTTCGGTTCTCGTCCGCACAGATTTCTAGAGGTCCTCCCCACAGTGGTGGACCCCGAGCAGGCTCTGGTTATGGAGCAGGAAGTACTGACACTTCTGCAAAAGGAGCTATAGAAGGGGTTTCTTCTCCCAGCAGACAGTCAGGGTTTTACAGCCGTTACTTCATTGCTCCGAAAGAGGATGAGGGGTTGCGTCCTATTCTAGACCTGCGTCAATTAAACAGCAGGTTTCAGAATCTCAAGTTCAAAGTATGCTATACGCTAAAATGATTGTCACAGATTCAGTCCGAGGACTGGTTTGTCACAATAGACTTGAAGGACGCTTACTTATCTATCCATCCTCATCACAGGAGGTTCCTGAGGTTTGCTTTCGGGGGCGAAGCATACCAGTATTGGGTTCTTCCCTTCGGCCTAGGTTTATCACCCCGCATCTTTACAAAATGCGTGGATGCAGCTCTGGCTCCTCTGAGACTCCAGGGCATTCGCGTATTATACTTTATCGACGATTGGTTGATTTTAGCTCAGTCCGAGCAGTTGGCAGTTCGGCATCGAGATGTCGTTCTGTCTCACATAAAGAGGTTGGGGTTGTGGCTCAACGCCAAGAAGAGTGTGCTCCTCCCAGCTCAGAGGACCACTTTTCTGGGTGTTTTATGGGATTCGACAATAATGCAAGCACGTCTGTCTCCTGCACGTATTTCTGCGATTCTCACAGCCGTAAAGGGGGTAAAACTAGGCCAGTCACTCACTGTGAAACAGTTTCAGAGACTGTTGGGGCTCATGGCAGCTGCGTCCAACGTAATCACTTTTGGCCTTTTGTACATGAGACCTTTGCAGTGGTGGCTCAGGATCAAGGGGTTTTCTCCGAGGGGAAATCCATTTCGCACGATCAAGGTCACGCGGCGATGCCTTCGTGCCTTGGTCATGTGGAAGAAACCTTGGTTCCTCGCCCAGGGCCCAGTGCTGGGGGCTTCTTGTCGACGCGTAACGCTTTCGACGGATGCTTCCCTCACGGGATGGGGGGGCGGTCTTGAGTGGCCGCTCGGCGAAAGGTCTTTTGCAGGACCATCAACGTTCCTGCCAGACCTGAGAGGTCACCATGTGCTTGTCCTTCCGGACAACACACTGATGATCTCGTATATCAGAGCAGATATCCTGTTGAGGCAGGGGCTGAGGCCCGGGGAATGGGGACTTCACCCCAAGGTGGTGGAGCTCCTTTAGGAGAACTTCGGTCAAAACTCAAGTCTACCTTTCGCATCGTTTATACAACGCATAGCCCCATGTGGTTCTCCCTGATGCATCCAGCTCTGCTTGAACTGGATGCAACGTATTAGGTGTGGTTGAGGCTACACCTGTACGCATTTCCCGATATCTTTGCTCCCGGGAGTTACTCTCATCTAGAGTTATGGATACTGTGGGCTCGGTCTCTGAGGGGGCCCAGCTCATAGATTCAGGTCTCTCGACTGAGGTCGTGGAGACCATACTCCAGTCTAGAGCTCCCTCCACGAGAAGACTGAATATGCATTGAAATGGAAACTGTTCTCTGCCTGGTGCGGAGAATGCCTTCTGAAATCTTGCTATCTGCCCTATGGTACAGTACTTGATTTCTGCAATGAATGTTTCTTTGCTGGGTTATCTCTGACGAGAGATCCTTATTTCATCTTCTCCGTGGTACTTGAGGCTGAGGCCTGCACGTACTTGGATTTGCACCTGGTATGGTGATAGTCTTTCCTCACCCTTTGCCGGGTTGTATTCCTACTAAATTTGTGGGTCATTTGTGCTGCAGGCCTTCTGTCCTCCACCTTAATACAAGCCAGATCAGGAAGAACTTAATCTGTTTTGCCCTGTCCGGGCTCTTGGATGCTTATGTCCACAGAGCTGCCCTGTGGCATATATATAAGAGCAGTTATTTGTCTGCTTCAGGTTACCTAAGATAGGTTGCCCTGCATCTAAACAGATAATGAGCAAGTGAGTAGTTGAGGCTATCTCACTTGCTTATGAAGCGGCCGGACAGCCTTCACCTTTGGCTGTCCCGGCCCATTCTACCAGGAGTATGGCTGCCTCTAAGGCTTTATTATCAGGAGTTTCACTCTGACATCTGTAATGCGGCAGGCAGGTCCTCACCGCATACATTTGTTAGATTTTATGACTTGGACCTAGGCTCCACTCCAGGGTCTAGGGTGCTTGTTTCCTAGTATGCGCATGGTCTTCATACAGAACAGGCATTTGTCATATGGCGTCGTGGGTATAGGGTTCCCACCGCGTCTCGACGCAGCTCGAAGTTCCCTTGAAAGGGAACGTCTCAGGTTACGTATGTAACCCTGGTTCCCTGAGAGGGAACGAGACGCTGCGTCGCCTTGCCATACTCCCTGCATGCCTGTGATCGACTTGCTTCGGCTTTCAGAAGCTGCCGCGGTCTGTCGCAGGGGTGCTTTATAGCTTCCTGGTCGATGACGTCACCCGCCTATGACGTCTCGTCTTTCCATTGGACTGATTATACACGTGCTTCACGACACAATCACGCAGGGCGTTCCCACCGCGTCTCGACGCAGCGTCTCATTCCCTCTCAGGGAACCGGGGTTACATACGTAACCTGAGACGTTTTCTATCAGAGTTAGTACTGGCTGCAGATAAAGTCCTAATTGTTGGAGATTTTAATATACATGTAGATAATGAAAAAGATGCACTGGATTGGCAATTAAAGACATTCTGAACTCTATTGGAGTTAGACAACACGTGTCAGGACCTACTCACTGTCTTAATCATACTCTAGATCTAATATTATCACATGGAATCAATGTTGATGCCGTTGAAATTCTGCAGCAGAGTGATGACATCTCAGATCATTATCTAGTCTCGTGTATACTTAATTTAGCCAAGGCTGCAAAGCCGACTCTGTGTTACAAATATGTTAGACCCATCACTTCACGCCGTGGTACAACGAGCACACTCAGGCCCTTAAGAGAGCAGACAGAAAAATGGAGTGCAACTGGAAGAATTTCATGGAAAGAGAGCACGATTGTGTACAGAGAGGCCTTAAAAACTGCTAGATCTGGTATTTATTTGAGACAATTAACGAAAAATAAAGCTTCAACCACAGACGTTTCCAAGCAGCACAGCAGTAATGGCTATATGAACTTTACTTACAAGATTGATAATATCAGGGAGAAAATTATAACTATGCAACCGTCTACTACAGTATCAAGTAATTTGTTGAGGTCAATTTTTAAAGAAAGACTACACGCCTGCGCACATTCAAACGCGCATACCTATAGACTAAACACTTAATAGGCATGTGCATGCCGTCAGCATTTTCACAGGTTTGCGTTTTTGAAGTTTACGCAGAGATAACTTTTTGTTTTAAAAATTTTCAAGGCTTGCACCTTGGAACCTATTTCAAGGTTTGCGTTCTCGAGCCACCAGGCACTGTTGTTGTGCGAATGAGCGGGCCGGGGCACGTTAAGGGTTTTCTGTTAGAAAGGTGTCGTGTTCGCGGCCCTAAGCGGCCCTATTTTCCTAAGTTGCTGATGATACGGAGTTATATATTTCTTCACACCCTGACGGAACTTACCAATTCACAAAATTAACGGAATGCATAACTGATATAAAAAACTGGATGACTAGCAACTTCCTACTACTTAATTCTGAAAAAACAGAGATTCTAAAATCATCAAATCATTACTCCTCCACCACTGTGCTTGACACCTGGTATGATGTGTCTGGTTTTTGGCAAACGGCGAAGGCTTACAGAGCCAGTGGACAGGCTGCTTCCGCCCTCCATGCCATGGCTGCTGCCTCCACCCGTCCGCAGACCCTCCGTCTGCTCGTCACCTAGGTCGACTTCCTGCTGTGTCCTCCCCTCCTGCTAAGCCACCGCAGAAGCCATCACCCAGGCCTCAGCGTGGAAAGAGCCACAGGAAGTCGCCCCCGCCCGTCCAGGCCGCTGCCAAACCAGGAGGCAAGCATAGGTGCAAACTACCCTGAGACGTGCGACCCAGCGGTGGATCAGACTGCTCTTCAGGAGATGGTGAACGCGCCTCTCCTTCCCCCGGTGGAGGGCTGGGTGGAGAATCTTTTGTTTCCTAGCGCTTCCCAGCTCATCCGTACCATCAGACTCGGCTGTGCGATTCAGTTCGCCCGGCGTCCCACAGCCTTCTGACGTAACGTTGAACGTGAGCGACTGATTGGGAACGTCTCGGTTACTAATGTATCCCTCGTTCCTTGAAGGAGGGAACAGAAGACGTTCACACACTCCAACGTTCATTGGCTGATGATAGGGCTCCCTGAAGTGATCCCAATTACCTCGTCACGTTGTCGTAACATCTCCCGTTCCATCCTTCAGGGAACGAGGGTTACATTAGTAACTGAGACGTTTTATTTTGACGGCGCTCCGGACTTTTATTTTGTTCTCAGTGCCTGAGAAGAGAACGGCAGTGCCTGATCACACAGCGCTCACTCACATTCTCCGTCTTCATTAGTTTACGATCTCTGTCAGTCATATCTAATACTTTGTTAGACAGAACTGGTAAACAAAGAAAGTAAATGGTTTTCAAAAAAGTAAAGCGTTTGCTTTTATATTATTTGTAACAGAAAAGGCAAACAATCAGGCTAAAATACTTTCTTATTTACCGTCAACATTCAGCAAATGCGCATCAACATAATTTAAACAAATCTCTGAATATCTAATAAATTTCACAAACCTTGCAGATTTAATCGAATCCAGCTGTGATATCTTGTGAAGTGTGCATTTGTAGCCTGCATAAACGTGTTACTGCGAGTAATGTCGATCGGTCCGTGCGAAGTGAGTGAATGCGAACAGAAGATCAGCTTCAACAGGAGACGCGATCGAAAAACTTTAAATCCTTACTTTAAAAATATGCTGTTGCCCACTGTGTCATATTTATATAGTTTTCACTGTGTGCTGTATGTAAATTAGCGTTACCTTGTCTTTATTCGAAAAAATATGATTACCAGTGCGCACGAAATTACCAGATTACTGAGTGCCCTGTTACAGTGTTTACTTCCTTTTTATTCACATATTCATATATTTTTAAACAATTACTTTATTTGTGAAAAATACTGTAATAGGATTGCAGATTCAAGAAGTTGCCATCTAAAGTATGTACATGTTTATTTTAAAGGTTTGTTTTCTAATTTACTTCTAATTTATTAAATATTGATTAAAATAAATATAAAGTATATATATATATATATATATATATATATATATATATATATATATATATATATTAGGGGTGCGCCAAAATATCGATATGGCGATATCTCGCGATATTTACTCCCGCGATCGATTCTCGATGCGCTCTTGCCAAGTATCGATCTTAAAAGCCGTTAGGGCGGGCGTACACGGTGCGAGTTCGGACACTCGGGAGGTCGTGATATTGCACGTTGCGAGTCAGTTTAACTGATAATCGCGTCAAAGCAGCTGGTACACGGCACGACTGTCCTGCACGAATTTTATCCCGAGCCGGCAGCAATCACGTGAGCTTTCGCGCTAAACACAGAGACCGTCATGTTGCATGCAGGCAAAGCTTCAGATAGAAAAATGACATAAATGTGTGTGCAAATGATTTGTTGAAAAGCAGAGAACATTAGCCATTCCTTTCAACATGAGAGAGAGAGAGAGAGAGAGAGAGAGAGAGAGAGAGAGAGAGAGAGAGAGAGAGAGAGAATCTACTTGCGTTAGCATCCCATTGACTCCCATTCATTTTTGCGTCACTTTGACAGCGAATAACTTTACATCTGAGGCGTTTGAAGACTCCATTTGTCCATTTTTTATTTCTAAAGAAACACGACACTGTATAAAATGCTCCATTACCTTGTAGCTTATGTTATGGCCCCGTAGAAGCAGTGTTTGTAAAAGTAGGCTAACGATTGCGTCATAACCACGCGACTCTCTGTCGCACAGTAGAGAGATTACCGTATGGACGGGAGGAGAAGCTCGCGGGCTATCGGGGAGACGTGGAGGCAAAATGACAAAATAATTCATCAGAATACCTAGCAAAAGTTTCTCCTGCTCCTAGCTCATGGACAGCTCCTACTCACACTCTCCGTCTCTGCAAGTTTCGGAAGGGAATGATTCAGATTTCTCTTGGCACAGCTACTAGAAGACAGACGGGTTGCTCACGTCACGTCTACGTCGTCAAGCTCTGTTTGAGTCGGTTTGAGTCTGCGCGTCAGGAACGGAAGTCCTAAAAAATCGCTAAAAATGGCCTTCACTTGTCTCAATTGAGTTCCAATGAGATGGCTCTGTCCACTTCTTATACTGTCTATGCTGCCACTGAGGTATAGCCCCATCGACGTGGTTGTGTATGATTAGGGCAATAGGGGACAGCTGGTGAAAATCAGGCCGACTCCCCAAATTTTTTAAACATGTTTAAAAATTATCGGGAGGTCGGTGGGTGCTCGTAACGTGCTCGGCTCGGCTCATAATTCCTCTCACACGCTGCGAGCCGCGACCATGCGAGCATCATCGATTCCACTCGATTTCTCCCGAGTGAAAAAAATCATCTGCGAGCAAAACAAAAATAGTGTCTGTGACTGTTTTGTTGCAACTGATAAGACACAAGTTGTTTTTGTTATTGTGTTTCATCCAAAAAAATAAATGGAGATTCATTTTCCTAATTAAAAAAAATTAGGAAACATGATATATTGTGAGTTATTACTGATAATATATCGATTATCGCAGTATCGCCATATCGTGATATTATCGGTATCGTGAACAATGTATCGCGTATCGTATCGTGAAGTACCCAGTGATTCCCAGCCCTAATATATATAGGCTATATATATATATATATATATATATATATATATATATATATATATATATATATATATATATATATATATTAGGGCTGGGAATCACTATCGTCTTTATATTGGTCTATCGGCCACCGTGCTCTCTAAGATATCGGCATCAGCCATAAAAAATAAATAAAAAAATATCGGTCGACCACTACTCTGGAGTGAACTCGTGAACGGTATGGAACATCGGTTTAGGACACACAAAAGACTCAGGGCCCGGTTTCCCAAAGCGTTCTTATCTCGAAGTAGTTCTTAACCTATTCCTTAACCTCTCTCTTAACCTTATGGGACGGTTCCCGAAACGTTCGTACGCTAAGTATATCTTTTGTAAGTCACACTTTCGTAAGGTTGGTCTGGACCACTCTTAGCTTTACCTTATCACTGTTGCAGGTCTATATGAATATAATTCTGAAGTTTTAATACACCCAGACAGTGTTCAGTTAGGCTAATTCAAGTGTTTTCATGCAAAGAATAAAATTGTCATTACACTGATTATTTTTTTAAATTATATTATTATACAATATTATTAATTTAATTAAAACGCTCTTTTAAAGGCCAGTGAAAGCATAGGCTACTGTCAGTTAAGTCCTATTCGGACGCTAATATTGTTTCTCATGGGCTCGTCGTATTTTAAACATTTACAGGGGTAAGTCGGTGATTTTAGTGCCGTCCGAATCCATAATATCAGTGTTTTTCTCACCCAACCCGCGTAAAAATCCCTGGCCAAATTAGTACCTTCTGTTTTTTGACAAACAGGTCGTGTGGTAATTTAATTGCCGCCTGAATCCATATCTCTGAGTTTACAAGAGATTCGAAATTCACGGTTTAAATCCTTTTTGATCACTGCCGAGCACCGTACGCAAGATGTAAACTTTTATTACTCAAAATGCTGGAAAGTATTTCCAAGAACAATATTTCATCGCAGCTCCACCTCAGCGAACAAAAATGGGAAAGAGAAGAAGGCACGTACATTTTTGAAAAGGTTATTGTGGCAGCAATATGTTACAATTTTTAAATATGTAGGCTAGGTTATTATAGGCTATTATAGTTTGGATTATTTTTTATAATATCCAATAATCATAATAAATGCAATTTCAACTATTTCTGAAGTGCTTCTCTAATAAAGAACACCACTTTCTCACATAAACAGCCCCTGCACGAGAGAATAATTGATTCTCGAGCCATCGATTTCAACCAATTCAGCACCATCGCCACGGACAGCGCCGGGTAACGTCGCACGTAAGAAGGTATATCTTAAGCAGCTTTCTAAGGTATAGTTCGGGGAACACACTTAGGAACATAAACAAATTTGGTAAGATATATCTTTCGAGTCTTCTTAGCACGCTAAGAGTGAGCGTTATCGGGAAACCGGGCCCTGATCTAAATCAGAGACGACAAATAAGAAACACCATGGGTGGTGTCAATTTAAAGGGGTGGTAAAACACGATTTCACTTTTCTAACTTTAGTTAGTGTGTAATGTTGCTGTTTGAGCATAAACAACATCTGCAAAGTTACAACTTTCAAAGTTTAAAGCAAAGGGAGATATTTGCTTTTAAAGAAATCAATTTCTAAGAACTACAAAAAACGGCCAGTAGGGACTACACGACATTCCTGCGGGCTTGCTGACATCACTAACCCAATATTTACATAAACCCCTCCTCCGATGAAGGATTCGCACAACGGCTAGTACTGAAAGATGGAGCAGTTCCAACTTTAAAAACAGAAACTGTTTACGGGCCACAACCTGTTAGTATGATTTATTTTTTGTCGTTGTGTTTTCCTGTGATAGTTCGTATTGTTAATTGTACGTTGTAGCAAGGAAGTAAACGAAGGACAACGCTGTTTGGCTCCACAAACCAGTTTGTTAAATGCTAACGTTAATTCATACTTATCCGACAAACACATACAAACTTCTGTTTAATATCACCAGCGCAGCGAACTTGGAATGTTCGTGGTTGTTGTGTTGTCGTTTATGTGATCAGTGTAAATTATTCTTTGATTATAGCTTTTATGTATTGTTTATCTAACGTTACATGCTTGTTTATCTACAGGCATGCTAAACATGGTTTTGTGTTTGATTTTGCTACTGTTGTAAAGCCAATGTTTAGTGTTCGTATTGGATTAATAGTTCAGGCGACAGATATTTAGCTACAATCGTTCTAAATATACAAAAGTAACAGTCTCATATAGCGATCTGCAGTCTTAAAAAACATAACTGTTACCTTTCTGAAACGTCCTTTAACAGCCGTTCTTGAACAGGTTCTGCTCGATCCTCTCCACTAACATTCTCTGGGGCTGATTCGGGCTCAAACTGGTATGGCAATATTGACGCCGTTGTTTACTGAAGCACAAACTACCGGTAAAGATAAGGGGCTGACGTTTCCAAACAACGTGCACTTGGCGGTTAGCGAATCACAACACACTGGGGGGGGGGGGGGGGGAACGCTGAAATCATCCGACCGTTTTTACAAGGAGGGACAGAGCAGTGTAGAATAATGGTTAAATATGTGAAAAACAATGCGAATTTTTAAAAACGAAGCATGAACACATGTTACAGTGCACCCCACAAACACAATCAAGCCTTCGAAAAAAGGCGTTTTACCACCCCTTTAAATGTACAGTATGCTGGAAGTATATATATTTTTTAAATTAAGAATTCAAAAAAGTATAATATAATAAATATAAAATGTAAAAAATTAATTTGGTGGAGAGATGGGATATAAGCGTACCACAGACCTGGGAGAATGAGAGAGACTTTAACACCCGGAATAATTATTGTGTGTTTGCTTGTTGTGCGTGGCAGGAGCCCCACATGATTTATTTTCTGTTTATTTTGGACACTGATTAAAGACTTGGACTTTTCGCCACCCTGATGTTGGATTTGAGGGCGAACGAAACACAAATGAATCTTCCAGATGATTCGTTCAAATATAATTCCACACAAAAACCTCAACTCCACACTTCAGACCCCAAAACAACAATCTAGGACTATAAATGAAGTGGGTTCCATTCAGTCTGAGCAAACTGATGCTTTAAATTAATTAATAATTCCCTTTGAGCTAAATTGACCTGTTTCCTTTACACTGACTTCTTAGTCCTTTTTGGAACTGTTTACACTAGTGCCCAAAACCCACGACAAAGAATTCAGCACGCCACCATGCAGCCAGCTCAACCAACGCCAATTGCGGAGCTTGTCAAGTCAATCGCCAGTCTTCACTAGGGCTGAACAATTAATCGCACTTTCCATGTAATCGCACTTAATCGAGATGGCTTATCGCGATTTTAAAATCGCAAAGGCTGCGATTATTTTTTTATGCGCAGCTTGTCATTGATGTACGGCTATGTAAATGCTGCTCCATCTGAAAGCACTGGGAGTTTGAGTCACTTATAACGTGCATTTGAAAAAACAACACGCGTCAAACATCTTTCCAAAACATGAGAAGCATTTATGAACCTCTTGTCCAACAACAGACAACATTTAATAACATGTATTTACTCCAAACTCACTTCATAATGACAGTTGAGCATCCTTCTGTGAGATGATGTGCCTTCTTACACAGGAAAAGGCAGTCGTGTATTTATAAGTCATGTTTAATCAAAGCGTTTCAATCTTCTGTTGATTCAGCTACAGCGATAGGGATTTCCTGGAATGATGCGCATTATTGTACTTCTGCGGCGGGGCATATTTATCGTGTTTGCATGAGAGCGCCCTCTAGCGTTCAAATGGGGCAGTATTTACTACCAATCAGCCGCACTCCACTGACAAGCTGCGCATAAAATAATCGCAGCCTTTGCCAAATCGCGTGCGGTTTTATTGCAATTATTCGTTCAGCCCTAGTCTTCACCAGACTCAACTGGCGCTGATGGACCTCAGGATTGAGCAGGAAGATCACTCCTGCATGCTGGTCTAAATGCAGGAAGAAGCTCGGCGGGTCATTCGGAGCTTGCTTGGCTGGGAGGTCGCCGCTGGTGAAGATGGGTCGACAAGACGACTTGGAGGCATTTGTGGATCTCTCTGAGAAAACAGCAGAGGTATGTGGTGGTCGGACACTGGCCGGTGCACCTGATTCCATTGCTGTCCGGAGAGGCACAGGGGCGCAACAGCTACCTGTAGAGAACCTCCTTGGCCTATGACGATCTCAAACGGGCCATCCTTCAACGAGTCGGCCACTCGCCTGAACAACATCGTCAACTTTCCGCCGCCAGGGAGGCAGGAAGGTATAGGCCGGCCTGCTGGAGATGTGGGGACTCAGGTCATTTCCAGGACCGGTGTCCAGTGATGGAGGTGGGACCATTGATCCGGGTCCCCAAATCCCCGTGGGAGTCCAAACAATCTGTGCGTTTACTAATGACGCACAAATGAAGGAACACAGATGCAGCCGGATCATTTCCATAATGACCAACGCAATCTACCAAGAGCTGCACAAATTAGCGTCTTGTTTAAGACAGGCTTTTTTTGGGTAGTAAATAATGGCGCAAATACAAGTAAATTGACTAGTGCAAACCTTAGTAAATCACATTGCATGATTCATTTAAATACTCTCCTCCCATACATTTTAAGTCTGAAAGGGAAACTCCTATATACATACGCAAAAATAACTGTGCCAACACCTTTTCCGCACTAATTTTTCACTGCGTGTCTTAAGTAAATCCTGAAAGTTGTTTTTTTAACAACAAGGCAGACGCTACCGCAATTTTATCATCATGTAAGCTTTATGGTACACCTCAAACAAGGGAATTTATAGTGTTAATAATACTAATTAGCAAGTTCACGAATGGCTTGGATCAGAGCACTCGCAGCTTACATGGACTACACGCCCCTGATGGTTTCTATTCTTTGGAAGTTTGTTAAAAGAAATATTGTTTGGACTTGACAGAGAGACAAAGCACATTCACACAAGTCAAGCGCTGTACAGCTTAGACCACATGACAGTCAAAGTGAAGAATGACCACAAACTGTCACATGTAATCACCCAGAAATTGAGCTAGTGACATATTGTTAATCATTGCATTTCAGAGAAATCTGGACTGAACTGTAAAGTTACTAACTAGCAAAATATCAAGGAGTAACAGAGCATGCTGCTATATATTGTGAACTATAAAACCTGTAGTCTAGCACCCTCCTGGATCCACCAATTCTCGAAGTCCCTTTGGAGTTTCACTTTCGACTTTTCACGCAACAGCTGTAGATGTTCAATCTCTGTCCTCAACCCTTTTAAACATCCAGATGTGATCTTGTAACTATAAAGAAAAAAATCTATGTGAGTAATGCATAAAATACATATTTCATAAAGATCATAACACTCAAAAAAATAAATTTAACTTTTTAAACTGTTACTTGTAGATTATAAGATCAAATAAGGTTTGCAGAGTGAATTACAGATAATTTTGTAGTAAAATGAGACACACTTTTTCTTCTGCTCCTCTATCTGGTTAAGGATTCTCTCCTCAGCAGAGTCTGACTCTGATTCTGTTTGGTTTCCTGTTAAGACTAAAGAGAAGAGAATAAAGGTATACAATAAGAAGTGACATAATCCAGAACTATTTAAATAACTTTAAACACACTGTCACAACAGCTGCTTTACAACAACAAGTTTGACAAATTTTCCAGTACTCAAAATACTCAAGAATTCTAATGGAAAGCATGGCTAGGTCCTCCAGAAATTCTGTTGTGTTAAATATTTACAGTAACACATATTAAAAAGGTATGTACTTATTGGGTTTGTTGTTTGTAGAGGCCAACTGATATTGGTTTTACTGATTTATTGGGACCAATAATTTCTATAAGTAACTAACAGTTATCTGGAAAAACCGACTCCAGTAGCAGTAGGTACCCATCATTTATTGTTGAGGTCATTATGTTATTCCGAGGGTTCAGTTGGAAATCTTTGGTTCTAAAATATACAGTAACAGCATCAAAACATTACTATTGTTAAGACATTATTGTTAATTTTATAATAATTTTTTGCACAAATTTTCATTTAGTTTATTCGTTTTAGAAACTATCGACTGACAAAATGGTTATCAGCCAGATTTTACTAATTATTTTTATCGGCGAAATCCAATATCTAATTGTTTGGTCGGATTCTGGTTGCAGAACGCCAGGCAAATGCATGTTCCTATTCATTTTCAGAACTTTTATTAAACAAACAATGGTAAATGGCAATAACAGTGTGGAAGTCACCATAGCATAGTAAATCAGGCAGGGTCAAACACAGATAATCAGTCCCAGAGAGTACATTCACATCTGGTTGAACAGGCAGGGTCAAAACACAAATAATCAGTCTAAAGAAACTATGAGGCAATAATGCAGAATAATGCAGAAAGGTAGACAAGCAAGATCATACACAAAAGGGAAATTGCACTGGGGAAACCCCTCAGAGTTGTTACCTATGGCAAAAAAAAAAAAAGAAAGAAAACTTCACACTGAGCACCGTGCTTAAATAGTCGGTGATTGGCAGATAGAAAACAGGTGTGACTAATATTCGTGAGAGAGAGAGTCCTCTGCATGGTGGCGCTAAGGTATTATCCCGAGACGGGAGTGTAACACCCCTGTTACACACAACACACCAAAGCAGAATATAAAATTGTTATCCATAGAGTCAAATGAGAATTATTCCATAATGTACTTACATGAAACAAAAGACAAATTAGTATTTCAATGATTCACTAACACAGAGTAGAGACAGAACCTCAATTTGCTGTATATTTTAAATCAAATAATGGGTGAGTAGTTCCATTATTTTGTGCTGCTTTATTACAGTTTTTTTCTTTCCTTTTTTTCAGTCGTTAGGACACATTTCTTCTAGCCTGGGTTTCCCCATGCTGCTTTATGCGCAGCACGATTTTATTCACGCTGCTAGGCAGCCTGGATTCCATGGGCTAGATTTTCGCCTCAGCAAGGGAACCAATCACAGAACGGGGAGGGAGCAGCAAGACGATGACAACGTCTATGCGACACACCGAAGCAGTTTGTTTTTATCTATGGATCTAACATGGCAGCAGACGCGAAGTTACCTTTCGATGCAGCCTTAGATAGTGTTCTAAGCATGGTTCTAAGTAGTTTAGAATGCAAGTTTATTTCGTCTTCTTCCTCGTCGAATTTCTGTCGCTCTCCCAAAATCATCTGGTATAATTGAAACGATTGGCTATGAGCTACGTACAGGCGCATTTGATAGACATTCGTAGCGTCCAATAAACGGCTCTGGGCATTCGTAAACCACGCCTCAAATACGAGAAAATGTGGTTCCCAGACCACGTCTCAATGAGAAAGAGGTCTGACGTTAGCCAGGCTACATTTCTTCATTACTTAGGTCGATAAGGAATATTGAGAAATGTGTAACTTAAGGCTGGTTCACACGGGACGATTTTAAAATTGTCGGCCGATTTTCCAAACCTGAGAGACCCCACACACGGGGATAAAAAATCACGGGTCTAACAGTTTTGGTCGTACAGTGTGTGGTGCGCAGCCACACGGCAAAATCAACACATCACACACGAACCGATTTGACTCCCGAGCATTCCCAGGTCAGACGGGAAATCTCGCAAAATACCTCGAGATCAAACGTGACTTCAGAGTAAACAATCATGGCGGACGAAGAGGATGCAGTGGCAATAGTTTGTAGTTTGTTTTTAACCGAAAAAAAAAACTTTATCAAAAGAAAGCCGATGATCTCTGACGTCCACCGGACTTTCTGGTGCGCGATGCTGCCGGCTGTTTTGATTATGTTTCCCGGTGCTTCCTCGCCGTTTTGTCACCTCGCTTTCTGATTGGCTACACTCCATAGTCCACAGGCTGCGTGCTCGGGGGACACCACACACGAGGAGAAATCGGGCCAAATAAATCCAACATGTTGGATATCCCCGATTTGAGATCAGAGCGGTTCCCGACGTCCTTCCAAGCAGACGAGAGCAGCCTTAACACACCACACATGGCAGGAATATCTGATCAGATTATTTTACGATAATCGGAGCATCCTTAAGATTGTCGGAAGGGGTGAATCGGGGCTAAAATCGGCCTAATTATCCTGCCGTGTGAACCAGGCTTTAGGTTTTTTTTTTTAAACTCTTCACAAAGTTTTCTTTACCAACTTTCAGCTTGGCACAGCAGTAAATTTCATTATCAAAATGCACTAAAAATTACAAAACACTTCATACACATTCATTACTGTCATTATAAAGAAGGAGACAACACAGGTAAGTTGCGAAACACTGATGTTTTATTTGTTGGCCAAATATTGTTGGAGAAATGTATGTCTACCTCTGATTTAACGTTTTATCTGTACATCAGCATCGGGAAATATTAACATAATCTCGTTCACGGTAGAGAAAGCTGCTTACATGTAGGCTACACAGGGAAAGTAACCGTGAAGACACTGAATTAAACATAAACTCAGCATTTGTCTTTATCATCTTTTACGCATTCATATTGTCCCTGATAATCATCACATAAACTTGCTGCTTTCTCCATGTCTGCAAATCCGTTTTAATATATGAATGACTTTCTCTACCCGTTGCTCTGGATTTCGTCATACGCTTGCACCACCTGCTGGTGAGGTCGACTAACAGCTATGGAGATTATCAATCGACAATCTACTGCTATTCCTGCAGTTCCCGAATGTGAAACATTGAATTTTCTGTAGAATTTGAACCACTTAATTTGTGGAAGCTAATTTGTAAAGCGAAATAAAATTGATTGAAAATTGCCTGTTGAATATTATAGGTTGTATTTTTAAACATAATTAATATTTTGGAAGTGAAATCTGAATATGGATTATTGAATTTTTTTAATAATAAAAAATGTGTGAAATGTTTTAAATTTAAATATTCACAGCTTAAATATACAACCATGTTGAATTTTAGCCCATAAAAATGCAAGCCCTAAAAATATGTCAAGCACGGTTATTGCAATGCATATTTTTTCAAGTAGTGCAATTCAACAAGCTTTTTTTGTTTCAAAAACATTTGTCATTAATTTTCTTCCATAAATATTTAAATAAACATTTCAAGTTGTAGAAAATGTGTATAATGTAGTCTATCTTAGTTCATATCACTCTTGTCAAAGCTCTGATATCTGAAAGACGCACAACGGCATTATTTCATTCATGAATTTTACAATAATTTGTGTATCATATCATACAAGGTTAAAAACATTTAAATTGACATATCAAGTAGTGCAAAATGTGTATGATGTGGTATTTTAGTGTATCCCTAGATTGTACAATGTTTCTTTTGAAAACATTTCTTTACAAGAATGACACCTCTCTATTGTTTATGTGAAAATTGGCCTGTAGGTACATACAAATTTGGTGGTGGTTGTGTGGGTCCTAGCAAATGTAATAAAACTGTAAAACAGATATTGCAAAATATTGTGCTATCAATAAATATGCGTATATAGCCTTTTCACTATATATTTTTTGCAGAGTTCAGAAACAGCAGAGTTCAAAGTTTGTTTATTATTATTATTATTAACTAATTCAGAGCTCAAACTGCTGCCAGACCCATTGCACAAACTGACCCATCTTTGACTGAAAAGGATGAGGATGTGGTAAAAAAAAAAAAAAAAAGAATGTAATATTGAATGACTAGAGGACTTAAGTATTTTGAAAGTCACCAACCTTGGGCTGCCATTTGCTTTCGTCTAATTTTCAGCTGGATCTTCAGCTCATCTGGAAGTGAGGGAAATATGTGAAAGGAGATAAATAAAGACACGTGAAAATTGGATTTTTTTCATTGTATGGTTGTTTTGTCCACACACTGCAAAGACACATTTATATGTAAACACCATATAGAAGTGAATTTTGCATCCGATGACCCCTTTATTTGAACAACAAAAGAAAATAAACAATCACCCAATGCTTGACTGAATACATTTAATCTATTTAACTAATTAGTCTATAGTTAATTTATAGAGTGAAGACTTCATTTCTTTTTTGAATGCTACTGTTAAAGGGATACTTCACCGTTTTTTCATATTAAACTATGTTATTCCCTTAACTAAGACGAGTTGATACATACCTCTATCGTCTCAGTGCGTGCACTAAATCCCTCTGTCTTGCGGCGAAACTTTGTTAGCCCAGTTCATTTAATATGGGCCAAGCAGAGAAGATACCAAACACCTCCACGTTTTCCCTATTTAAATACAGTTACTCGCGAAGTGTAACTCGACCTAGGACGGTGACACAAAACAAAACGTTGCGCTTTTCTAAGCGTGTAAAATGGATAACTATTTTGTATGGCGGAATACCATAGCAAGTGCTTGTAAGCACTTCGACTTGGCGCAGTAATATCTTCACTCGTGAAAAATCCTCTCACCGGCCCCCGCTCCCTCTAGTGAAGATATTACTGCGCCAAGTCGAAGTGCTTACAAGCACTTGCTATGGTATTCCGCCATACAAAATAGTTATCCATTTTACACGCTTAGAAAAGCGCAACGTTTTGTTTTGTGTCACCGTCCTAGGTCGAGTTACACTTCGCGAGTAACTGTATTTAAATAGGGAAAACGTGGAGGTGTTTGGTAGCTTCTCTGCTTGGCCCATATTAAATGAACTGGGCTAACAAAGTTTCGCCGCAAGACAGAGGGATTTAGTGCACGCACTGAGACGATAGAGGTATGTATCAACTCGTCTTAGTTAAGGGAATAACATAGTTTAATATGAAAAAACGGTGAAGTATCCCTTTAAATAGACCTACTGTAGCTGAAAAAAATAAAGCACTGTTTATTAGGGCTGAACGATTAATCAAAATCGAATCACAATCACAATTTGAAACGTTGCGATTAGCTAATTGCAAAAGGTTGCGATGTGGATGCGATTTGAAAAATATGTCCCAGAGCAAAAGAAAGACTTGTGTGGCAGTCTTACTAACCAACTGAGTGAGCGCACCTCCGTTCAACCCCAAAGAAGCTAACCATCTTTTCAAAAGAAAGTAGTGTTAATTTCGTATACGTAAAAAAAATGTTCGTTGATGACCTTTTTTTTTTAAGCCGGATGCACACTGTGCGATTTGGCCGTCTGAGACAAATTTAGCAAATCCTAAAAGATACCTCTGATCCTAGGCTAAAATCTGAAGTCTTTAATCGTTAGTTTGCAATAAAATTTTACCTCCGACGAAATTCTGGCAGTGTCAGAAGATTTGACTCACAAGTCGAATTTACAAGATACAACCTTGGATCCATTAGTGCCTGCACTAAGCCATTCGGCTGATATCTCTAAATAAGCTCTAACTTTAATAATGTTCGACCGAGGGAAAAAAAGCTTCTGGGGGGGTGTTTGGCTCAAGGTCATGGTGCAAAGGACCCTAGGTTGAAATTACTCTGAACCATCCCTTTAAAGGCACAATATGTATTTTTTTTTGCTTTAAAAATAGCAAAAATCACTATATCTATGTTATATATATTTTTTAGTTGTGTACTTACATTATCCCGACTGTTTCCAACAACTTTCAAACCAGGAGAAATTTTAATTTAATTTTTAGACACGGCACGTTTCTTTATTTCCGCTTTGTCGCAGTCAATGGCGTCATATCCGCGTTGTCTCTGGTTTCCGCTCGTACTGCCATGGTAACCAGAGCTATGAACCAGAGCCCTCTGATAGTAACCAAGGCGACAGACGTGGACAATGTAGTTCGCAATGTCTATTTGCACGCTGTTGTTGTTTCGTTCAAACATTATGGACCATGGCAAGCAGACTTTGGATAAAAAATGAGAACTAAAACGAGAATCAATATCAGTGCGGTGTTTTCGAGATGCCTAGAGCTCCCATAGACAGTATTTAAACGAGAGCTCCACGTCCGAGACTTCGACCACTTCTACATGTACTTTATTAAACAGGTGAGCACATTTACATAAAACTAATCAATGTTATATAGTTCAACAATGATAAAATGTTATAATATGATCTGTATGTTATTCTAATGTTGATGTAGCTTACTGCTAGTCTCATACAGATGAACAACAAACTAACACATACATTTCAACACATTGAAATGCAGTTTAGTGTGCTAAATGTAATGTTAGACCAAGTGAAACAGCGCTGCATTACCTCACAAGTTTAATTTGTCTAATAAACTGACCTGTGAGTAGTAATTCTGCACTTGCGTGTAGTTCGGTAGAATGAGATGTCCATTCCTTTTATATCCGCGGGAGTCGCGTCGCGTGTGGAGCTGATAGCTGTCTCTTAGCAATCCCGAACTGCTTCATATCACAGTCATGATAAAAGCATCGATGTATTCAGTCATCCATAAACATTATTAGATCGGTCGGCTTGACGTTGACGACAAGATCCATAATTCTTAGCATGTGTTGCGTCATCAAACTACCCCTTTGTTATTGTAAGACGTCAGCGACCCCTAGTGGAGAAAAAAAATTCCATACTGTACGTTTAAAAGAACACATTTTCTACCCGGTGGTTTACTTAATCTTTGCAATCTGGCAACCATACGCACATGCTGAAGAAGCGCTGATGATCTGAAAACACTGACAAACAAGTAACCTGCAGTTTAGCGATCTCCATTTGAGATTTTCTGCTTTCATACATCGTCAAGTGTTACTCTTTTGGCGTAAGTCGACTTGCATAGGCCGCCTGCCGGAAGGTAGTTATTTTAGGGTGCTTTCACACCTGCCTCATTTAGTTCGGTTGAATCGCACTAGAGTTCATTTTCCCTATTGGTGCGGTTCGTTTGGGTGGTGTGAATGCAGCAATCGCACTCGGGTGCGCACCAAAAGCGGACTCGGTCCGCTTTGAAACGAACTCTGGAGCGGTTTGTTTGTGGTGAGAACGTGATCCGAACTCGAACAGAACCAACTGCCAAAGAACAGCGCATTTTTGGACTAAACCAGTTGCCGTATTCAGCTGCGCTGTGCATTATAGGATGAGGAGAAATGTTTGTTGACAGTTTGCACTTTAAGCATGGCAGCTCGCGGACAAACTTGGAGTTGTGAGGAGGTGCGGAGCCTGATAGAAATTATTAACATTATTTTCGAGCCGCATCCTCGCTTCATTCTCAAATATTATATAGTTTGTCTACACCACTTTAGACAAAGTATGACCAGGGATACAATTAGCCCACGCAGTCGTCTCTCCATAGTAAACAGCGGCGTGTTGCCTGCCGGATTTTCCACCTCTTTGTTTACTTCCGGGAGTTCTGTTGGAATTTTCCCGCACGTTAATTCTGACCAAACGAAGTGCAGTTATGGAAATGCGTTCAAGACACATCTGGCCAACGAGTGATGTGGATGTTGTCACAAGACTGTATTTTAGTTCGTTTTATCAACTCATAAACTGATTCGGACCAGAGCGATCAGTGTGGTGTGAAAAGGAAACAAAACGCCTGAAAAAAATACTACAAAGTATCATTTTTCGCCCTTGGTCCGGACCAAATGAACCGAACTACAGATGTGAAAGCACCCTTAGTCGCTAAAGTTTTAAATATGGATATTTTTCTTACACGAACGCATCGCTTCACTTCAGAAGGCCTTTATTACCCCCCCGGAGCCGTGTGGAGCACTTTTATCATGGATGGATGCACTTTTATGGACTTTTAACAGAAACCGGCCATTCACTGCCATTATAAAGGCCCAATTCTATTTTATACCCCTTCGCCTACCCCTAACCCTTACCCCTTGCCCCTTGAAACAGAGTGGCAAGGCGTAGGGGTGAAAATATTCCCCTAAGAAATGGGACACCACTACTACACCGTTACATGTCATTATACATCGTCGCTAGCGCCTACGTCACAGGAGATGCGCCAATGTTTATCACAAACTTCCAAGATGCCATCGTCAGCTGTAGTCTTGCGTGAGTTACAGCTATTTTTTGTATTTTTCTTCTGAAGTTTGCAGAAAAAAACGAAGATGACGATATCTTCGACGCCTAAAAGCTGCGTTCACACCAAACGCGAATAGAGCGTCTGGCGCGAGTGATTTCAATGTTAAAAGACGCGTTTACACGCGTCTGGAGGTCTTGCGGCACGAATAAAGCGTTTAGTGCGGCGCGGTGGACGCGAATTTGCCTCATTCGCGCGTCCACTTCGCTTCAAACTTTTGCTTTTTACACGCGTCATATTGTTAACGAACTTTAACGATTTTTTTGCAACTGTTTCTTTGAAGAACATGACCGTAAATATGAACACAAGATTGAATGTGACAAAGAAAATGATTATTGGCAGTCATGTTGCCTCTGTAGCCGGTGTATGCAGGTACATTTCTCATACCCCTTCGTTTGAAGTGTGGTCCCGAAAAATCTTCGTTTCAAGGGCTATCTGGCCCTTCCCCTTACCCCTACCCCTCCAACCAAAAGAGAATTGAGACAGCCCTACCCCTTCACGTGCACACGCAAAACAGAGGGGAAGGGGTAAGTGAAGGGGTAAGGGGTAGAATTGGGATTGGCCCAAAGTTTGGAAGAGCCAGAACATTTTTTTATATAACTCCGATTGTATTCGTCTGAAAGAAGAATGTCATATACACCTAGGATGGCTTGAGGGTAAGTAAACCATGGGGTAATTTTCATTTTTGGGTGAACTAACCCTTTAAGGGATGCAGAATATGGTCATGCAGAATAAGGCATTAATATGTGGTTTTATAAGTACTAATAAACAGCCAAATATTTTAAATATTTTAAAATGTTAAATATTAATATTAATATTAAAATATTAAACCTGGATCTTGAAATTTTATTGAAATATTGTTTGTTGAAATGTTATTGAAATATATATATATATATACATATTGTTTTTTCCCCCTTGCATCACCACCTATAAATTAAACTGGATTAAATGTATGCTAAATGACAAGTGTCCAAATCTGGCTAAAAAAGGTGTAGAGTTTACTTACTGACTCTGATCCTGATCTGGTTAACTTGCTCACCAAGTGTCTTAGCTTCAACAAACCTGCAAAATGAAATGGCCAATGTGAATATCCTTGTATGTATGCAAAACATCAATGAATACTGATCAAGGAGAACATCATTAAATACTAATCGATTGACAAATTGTCAAAAAGTGCCCTATTTTTTTTCCAGAAAGACCAATGTTGCATTTGAAAATCCTTGTATGTATCTAGAACATCAACGAACACTGATCAAGGATTCCAGTTGAGCTGATTAGGCATGGTGCATATTCTGCAGCAAAGGTTGAGGAAGATCTAATACAGTCCAGGGCAGGTTGCAGAAGGACTGGGACACAGGACACAGAAACGGCAGGCATGAACAGACACGAAAGGACATGACCACCTAGACAGGGTAAACATCCACAGCAATCTGGCACAAAACAGAGCACAAAGGCAGAATAAATAGAGATAGGAATACGAGTGTAATGAAGGATCCATGGCAAGACTGTCTGGGACGGCCTCCTCAGCCATGACAGGACTGACAGGGACAGCCTCCTCTGTCGTGAAAGGGAGAGTGGACCACCAGACTTGGACATGTCCCCAATGTCCCCACTGTATTTCATCAGTACCCTCCACAAAAAAAATCTTCTGTTTGAATCTGCAGTACTTGTCTGTCATGCTTAATCTGGTCCCAAGATAATTTTAATTCTGCTAACCAGCAAGTGTGAACCATTGCCAGTCACTACAACAATAGGAAGTGTTTTCTTTCACTCTTGGTACTCCACAGTACTCTTGGTACTCAACTTGGCAAGTGTCTCTCACTTCGATCTGTTGTCCCGTATAAGTTTCCAGTTTCATTCCAGTCTGTCTTAGTTTTGAGTTTTTTCCACTTTTTCCTCAAATCCTTGAATGTATCCTCATTTAAACGGTAAGACTACACCCAACATCTATTTCTAGCTTAATTTTGTGCCTGTCAATTTGCATGTTCATGGGTTGTATTCAACTCAGTGTGAATGTATCAAAAGAATGCAATGATGTCGTCCAGGGCTCTTTCATATATTTCTCTGTTTTGAATCTACAATCAGGAGTGATGTATTTTCTTGCATGTACTGTATAACAGGACTTAAATGCTGCACTGGCTTGCATCCCTTCTTCACAGCTCACTCTGCGGTCTGCTTTGCTGCACAGCTGGTGACATGCTGCTGCCATGCTATTACTCCGCAGGTTCTGTGCATTTTAATCCGCCGCCTCCAGAGAGAATGCCATTTTCAGCGCATTATCAAAGGTCAGAATTTGTTCCGATAATAATCTTCTTTGGATTCGTTCATCATTAACTTCACATACAAATCTGTCTCTCATCATCTGTTGCAGTATATCACCATAATTACAATCCAGTATGAGTTTGCGTCGCTCAGCCACAAAGTTAGTTATTGTCTCATCAGGCCTCCTTGAGCGCGAGTCAAACTTGAAACGATGAACTATCTTGCTCAGCTTTGGGTAGAAATGGTTCTTTAACAAATCCTCCAACTGAGAATAGCTCTTTGCTTCACAGCATTGTCAATGCTATTTGCTTTAAAAGGAATTATCCAAAATCTCACAGTATTCTTCCCATGACTGTGTTTTCTCATCAAACGCCGCTACTATCCCGACAGTTGCAATATTTCACTTAGCCGGCCACTTTTCTCTTCCATCACTCCATCATACAACTCTCACGCTTTTACCAGCAGTATCCTTGTCGCCAAAATATGTGCATAACGGTGGCCCCCTCAGCTGGAGAGAAAAGAGCTTGCTGAAACTCTCCACTGCTTGGCGAGCGGTGGCTGGAAGACGGGAATAGGAAGACGCCTATAGTAGCTCTGCGGAGTCCTTTTTCTAAGTCCTCTTGTTGACAGATTGTTCTGTCATGTGAGGGGTTATGGACGGCGTAGACTCAAAAACCGATTTGCAATGTGGAAAAAAGAAACAGTCCAGAACAGGCACTGGGAAACTGGCTAAGCTGGAGTACCACACTGGAACAGGTAAGACTGACAGGAACAGGTAAGACTGACAGGAACAGGCAGGCACTTAAAAGAGGAAAACCACCACAACAATCTTGCACAAGAAAAAGCAAACAGGGATAATAAATAAGGAAGGAAATAGGACTCTAGGAGGGTAACGGAGAAGAGCAGGTGGGGTAAATCAACTAATAAAAAGATAACAAGGAGGCATGACCAAGACAAGACACTGACAAAAGTGCACATGGCAGACAAAAATAAAGAGACATATTCTCAGGCACAAAACAAACTCAGACACACTAAACACAAGCAAAATTCAGATAACAAGACAGTCAGGGTAGGATCCTGACACTGAAGCACACACAGACCTTTGTTGCAGGACAGCCCTGTTATCTTCAATTGTTAAACGGTCTTCATGGTCCTTCAGAAAGACTTCAAATGCTGCCTGCTTACCAACAGATAATTCCGGCACTGAAAGAGAAGAGTGCATACAGTAGTTAGTTAAAGTTATGAGACTGTTATCTACCAAGATCATGCAAATATGGTCTCTAATAAGGTCATGTGAACATATCATTATATATAATAAAATTTTACCCTCATTACCCTCAAAATTTAATTCCCCATTTATTCTCCTTGTGTGCCAGATTGGTGTGGTTGATTTGCTGTGTAGATGGTACTGTTTACCCTGCAAAGTGCTGTTTATCCAGCACTGTCTTTGCATGTCTGGACTGTGTTTTTCTGCCCTCAGGGTAGTTTATGTATCACTTTATATTTATTTTTTATTTCAAATAAAAGCTTCTGCACTTTGTGATTGAGACATTGCACTTTCCTAAACCAAGCACCAGACAAGAACAAAAAACACTACCCCAAGCAAAGCCCTAGCATCCTTACCCTGGGAGACCATGTAGCATATCGCTCTTGTAGCATATCAGTGTTTCCCAACCTTTTTTAATTTTTTTGACACAGCAGTTTTGATAAGTAAAAAATCCCACAGCATACCACTCTATAAAATATAAAAAAATTGCACAAACATGCATTGCTTCAAATGGCATATTAAAACTAGATTTTATATTATAAGTAGTGCTCACATTTAATGTGAAACTTGAGTTTAAGTCAGGTAGGGACACAATAAGGTCATATAAGTAGATATGTTGTTGGTGATGATAAAACAACAAATTTACATTTCGTCGCTGTCAGGCGGAAACCTCATATTTAATTAAACATTGTCGTTGAAGTTGGTATTGTGGCTTTATATAGCTATGGTTATGAAAATACGCTCAAATGGAGTTTTTTGACCAGTAATTGACAGATACATTTTCTCTGTCACTGGAACAGTCGCATCTGAGGCATAGCATTACATTTTCATCAACTTACAGGATATAAAGTTTATTGTAGCAATATGGGCGCTCCGTTTTCTTGTTGTTGAAATCTCATGATACAAATGATGAAGCGTTATGCACAGGATATTTTAAACAGTATATGTGCTTTAACAAAATGGCAAAGACTAAGACTATTCTCCACTCTTCAAATACAAAAAAATGCCAGCCTTTATGGTGTTTCTTGAGTAAAGAAAACGCTGTAAATACTCAAACATCAGTTCTTTATTTATCCTTGCATCACAAACAAGCAGAGATCTCCAAACTGTGCAAGTGGCACATTCTAAATGGAGCCGTGGTGGAGTTATGAGGTTTGACTGACAGTTTGAGGAGCCAATGGATTTTGAGTCACAACCTCTTTTAAATGCTTTTTATTGGTCAATAGCATTAATTTTATAAAACAAAAATGACGAAATATAGAGATATGAGGTTTCAGCCTGACAGCACTATGATTTATTTTTATTTGTAGCATTTATTTGTACTTATTTTTTGGAATTTAATATTTTTTTTTGCAATGGCACACCTGACAACACTGCCTTATGAAACAAGCCTGACTAATTTCATTTTTAACAGCTTTATTATCCTGTTGAGTAAGTGGCAGTGAATCTGCACATTTTGTTTGAGTGGTTAGGCAATTGAAAGCATGCAATATGTAGCGAATGCCATGTAATATAGGGCTATAAATATCTTGGTTTGTGGCAACTCACCCCTTTTTCTGGTTATCAAGTGATGAGCATGTGTGTAATCAATAGAGGTGTCACATTTTTCACTCTCTTCCACCTGTAGGGATGTGGGTGACCGTGATGAACTGCAGGTTGATGGGTTTTGACTGTGTAACTGTGCCAGCTGGGAAGTAACATCTTGAACTTTCCTCTTTTCTCTCTTGAGCATGCTCACTAATATACCTGAGAAGCTTAAATTAAGGATAGTTTCGGCCTGGAGATCTGTGTGTTACAAGGATAATTAAATGCAAAAGTCAATCAAATGAAAAACAGTGTGAGTTTCTGAAGTTTCAAAATCATAACTTTAGTATTCCTGTAACAACTGGTCAAGAATGTCATGCAGGGTTCCGCAAATCCGGCCCTGGAGTGCCACTGCCCTGCAGAGTTTAGCTAAAATCCTGATCAATATAATTTAAATGAATGCGGATTGGGGCTGTGAAGTTTCAAAAAGAAAGCAAAAGGACCATAAACACATTATAAATGTAGTCCTTACAACTATGTACACTATTCCAAGTCTTCTAAATCAATATGAAAGATTTGTGTGAAGAACAAACCAAAATTTAAGTCACTATTCACTCATTATTCTATTCTGGTGGACTATTAACCATTGTCACTTGATCATTAGTGAGTTTAACTAGAGCCAGATTCATGTTTAAATCATTTTGTCACAGATCAGCCAGAGTTCTTCAAAACAACACATGGAGGATGTTAAATGCCAGTTTTATGTTTATTTTAGGTTCTCCCAAGCCAGTAAAGTGCAAAGTGTAAGGTGCTCACAGGTGCCAAAATCATGAAAAATGCAAAAAAACAAAAAAATCTTAAGGAAAACAACAACTTCAATATACACACACCCATTTTACCGAGGATGCATCGGTTGGTAACTTGTGTGAACTTGACGGCAGAAATATCCCAGCATTCATTTCGGCATTCGAGGAAGGAGAGGCAGGTCAATACGGTAAGTCGTTTTTCTACAATTTTGTACGCTATTTCATCACTAAATTCACTTCTGAGAACATTTTATGCGAGAAATCTGTGTAGATTTCAAATATTGCCATTTTTACGAAAATTTATGGCGAATCGAAAATGTGCTCAAACGTTTTCGAAAGTGAGAATCTCCATAAGCGTTGCTTTATTTTTATGAATATACATTACATTGTAGTGTACAGTTGTAGAGTAATCCCTTGAGCTGAGGGTAGGCTTGGGCGATAAAGCCTGGCTGTTATCGTCAATAATTCTCGTTATGTTTGGGTACTGCAGACGGCGTCTGTGCGGGGGTATTATTGCGCAATACCAGCAAGAACACATCGTCTCAAACTGTCAGCAGCGTTCTGTGTGCTCGTCATCTTGTGAGTTCATTCTTCCAAGAACAACTAGCAAGAGCGTTCTCCCCAAGAACACAAGTCCGTTCTTTGCATTCTTGGTTTTGAGAAACACCCTTTTACTCAAATCAAGACCATATATGCTGATCCAGGTGATAATCAACAGTTTGTGGAAAGCTTAAATGTCCTCCGGGTTAGTGCTCAGCTGGCCAGTCTGAGACACAACAGTCCTAGTTGTAGGTGTATGGTTGTGTGGGTCTGTGGTTAATCCATCTCTCCCTTCGCTGGTACATCAAGGTAAATAAAGAGTCTTTTAAAAACCCAAGTATGTGTTCATGTGTTTTCTAGAAAGGACTAACAAGGGGAACACAGGGAACAGAGGGTAGCTCTGTGACAAGCACGTTCCAAGGCCCAGTTTTATGCGGGGCCCATCTCTGACTCTTGGATCTTGGTGGACTAGCACAAACAAATGTCCAATGCCATCAGATAAGGATGTTAGGACAACTGACAGAGACATATTAGAGGGCAAGTGTAAAACCACTAGTTCTGTCAGGACTACTACCGTCAAATACGATTGACAATTAGCATACAGTTTGGATTGGCGGTATGGTTCCATTCTGGGCGAGAACTCCCTGCACATCCATGCAGCCTAGCATGGATAAGAGCAGGGAGAGCAGCAATAACCCCCCTTGGGGTGAACAGAACCAACATAAAAGTTTGCAAATATATTTAATTCAAGATTTTAAAGTACAACATAATTCGAGAATTTATTCTGATTCAAGGGGAATCAGAATGCCAAATCCTGACTGGGCGAGAGGAGGAGCTGGGGATGGAGGAGGGTAATTAGCTCCTGAGAAACGCGATAGCTGCTGATAATACTGAAGGAGCTTATATATATATATATATATATATATATATATATATATATATATATATACGGTGATAGGCGTCATATTCCTATAGGTAGATGTGGATCAGCTGAGGGTCAGCTGATGCGAGCTTGACTAACGTGACCTGCCAGAACTAACGCTACGCTTGATTACCAAGCCCCAGAAGGACAGGACTTCTCATTGGTCCACATGCAGTTTCTGACCTTCACCTTTCTTGAGACTAATTCCTAAGGTTTAGGCCTGGGCCGCCATCCCTTAAGCCGCCTTTCCACTGCACACGACAAACGACAGCCGTCAGACCGGAAGTCATTCATTTCCAATGGAGAGTCGTACGGGAGCTGCGGAGAGTTCCGATCATATGCGTATGCAGAAATTTCGGATCCGATTTGAGCTTCGGATGCGTTGAAATATCTGAACTTCTGCGGCTAGACCCTATGCGATCGGTCGACCGGATGTGATGTATTGTAATCAAAACTATGTGCGCAAATCTAGAATTACCAATATTTTAATACTTAATCAGTATTAAATGAAATATACATTAAATAAACACAAATATAATTAAGAATACAATAAATCAGAATAATTTAAATATAATACAAACATTTCACCCACACAGTTAAGCAACCATGTTAAACCTACAAATAACAATATATTTATAGAAACACAGTACCAGCAGCAAAAAGTGCATTTAATGTCCTTGACAAAGTGCTTAAATGAAAAACACCTTGACAGACGACTGGCTGTCAACATGCTGTATCAATGGTCGGGAGAGATTGGGTGTGAACTTGTGTGTGTGTATATGAATGAATGTGGGGTGGGGAGAGGAGAGGAGGGGACACAATCTGTTCACCATCCTGATAGCTTGTGGGAAGAAGCTGTTCAGCATCCTGCTGGATCTACAGCAGACAGTGCTGTAGATCCAGCCTTTTCCCGGATGGCAAAAAGGAGAACATGCAATAAGAAGGGTGGAGAGGGTTCTTTATGATGGAGGTGGCTCTGAGAATACAGCGCTGTTGGTAGATCTCCATCAAGGAAGGTAGAGGGGCACCAATTATTTTCCTGGCTGGCTTCACTATCCTGTCAAGCTGTTGTTGTTCATGAGCCTTACAGCTCCCAAACCAAGAAGTGAGGCTGTAGGTCAGGATGCTTTCGATGGTTCCCCGGTAGAACGTGGTAACAAGATGAGTGGGGAGACCTGCTTTTCTAAGTCTCCGGAGAGGGTATAACCGCTGCTGAGCTTTTTTGACGACTGCTGTGGTGTTAGTGGTGGAGGCAAAGTTGTCAGACAAATGAACACCCAGAAATTTGATGATATTGACCCTTTCCACAGGTAGTACAGTCAATGGTCAGTGGTGGTGATTTGCCCCTCCTAAAATCTATCACCATCTCTTTTGTTTTGTCCATGCTGAGGGCGAGGTTGTGAAGTCTGGACCATGCTGTAAGCTGCTCCACATTCAACCTGTATGCAGACTCATCGTTGTCATTAATAGAGACCCACCGCTGTTGTTTCACCAGCATACTTAATAATATGGTTGGTGCCGACTCTAGCTGTGCAGTCATGGGTAAGCAGACAGAACAGCTAGGGGGCTTAAGACGCAGCCTTGGGATGAGCCTGTATTTACTGTGATGGTTCTCGAAAATTGGCTGCCCACCTTGACTGTCTGCCACCGCTGTGTCAGGAAGTTAAGGACCCAGTTACAGGTGCCTGTGCCCACCTCCAACAACCTCAGCTTCTCCACCAACTGTTGTGGGAGGATCATATTAAAAGCATAACTGAAGTCAATGAAGAGGATCCGGGCATAGGTGTTCTTCCTCTATAGGTGTGATAGCATGAGAAGGAGTGTAGTTGAGATAGCATCCTTCGTGGACCGGTTGATTCTTTAAGTGAACTGTAGGGGGATCAGATTAGGAGACTGTTCTTAATGTGATGCCTAAAATTATTTAGGCTGGCTGGGTTAGGCTTCTTCGGAACAGGAATGATGGGGGCACTTTTGACGCAAGTAGGCACTACTGCTTGACTGAGTGAAATATTCAAAATGTCTGCAAAAACATACTTCAGTTATTCTGCACAATCCTTTTAAAACACTTTAGAACATGGCAGAACGAGTGGTGTGAATGAGGAACGTGTGTATGAGCGACAACAATTGATGGACATTCGTAAAACAAAGTCTTCTGTTACGAAGAATATTTGATGAGTGTGCTGGGTGAGCATGGACTCAAGGAAATCCACGGCCACACTGAGTGCAACAGCGGGGAGGAAGCACAATAAGTGGTGTGATAGGACATGGTAGTGGAGCAAAAGCGGAGGAGTATATGCTAATCCACACAAGCCGGCCATACATTCACTCATGCTGGCAAATGTTCGTTCCCTCGACAACAAGTTGGATTACATCAGACTGTGAAGAGCTTCGCAATGCAGAGTGAGGGACTGCGGTGTCTAAGTTTTCACTGAGATGTGGACAGAGAGTAGTCTGGTTATCACAAGACCAAGCTCAATCTTTTTTTTTTTTCTTTTTTTTTTTTATAATTTTTTTTATTGAAGGAAGAACAAAGTGATGTATCATATACATAAAGAGTTTAACAATACTCCTTGTTTTTAAATTTTTTCCCCTTACACACAACCCACCCACTGAACAGAGAAAAAAATAAATAAAAAAAAATATATAAAAAAATAATAATAATAATAATAATAAAATAAAATAAATCATAATGAAAAAAAAAATTTATACAATATCTAAACAATGTAAAAAAAATAAAATAATAATAATAATAATTCGAAGTTCTTATATTACAAACAGTGAGAAAATAATTGACAACATTGTTAGCCAACTGAGTCGGATTACGTCATCCGATCTACTGTGCACAAGCCTTTTAATAATAATTAGTTTTAGTTTGGGGGGAGAGCTGCATCCTTTTCAAAATAAGAAATCATTGGGGTCCATACTGAATAAAAACGTTTGGTGGATCCTCTAAGAGAATATTTAATTTTCTCCAGTTTCAAAAACAGCATCACATCACTAAGCCATAGTGAAACTAAGGGTGGTTTACTTGACTTCCAATCAAGTAATATTCTTCTACGAGCCAAAAGACACGCAAAAGCGCATGCATCCTGACACTTTTTGGACATGACCACATCTTGTTCAGGTACTCCAAAGACAGCCATCTCGAAACTAGGCCTGATATCCTTAACATATGCCTCAGACAAAATTTTAAATATAGCAGTCCAGTAATCCAGCAGTCTGGGACAAGTCCAAAACATATGAGCAAGGTCTGCTTTAGCAGAGCGACAACACTCACATGTATCAGCCACATTTGCGTATATCTTAGACAGCCTAACCTTGCTGTAATGAAGTCTGTGGAGGACCTTGAACTGGATTAAACCCAAGCGAGTACAGGAGATTGTTCCATTCACTCTAGATAATGCATTATTCCAAGTTTCCTCTGAAATATCCACTGCCAAATCTTTTGTCCACTCTGCACGGATTTTATCTAGATTAATATTTTTTATTGACATTAAAATATTATATTAGAAATTATTCCCTTCAAATGTAAGGGAATGTTTAAAATTGCATCCAATTCTGTACTGGGAGGAATGGAAGGATATGTGGGACAAAGATTTTGAATTAAATGACGAACCTGAAAATATCTAAACATGTGTGATCTTGGCAGATTATATTTTGAGGAGAGGTTATAATAATATAATAATACATTTTATTTATAATGCGCCTTTCACATACTCAAAGCGCTACAGCATACATAACAAAATAATCAAACATTGCAGTAAAAAATCAGTATCATAAATACACAATTTATAAATTAAAAGCTTGACTAAAAAGATGTGTCTTAAGAAGTCTCTTAAAACAATCCGCAGAATCAGCGTCCCTGATAGACGCAGGTAATGTATTCCATAACTTTGGCGCATTACAGGAAAAGGCCCTTCCCCCCATAGTTTTTAATTTACAACGAGGCTGACACAGAGAGAGAGAGCCAGCAGAGCGGAGAGAGCGAGCAGGAATGGACGGAGTAACCAAATCACAGATGTAATCTGGAGCCAGCCCATGTACTGCTTTATAAGTTAAAATCAGAACTTTAAAATCAATACGTGACTGAACTGGAAGCCAATGCAGTTGCTGGAGCACAGGTGTAGTGTGATGGCGAGATGATGTGTGAGTCAAAACACGTGCGGCAGAGTTCTGTATATATTGCAACCTCTTAATAGAGTTTGCTGGTAAACCCGCAAAGAGAGAGTTACAATAATCAAGCCTTGACGTGATGAAGGCATGGATAAGCCTCTCTGCATCAGGCCTAGAGAGAAACGGTCTAATGCGCGCAATGTTTCTCAGATGGAAAAAAGCAACCTTCGTTATGTTTTTAAAATGAGAATTAAAAGTTAGCTGGGCATCAAAAATAACGCCCAAGTTACGAACCTGACCAGAAGGGGACAATTTGGTGTTGTCTACTGAAATACTAAAATCCTTACTTTTACTGACATTCAAAGGAGTGCCAATTAACAAGACTTCAGTTTTGGAGCAATTTAGTTTCAGAAAGTTGAGTTTCATCCACCCTTTAATTTCCATTAAGCAGTCAGACAGTTTTGAAGAGGAAGAATTAAGATCAGGCTGAGAGCTGATATAAATCTGGGTGTCGTCTGCATAGCAGTGATAGCTCAGGCCATATTTCTGAATGATCTGCCCAAGAGGCAACATATAAACACTAAATAAAATAGGACCCAAGACTGACCCCTGAGGGACACCCTGACACAGAGAAGCAGTCTCAGATCTGTTTGAACCCAGGTAGACAAATTGTGAACGACCTGAGAGGTAAGATTCAAACCAGTTTAACACCGTTCCAGACAGCCCGGTCCACTTATGCAATCTGTCCAATAGTATACTATGACATATGGTATCGAATGCAGCAGTAAGGTCTAACATGACCAAAATGCCACATGCCCCAGAGTCAGCTATAATAAGGAGGTCATTCAGAACCCTGACCAGAGCCGTCTCTGGACTGTGTCCAGATCTGAACCCCGATTGAAATCTTTCTAATAGGCTATTCGTACGGAGATGAGTATGGAGTTGGCCAACAACCACACGCTCAAGCACTTTTGCCAGGAAAGGTAGATTGGAAATGGGTCGATAATTTGACATGTCAGTGATATCGCTACCAGCTTTTTTAAGAACTGGCGTAACTGCAGCCATTTTTAGAGCAGAAGAGACATTTCCTGTAATGAGTGAGGCATTTACAATGGTAGTGATGTGGGGTAAAATGACAGGCAGACAATTTTTTAAAACAGTCGTAGGGAGTGGATCAAGTATGCAAGTAGTAGAGTTCATAGACAAGACAAGTTTCGAAATAAAATCAGAGTCAACAGCACTGAAACTTGAAAAAACAAGACCAGACCAGGTTGGAAAAAGAGGCGAAAAAATCTTCAATGAAAAGATCACTAAATTTGACAAGACCTGTCTGTTGCCACTGATTGAAGACTGAGTCCAATTGAGCTGGAAGGAATAGGTGATTTTTGCATATAGGGCTGGCTATGAGGAAGTCTTTGAAACCAAAACATTGTCTAAATTGAAACCAAATCTTGAGAGTATTTGCGACGACTGGGCAAAGAGTATACATAGAAATACAAAGGGGCAATTTAGATAAAGCTAAAGCAGGAAGGGATGATGAGGTACAGGAGTTTGCCTCTGAGATACACCAGACATCTTTGGGTTTCTGAAGCCAATAAAGTACTTTCGAGATATTTGCAGCCCAATAATAATACCTGAGATTAGGAAGTGCTAAACCGCCTTGAGATTTCTGTCTTTGGAGAAATTCCTTCCTAATCCTAGGTGTTTTTCCACCCCAAATGAATGATGAAATAAGTCTGTCTAAATTCTGAAAAAAGGATTTTGTTAAAAATATTGGAATGCATTGAAACAAGTACAAGAATCTTGGTAAAATGTTCATTTTTACACAGTTAATTCTACCTGCAAGAGAGAGAAATAGCAAATTCCATTTTTTGAGGTCTAATTTTAACTTGTCAATTAGAGGGACAAAGTTCTCTTTGTAAAGGTTAGGGAATCCCTGTGTGATGTTTATACCTAAATATCTAAAACCCGTTGTAGACAACTGAAAAGGTATATTGGTATTCGAAATCTGGAGGCCCTTACTATTTATGGGGAAGCAAACGCTTTTCGAAAAGTTCAGTTTATAGCCTGAGAAAGTTCCAAATTTTTTCAAAATTTTAACTATCTGTGGAATACCTAAGATCGGATCTGAAAGATACAACAGCATATCATCGGCATATAAGGATACTCTATGTTCTATGCCTCTACAGCTGATGCCAGTAAATTGCTGTGAATGTCTTAATGCTATAGATAGGGGCTCGATGGCTAAAGTAAAAAGTAAAGGGCTAAGAGGGCATCCTTGTCTTGTGCCCCGTGATAGGGGAAAATACTTTGAACATACTCTATTTGTAATTACAGATGCTTTAGGGGAAAAATATAATAACTTAATCAATGAGAGAAGAGATGTACCAAATCCAAATCTTTCCAGCACAAAGAATAAATATTTCCACTCCACCCTGTCGAATGCTTTTTCAGCATCTAACGAGATGACTACCTGAGGAACAGGGTTTTGAGAAAGTTTAGACGAGTGTATTACCCCTAACAATCTCCGGATATTACTAAAAGAGTGTCGACCTCTGACAAATCCTGTTTGGTCTTTTGAAATCAAATTCTCTATCACTGTATCTAATCGTAAAGCAAGGATTTTTGCCAAAATTTTTACATCTGAGTTTAAGAGAGAGATTGGTCTATAAGAGTTACATTTCAGGGGATCTTTTCCAGGTTTTAGTAAGAGTATAATGTTTGCTTCATTCAAGGTTTGTGGCAGGCTACCCTTTTCCAGTGAGTCCTCAAACATATCAAGAAGAATAGGGGCTAATTTATCTGCAAATTTTTTATAAAAGTCTATTGGATAACCATCAGGGCCAGGTGTTTTTTTGTTCTGCATTAATGCGATCGAGTTTAAGATCTCTTCTATTTGTATAGGCTGATCCAAATTAGTTTTCTGCACAGAATTGAGGGTGGGTATATCTATATTGTTTAAAAATTCAAAAATTTCAGAGTTAGATTCAGGGCTTTCAGAAGTATACAAATTTGAGAAGTAGTTTTTAAAAATGTTATTAATTTCAACTGGATTAACTATTAAATCATTATTACTGTTCGAAATTTGAGGTATAAGTTGAGAGGCAGCTTTAGATTTTAACTGGTGGGCTAGAAGTCGACCTGCCTTTTCTCCATGTTCATAAATATAACCTTTAGAACGTGATAAATACCATTCAGTTTTATTTGTTGATAACAGATTGTATTGAACTTGAAGGTTCAACCTCTCTTTATAAAGTTCAGGTGACGGAGATGTAGAGTTGAGGTAATCTACCCTTCTTATAGAATCAATTAGATCGTCCAGTTTTTGTTTACGTTTTTTATTGAGAGTTGAGGTATATGAAATTATTTCTCCCCTAATAACTACTTTAAGTGTCTCCCACAATGTAGATGCTGTAATAGATTCGGACCTGTTATGTAATAGGAAATTGTCTATAGCCGTTGATACAAATGTACAAAACGCAGGATCTGATAACAAGGCCGTGTTTAGTCTCCACAAAGGCCGTTCGTTATACCTCAAATTGCAAAAAAGGTCTAATTGCAAAGGAGCATGGTCTGACTCCACAATAGGTAGATATTCAATTTGTCCAACAGAAGGAAGGAGAGATTTATCAATAAAGAAATAATCAATTCTTGAATAGGAGTGATGAACATGTGAAAAATAGGAATATTCTTTGCTGTGTGGAAACTGAAATCGCCAAGGATCAACCGCCCCTACTTGCTCTATAAATGTAGATAAGGCTTGGGCCATCTTAGAACGGGATAAAGATTTGGGATTAGAGCGGTCAAGGGACGGATCCATTACGCAGTTTATGTCACCACCAAAAATCAAAAGATGGGAGTTTAGATCTGGCAATAAAGAGACTAACTTGTTAATAAAACTCACATCATCCCAGTTAGGCGCATATACATTAACTAATACGACAGGAACATTATATAATATCCCAGAGACTATAACATATCTTCCCTGAGGATCTACAATAGAAGCAGAGGCAGTAAATTGGATGCTTTTGTGTATCAAAATGGCAGTTCCCCTTGCCTTAGAGTTATAGTTAGAGTGGAAAACTTGCCCCACCCATGGTTTCCTAATTCTGAGATGATCGACAATGCGTAATTTGGTTTCCTGTAAATATATTATTTCAGATTTAAATTTTTTTAAGTATGCAAAAATTCTGCCTCTTTTGATTGGGCTATTTAGGCCTTTGACATTCCAGCTAACAAATCTAACTTTCGACCCCCCATGGGATTTAGTTAAATCGGCCATATCAGACATGAACAAATATACATTTAGTCAAGAGTACACAGATCAAAAATGCAAACAACAGCATAAATGTTTCCTCACTATTCAGTTTGTATAAAAACATAACATAAAACAAAACTTTCCCAAAACCTTTTAGACAAATGAAACTTAGAACCAAACTTCCCAACATTTTCCTAATGCTTGCTTCCCCAACTGAAACAAGCCGCAGAAACCTATATAAATTGCGTGGCTCCCGATTATCCAGTCTTTATCTCGCGATCTTCTTGAGAGACTCCAAACCACAATATTTACGTTGAATACAGCATAGCGTCAATATTACGCAATGTACTGAATGAGCCTTAAGTCAATAAACAAAAACAAACATGCCGTCTTTTCTTGAAGTTTTAGATAAATTGCGATAGAAGAACAGATAGAGAAAGTCACCTTATTGCTTGAAGTATATTGACTGTGCCATTTAAGCTCACAGACAACATATTACGGCCAGAGTCGTCTTTAGTCTTGTACAAGGACGCGTTGTTTGTAAAAAGCCTCGGCTGCCTCAGGTGAATCAAAAGTGTGAGTTTCCTCTCCAAATTTCACACGGAGACGTGCAGGGTACAGAAGTTGAAACTTTATGCCATTTTGATAGAGGGATTGTTTAACTTCTTTGAATCCGGCGCGTTTCTTCGCTAAAGCTGCACTCGTATCCGGGTATAGCCGCAGTGACACTCCGTTGAATTTAGTATCATGTCTTCTGGCCCAGTTCAGTGCTTTTTCCTTTTCCTGAAATCGGTGGAAGCAGACAATGAATGGTCTTGGAGATTGCCCTGCTCCAGGTTTGGGGCGAAGCGCGCGATGTGCTCGCTCAAGTTCAGGAGGTTTGTCAAACACGCTCTCCATGGCATCTTTAAGCAGTCCAGATATAAATCCAATGGGGTCTTTTCCGTCCTCAGCTCCTTCCGGAATGTTGATAATACGCAGGTTAGCCCTTCTGGATCTATTCTCAAGATCGTCAATTTGGTCAAGAAGAGATGAATTCTGTGTCTTCAAGGATTTAATCGTCGCTTCCGCGGCGGCCAGCCTTTCAAAGTTTTCACCGGCCAGTACTTCAGTAGATGTAAGTCGTTGCTGAAACGAGCCGACTGTCTCGCGTAGCGTCTCAAGGGAGGCCTGTAACGGCTTGATTGAATCTTGAATTAAACTTGCCATGTCCTCTTTTAAACTGGCCCGCTGTTTTGACGGTTCGGAGACTAGTTGACTCATTGTCAAGTTATCCGTATTGTCTTTTACAGGTATGTCCTTGTTGCTAGTAATGGTGTCATTAGCCGCCATTACTGCTAGCTTACCCGCTAGGGTTGCACCTGACCGTGTTGCTGGTGCGGTACTTTGCTTCTGTTTAGAGTTGCTCATTTCGCTTTCTGGGGTAGGTGTAATACTTATATGTTATATTGCAAAGCAATTAGATTGGAAAAAGAAGACGCATAAGTATGTTTTAAAGGAGTGTGGTTGGGAGGTCCTCGGTTCTGCTGCCCTCTCTTACATCGCCAAACCGGAAGTCCAAGCTCAATCTTTTAAGACTGAACATTAGTCTGGGGAGTCCGAAAAGCCAGTTTGTGATTGGTCCCTGCAGATTTGTAATGGAAGCAGGATAGAAAAAATTACAGGTTTCCAGCCTGAGCTGCAGGGTGAAATCACATCGTCGGCAGATCGGGCTGGATTTACCCAGTCTAGACAGAGAGCAGATAGAATAACCTTGCTAGCCAGCAAGCTAAGGGGACGCGGCCTGGCAGTGTACGTCAACAAATTGTGGTGTCAAAATGCCATGGTGGTTTCTACTTATTGCTCTCAGCATGTAGAGCTAATGACTGTAAAATGCCGACCCTTCTGCATGCCGCGGTAGCTGACAGAAGTCATCATAACGGCTGTTTATGTACCACCGAGCGCTAACGTGCAGGAGGCAATGTCAGAGTTCTACAATAACATCAGTGAGCAGCAGATGCTTTCTTCATTGCAGCTGGAGATTTCAACCAGGCATGTCTTAAATCTGTTCTGCCTAAATTCATCAGCATGTGAATAATGCAACCAGGGGGAAGAACACACTAGATCTGGTGTAGCTATCTATACAAACATTAAGGACTCATGTAAAACAGCCCCCCTCCATCATATTGGCAACTCTGACCACCTGGTTGTTATGCTTGTACAAGCATATAGACCTAGAGTGAGACAGGCCAAGCTGGTGGTCAGAAAAATTAGAATGTGGCCACAGGGAGCCACTTCAGCACTATTTCGAAACCATAAAATAACCACCATCCGAATCAATTAAACTTATTTGAAATATGTAAATAAGTGAGCAGTAGCAGTAGAGAAGTGGCAGTTTTCACATCTCAACATAAATCTCAAGCAAAACTTTCAGTGATTCTTTATTTTCAAAGGGCGACATTGTTTTGCATTCGGAATCAGAGCTGCGTGTCTGATTACATCACATTGCTAAGAAAATTCATCAGAAAAAAGAAAAAGAAAACATGAATTGGTAAGTGGATAATGACAATGACAACTATCGAATGACAATGAATTTTAAAACTATTTGCTCAGGTGGTTGCTGGGGGTTATTTTCTTCATCTCTATCAGCTTGCAACGTGATTTTCTTTTTGTTAACAACACTCATATAGTGCGTTTCTAGTTAAGTTTGAGCTATATTGCTCAGGCACACATAACTATTTAGGTAATTACTTAAAAAAAAAAAACCTAAGGCTATCAGGTTCACATTGCTAAGCCACTAGATATTTTGCCTGGGCTTCACTAGCCCAGATACACATAAGTCAAGTCACTAGTAGTCTGGTCAAGCGACCAGGTACACACTACAATAGACCACTAGTGTTAAGCCATTCGTCAAAACAGGTCCAGGCACACAAACATAGCAAACTTGCGGTTCTTATGGCTCTCCGGAGCAGCAGCAGCACATACAGTATGTTGTGTGGATTGATCTGCTTGTTTTGGGGGGCGGTATCATTCATCTTGTCTCCTGTTATATTATCATATAGCAGCATTGTGTTCAACATTCTAAAGAAGCAAATACACATTTTGTCTTGTCTTGTTTATTTTCTCGTTTTCAGCTGTGATGGAGGAAATTTTATATATGCTATTTGTGCAGCAGCAGTATGTCTTACATGCCACAGCAGCATATTGGTGTTTGTATTGGCAGTAGCAAGCCCATGTACTTGCTCTTGCAGCGGCAGCAGCAATAATCTACAACTACAGCAGCAATATCAGCAGCAGCAGCGTAGCAGATCTATTCCGCCAAGACCAAATACATTAACAGTGTCATGTTCATTACCATACTAAAATCTTTAGAGAGTTATCATGATAGAAATAATATTACGGTGAAAAAATATAAAAGTAAAACAAACTATATAAAACATCCAGTTATTTGATTTTTGTGATTTTATTTGCATACATTTGAGTAATATTTTTCATTCTTCATCATTTACATTAACCCTGTTATACTTTATTGGAAATTAATTTAAGTGTACCTTCTTTTTTTGGGCTGAGAATAAAGCAACAAGAGAGGGATCATTAGACTGTTTTAGCACCTCAAATGTATCATACTGTATTTAAATTAGACCTAGTGAGGCACAAAATCTTAGGTTTATAAAATAACTTTATTATTATTAAGTTGAGTAAAGGATACTGATCTCGTTATCACGGTGGGTCACGGTGTCCCGCAGCTTTTGGAGTTCAGCATGTGAATTTCTGTCCTCTCCATCAGACATGCCCTTTAAAGGAGAACTGCTGCCATTACTCACCCCATTTTGAGCAGAGAGTCTCTCTCGCATTTTCACCTGAAGAGAAAGGAAACTTATTTGATATGTAATACTTTTAAATGTTGTAGAATTACTTTCATGTAGCTAGAATGTGGTCTCCTTTAATTTGAGACAAGAAAATCCTAAACATTTATTTTTTTACTGTTCAGGGCACAAAAAAAATATAAATAAAAAAATGACATAACACAAGAAGAAGCTAGTTTTAAACACAAAAATATAGTACATTTTGTTTAATTAATTGCAGCAAAACTATGTCTAATTATTATTATTTTAATTTGAATGTGTGCAACCTTGTTACACACGCACACAAAAAATGTTTTATTACAAACATTATATTATGCACCCTTCCTACAGCACGGTGGAAAGACAAGTATCTTGTATTCTTGATTGAGACAAAAATTGCAACCTTGTCATATGTAACCTACGCACATGTATACAACATGTACACAGAGACAAATCAAATAGTGATCAACCATTTTTATATGGGTTGTTAGGCCAGACATGTTCAAAATCCAGTCCACCTTGATTTCTGGTTGTGTCCAAGATGCATTTATTAAGTGTCAGGAATATTTTAGTCCTGGTTTCAAAAAGTAAATGCTACAAAAAGTGCTAGAATGTGCTGTTACATTATTGTGGTCAAACTCTCCACATACTATATTGACAGTTAGAAGATAATTGGCTCAAACAAATACGTTTTTTTTTTCATTACAGATTCCGCAAAATTCCTGGAAAGTTAATTTTGGTTCTGTAACATGTATGTTCTGTTTTCCCTGTTCCCATTTGCCTGTGTTCCATGTCATTCTAGGTTGACCTAGTTTCCTAGTGTGTGCCAGTTTGTTCCCTTAGGCTACGTTGTGACTCGGGGAGGGACAACATATCGATAGGTCGATATATCGTTGTCCTTCTCTGTGCGATATGATAATCGATACGCAAGCGCCAAATATCAATATTTTAATTAATTAATTAATTAATTAAGGCGCTCTAAATAGATTTCCCTGCTCCCAGCGTCACTACTTCATGGCTCCTTGAGGTGGCGCTCAACACATGAATGAGGGAAAACGTCAAGTCAAGTCAAGTCAAGTCAAGTCAAGTCATCTTCATAGCGCTTTTAACAATGTAGATTGTTCCAGAGCGGCTTTACAGAGATACAAGGATAGTTTAAAGTAACAGAATTATTGTATAAAGCATGCTCCAAGTCTTCTTCTCCGTTTTAAGTGTATCTCTGTGGCAGAATTACAAGTGAACACAAGTTAACTATCCTAAGAAAAAGGTTTTTAATAGTGTAACAGTCACAGCCTGTTACAAGGGCTGCGTTCCAGTCCAAAATTGTCATGCCCTTCACTCGCTAACTTCCCTCCGTGTCGTTCACTCGGATGTACGTCATTGCTTACATTGCATGAGTGCCCACTACTGAAGAAATATCTTCATACACACGAAACCACTGAAACTGACTCAAAACGATGTAGTATACATGCCAGACCAGTATGTGGCGCTGTAATTCTTCCACAGAGATACACTTAAAATGGAGAAGAAGACTTGGAGCATGCGCATAATCCTTGCATGCTTTATACAATAATTTTAGGCTCAGTAGCTTCTTTTCTTTTTTTCTTTTTTTACCAATAACTTTATTGAACAATATGAACAAGCATAAATGGCCTAGTACAAAATAGGGATGAGTCACGATTTTCAAATATTCAATTAGTTAGCGGACGCATAAAGCTTGCCATAAATAACCGGCAAAAGTAATCATTATGAATGTGTCAAATATAGGAAAGAGACATTTTAATTGTTTATTAATAAACTAGTGTTTTCTGTGTCAGCCTTGGCAGCAAAGATGTTGACGATTCACATCTTCACAGTATTGTGAACGTGCCTATAGAGAGAAATGCATATTTCATATGGATTGCATAAAAGAGTTGTCTGTTTCTTTTAGTTTTGAATTGTTTTGTTTAAAAGTAGACATTTCAAACTTTCTATAGATATTTCTGTAGTGCTCCAGTTCACGAGCAATGCAAATTATCGTGACAGCACCTCCATGTCCTGATAATATTGTCTGCTATATTTGCTTCTTATTTATTAAACCCAGGAAATTGGTTGATGAAACATTGATTAAAATTAAGATACAATTTATACAAAACAAAATTCACTTTAAAGAAAGGCTTTATACAAAACAAAACTTAATGAAGTGGTCAAAATTATGTCTCCCGATATATTGCACATCTTATGATCCTATCTTTCTCATGCTGTTTGCTCATACTTTTCATATAATCAACATAGATGAAATAAAAAAATAACATTTTATTTAAACATAAATATGAAACTAAATACGTTTTAATCTTTAACCTTTAATCTTCTTAGGCCTACAGACAGTACAAAGAAATTTAATGTCGGAGCGGAATTTGAGCGAACGTCATTTTACCGGTGAGCATGTGGGGCAGGGGTACGTTTTTCAAATAATAATCAAATAATTCCCAGCGATCATCGAATATTATTTTTACTTGAAATGCCCATCACTACAAAATATGAAATGTCTTAATCAGACAACAGACAAAAGCATCATAGCATAAGAAAAAATATAAATAAATCAAGAATGTAAAATAAAGAAATAAAAATACATTCAAGTAAATAATAAATAAATAAATAAAAGAGGCTCAATAGCTTCTGCAGCACGAACACAAGCATGTAGTCCACAGTTGTTGTTGCTGTTACGTGACTTAGCATTGTCTGACTAGGGTCGACACTTGGGGTGATGACATCATCGTTTCACAAAATACAGCCTACGGATTGGCTGTACACACGAAAACGCAAGGGTGTAATTTTTCAGATTTATCCTCTCTGGGACCCGGTTTAAAAAAATTGCGGTTTCAGTCTCCCAAAACGCCAGATCCGTCTGGACGAAGCGCTGATACGATAAAAAAATGTTTACGTATACAGCAAAACGCGTCTCCGTGTGGATAGGGCCTCAGACACAGGTTCTGCAGAAGTGTTCCTAAAGCATCAACATCATGATGCAACGTTGAGTTCCCTCAAAAGTGGCTTATCGTGGTGATTAAGTCAAGTCAAGTCACCTTTATTTATATAGCCCTACAGATTGTTTCAAAGCAGCTTTACAGAGATAACAGGGAAATAATGCAACAAAGTTTGTTTCTAGAAGACAATAGTATCACAGTCCATTATAAGTAACTTCAGTGATGGTTCATTTTTGTTGTAAAAAGTTATTAATTTAGTTAATATATATATATATATATATATATATATATATATATATATATATATATATATATATATATATATATATATATATATATATACATACATACATATATATAGCCGCTCTGGAGAAAACTGTGATGACATTGTCCAGCTCAGTTCAGTTCTCATATAATGGTGTCAATGCAGGCAGATCAATAATATTGTTGAATATTAAATGTCCCCAACTAAGCATGCCAGAAGCTCTCAAAAGTTCTCCTCTGACCAACGAACAGTGTATGATGTATTCAGTGTATTATGTATGATGATTGACCTCAGAAATATGAATGACTATGACGCTATTTTCTTCTAAAAACAAACTTTGTTGCATTATTTTCCTGTTATCACTATAAAGCTGCTTTGAAACAATCTATATTGTAAAAAGCGCTATATAAATAAAGGTGACTTGACAATAGCAAATGTTTTTTAAAGACCAAATCGTCTGGCTTTTAGCAATGATTATTTATAAAGAACCATGCTTTTGCTGCAAGTTTAGTGAACAGAAACTCAAATAACATAATTTTGACAGTTTTCATAGAAAAAAGACAATATTAATAATGTTGAGGAAAGACTGGAAGACTGCAAGACTAGGGAGAAAACACACACACACACACACACACACACACACACACACACACACACACACACACACACACACACACACACACACACACACACACACACACACACACACACACACACACACACACACACACACACACACACACACACACACACACACACACAATAATCATAAAGAGCTTGTACCTTTAGCAGAAAGAAACAAAAGTGGATTTTCCTCATATCAGGCCCCAGGTCTAATGTTACTTCATTGTCAGGGTCTTCCAGATACACATTTACCTGCTCTTCCAACCTACAAAACAGGAAAAATATTCATGCCTAGTGTAAAACACTAAAAGGCATTAACACATACAAGAAAGCAAACTGCAACAACAAAACAATATGAATTCATTAATTTTCAATGTGAATTGGTCGTTTAAGGTGGCATGAGCAACAACTCCCATTGGCTGTGAAGCTTGAGTATATCTAGTGATGTAGCAAATTTGAAGAAAATGCAAAAGCAACTACTGTTTTGCTGCCAAACTGTATCGGTTTGTGGTTGCTCATTATTCTAGTATTTTCTGTTCCATGCGATTAGATCCACAGCTCAACTCCTTTCCTCTTTCCAGCAACCATAACAACTAGCCAATGTCAAGTTCATTATTTAGTCTTCTGTATTTATGAAAAATATTTCAGTGTGCTGTTAACTGCTGAAACTCAATTAATCCAAATCGTGAACAAATCATTCAGTCTGATCTATTATCTCGCATGCACATAAACAGTGCCATCAGTAATCTCAATTCATTATTAGTTTATGTTTTAAAAGATTGAGAATTGAGGAATTAATGGGTACATACTGCTGGATCTCTTCTTGGTTTAACTTGTCACTTCTTTGTTCTCCAGTCACTAGAGCCAGCTCTTCCTTCAAAGACTGAATCTCCTTCTTCAAACGGACAATCAGCTTCCAGACAAACAACATAAACATTTCAGCAGCATAAATAGCAGGCGAGTCACACATTAAATAAAACGTTGTCAAAATAAATCCAGTTCACATGGCTACGCGGAAGCGATAAAAAACAATTCTGTATTATAATTTTTTAAGGCCAGACAAGTAATTTGTTGAGGTCAATTTGTAAAGAAAGACTACACGCCTGCACAAATATATATTCAAACGCGCATACCTATAGACTTAATACCTAATACTCATGGTCTAAGAATGTTCCACGTATGGTTGAAATACCATCATTGGCCTAGAAAGATAACATTCTGGGAGTCAAAACTATAAAGTAGGAAGGATGCCCTCCCTTCACTGTCACACTGTGTGACTGTATGACTGCTGACCTTTTCTTGCAAGAAAATAAACCTCATCAAAGACTATTGGAAATTTTTGTCTCTTATTCAGTGATATAAGTTTGTTTGCCACCAAAATTTGGCGTTGTTGGCAGGATTCCTTAGATGTGTCTCTTGGACCCGAGAGCGGACGGTGTTTGGCCTACTGGACTGAGCAGTTACAGCCCTACCTCGTAAACTTGAGAGAGAGGGGCCAACCGCCAGAGTCCAAGAGAGACACCACTGGAATCATCAAAAGAACTGAAGTGGCGTAAACTGAGACTGGTAAGAGACAAAGTCTAAATTATAAAAGGTACCAGAGGGATTGACTCATGATGGTAGAGGGAGACTTTGTGGTGACTAGTATAGATTACTAGTCAAGATTAGTACGGGGACACTAGTCTGGTGGGTTCAGATAATCCACGGTATTGTAGTGGGGGAAACCCAGAGGGTCTGGATGATCAAATTTGTGAGCAAGTTGTGAGTGCTCACCTTTTTCAATTGAGGTGAAAATTGATCTCTCTAGAGACGTCTAGAGTTATATAGGTGCGCCGAAAACGGCCACAGAGTTTAACTGACCATCATGGGGAAGTCTCAGAGTAAAAAGAGTAAACATTATCAATATGATACACCAGTGTTTTGTCTGATGAGGAGAGTGTATGGGTTCAAATGTTTGAGAAGTATTTAAAGGTTAATTAAATACCATGATTTCCATAGAGAAGGAACAATAAGTGTCAATAGGCTGACAGTAGTTAAAGACCCTGTTGTAAAGGGAAGTGAATAACAGAAGGACTGTTTACATTATGACATTAATGTCTAGAGAACTTACATTTATATGATAAGGATTGAAGGAGAAAGCAGCTATAATGCTGTGTGTGCGACTTGGAGATTGAGATATAAGTAATTTAATATTTTGTTTTCTGCAAAACAGTAGAGATAAGTGGGACAGAGACAATAATGATAGTACTTGTTGAATCTGCAGACTAACCATTTGATAGATGAAAAGAAATATAGTAGGACAAATTAATGTTATGAAAATATAATTTCTGAATTTATGGGACTATTTATGAATAACTGTGCTTTACAAAAAGCAAGTAAAGGAAATTATGGGTTGGGGTTCATTTCCCTGGACAAGTGTGACTAAAGTAAACAGAAACTTTGTGAAAACCACCTAGAATATGTTGAGCGTTTCCGTGCAGCTTATGAAAATTAATGTGCTGCCAATGATAATGATGAAGATTATGATTCGGCTACTATGATTGAATCCACCACTGGTGGACTGTCAAAAGAATACAGAGAACTGCTTATTAGCTCTGTTAACATTCCTGATTGGGACACACTGCTTCAAGGGTGTGCATTAAGTTGGAGCCGTTTGAAAGCTCAATGGCAGAGAGTGTTTTAATTGTGGTCAGCAGGGTAATTTAGCCTGTAACTGTAAATGCCCACGATCGGAAGGTGTAAAAAAAACAAAACAAAAAAAACATGTAAAAGTTAAAAAAAAAAAATTGGGTGTTAATTTGGGTTTGAAAGTAGGTCAGTGTTTAATAGGACAATAATAACGTTTTCGTCTGAAAACCAACATAAAAATAAGGTCAAAAGATTCAAGTCTTAAGGCAATCTTTTTGAATGAAAGATCTATAATACATTTTTTTAATTATAAGTGATTGGATAAATACAGGTTGATGTCAACTTACAGACAATGATGACTCCAACAAATTAGTTGTAAAAATATATAAATATTATGTTTATGTGAAAACGCATGTAATTTCATATGTCTTAAGCTGGGCTTGTGTTAAAAGATAGTGGAATGAAAATGTTACAAGTTTATGAAAAGACTGAGTCTCTCTCTCTCTTTCAATGTCAGGCAAAAGCTGCTATCTGAGCCTGTGTCACAAGTGATAATGAGCTATTTATAGTAAAGCACAGTGTAGCAGTTGAAAATCATAGACACAGAGATGTTAAAATAAATCATTGCCATTCAGAGGGCAATTTGTATTTAAATGTTTTAAAAGTAAAATTCAATGACTTTAAATAAGTCTTTAAAATAATAATGCAGACAATAATATAAGTGACATTTTTGACTAGTTTATTATAGGACCAGTAAGGTTTTTTTTTTTTCTGATCTTAAGTCTCCACCATGAGACAGTGATACATGATAGATGATGGCTCCGGCTACAGACGTAGATGTACAGTGAATAGACGGATGTGATCTAAACTCACTGATATTTTGCTGATTTGAAGAGGTTTAACAGAGATAAGTGATTAAATACTGCTGTCATTAACTTGTCTCCCTGTGCTAACACTAGTAGGCAACCTGACGGCTCTGGTGACTCTTGAATGCGCCTTCCCTAAGCTCCAGAAAACAAGTGATTCTGTTGAAGAAAATTGTCAAAGATCTCGTAATGGGAAAGAGTGGTTACCAGTGTGTACAAGGTGATTTCTCAATGACGGGTAAGATCCTCTTTGGCCTGACAGAGGGCAACCTAAGGCAGGGGGTCACCGCCGCCATTGGGCATCTCCTGATGGGAGATGTTTTATGTGAGATGGGTATGAGAGTGGAGCGGATGACTATGAGGCCAGCAGCATCATTAGATCATTAACCCTCTGAGGTCGGCAAACGTGCCGGTGCGTTTTGCTGGATTTTCTTCACATAGTAGCACAATAAACTTAAATTACTCCGTCATTTATGGTCATACAGAAAAAAAGAAATATGAAAAAAGAATCTGTGATATGTCTACTTTTGTATATGTCCACTTACAATCAAATCAAAACATGGTGCTTTTGTAAAATAAAGAAAATAAACAGGGTGTGCTTTCTGCCTCTCCGTCTCTGTGAACTTTTTTTTCTTGAGCACGTCTATAAACTGAAACAAAACTCAGCGAATACTATTCACACATTTATGAGCCATATACCTTTATAAACATTTAAGTGTGTACTTTTAAATGATCGGATTCAAACTGAAAACAAATATTCTCTGTTTAAGTAATTTGTATAAAACCAACAAGATGTCCAGCTTCTCAAACGCTTGCTCATTATTTTTAATTTGACCACGCCCACGCGCGCAAAAGAGATTCACATGCAAATCGTCCACGCGTCACGCGAATGCGCTCGTTACCTCAAAAACAAAGCACCAAACTTCACAAGTCTCTGTTTTTCGTCGAGTTTGGAAGACACGCCGTGAGCTTACATTGGATTTACCTCAGAAGAAGAAGAACGCGATTTGAAGACAAGAAAGATGTAAGGTAAGAAATTCTTAATTATTAGTTTATGTTATTGTTGCATAAACTTCACATTGCAGTTGAACTGTTGCTAGATATATGGTGAATATTATAATATTTAGACCTGTGTTTACTGTTAAATACTGTGTTTGTGGATATCTGCTCAAACGTAGATATGTATAATATGTTAACCATAATGTTTCATATTTTGGAGCGCGCTGTGCGTTTGAATGTACGTCCATGTTATGACGCTGTGCGTTTGAATGTATCATATTTTGGAGCGCGCTGTGCGTTTGAAAAGCAAAACACACCAAACACTAGGCTTCATGTTTTTACTCTAATCTCATTTCATATCATCATAACGAATGGAAACATTTGAAGTAACATATGATAATCAATATATTTTTATCTAGCGTAGTTGTAACTCTGAAATGTTGCTTTTGAAAGATTTATAGGCTGCTATAAGTTATTGTTATTATTATTTTATGCAGCACTGCACGCTACGTGCCTACAAGGCACAACAAACCTGTTCTTTATATATTGTTGGAAACATTTGTGTGTGTGTATCCTGTGTGAGTCCTGCTGACTTCAACATTCACATGAGTCTCTGTACATGAACATGGTAAAGTGAAATTCAAACACCTTGGAAATGAAAGGTATGTACAATGTTTTAGGAATGGCACAAAGGTCTCTGTCTTTGGATCATTGTTTTCAATAATTAGCTTTTTTGTCATTTGTTGTGTATCTTTGGATTATGTTGTGTTGTAAATAAATCCAAACAATTTAAAAGCCATTCTTTTTTAAATCTCCTCATTGTTTGTGCAAGTTTTCTCAGAATGATAGGGCCTGATGGCTCCTAATAGGGCCATTAGGGGAGTGTCTTTGTCTTTCTCAGGTGTGAAAATCCATACATATTCAGGATGTGTTTACGCCTACTCGCATAAAGCTTTCTCACACAAAACACGTCTTACAAATTTTAAATCAATATATTGTCTTATCTGAATGAGCAGTCAGGATGATTTTCACATAGTTTTGGAGAAAATATTCTAGGCTACATGATACAATTTTCAAAAGTCTTGTGAAGAAATAATCAGTATGGGTTTGATGGCCTTATTTCAGTGACAATTTTTTTGGGTTAACCCTCTGAGGTCTGAGCTGTTTTCTGGCCCTGGAGGTGTTCTGACATGCTCTGACATTTGTGCTTATTTCTGTTACTTGTGACATTGTCATGGTTAAAGTCTTATTACACTGTATTTAGCACAAACTCTGCTACAATAATATATCAGCAACATGTATGTAAAAGTTTGTAGTTTTGAGATAATGACATTTATGCGTGGTTTGTGAAAATACCCCAAAAAATTGTCACTGAAATAAGGCCATGAAACCCATACTGATTATTTCTTCACAAGACTTTTGAAAATTGTATCACGTAGCCTAGAATATTTGCTCCAAAACTATGTGAAAATCACCCTGACTGCTCATTCAGATAAGACAATATATTGATTTAAAATTTCTAAGACGTGTTTTGTGTGAGAAAGCCATATGAGAAGAGGCGTGATCATCTCATGAATATGTAAGCCTTCAACACCTGAGAAAGACAAAGACACTCCCCTAACTGCCCTATTAGGAGCGATCAGGCCCTGTCATTCAGAGCAACCTTGCACAAAGAATGAGGAGATTTAAAAAATAATGGCTTTTAGATTGTTTGGATTTATTTACAACACAACATAATCCAAAGATACACAACAAATGACAAAAGAGCACATTGAAAACAATGATCCAAAGACAGAGACCTTTGTGCCATTCCTAAAAACATTGTACATACCTTTCAATTCCAAGGTGTTTGATTTTCACTTTACCATGTTCATGTACAGAGACTCATGTGAATGTTGAAGTCAGCAGGACTCAGTTGCATCTGGTCCCTGAAAGAAAAGAAAAAAAGTGAACATACTGGTATCAAGAGAAACTAGGCCTGCACGATTTTGGGAATAAATTTTAGATTTTTCTGGTTAAAATTGCTTTTTAAAATTCACAGAATACACACACACACACAAATGTTTCCAACAATATATAATATAATGAACACCATGTTTGTTGTGCCTTGTAGGCACAAGCTATGTGCAGTACTGCATAAAATAATAATAACAATAACCTATAGCAGCCTATAAATCTTCCAAAAGATTTCAGTAACAATGCTAGAGAAAAATATATTGATTATCTTATGTTACTTCAAATGTTTCCATTCGTTATGATGATATGAAATAAGATAATAGTAAAAACATGAAGCCTAATGTTTGGTGCATTTTTCCTTTCAAACGCGATCGCGCTCCAAAATATGATACATTCAAACGCGATCGCGCTCCAAAATATGATACATTCAAACCCACAACGCGCTCCAAAATATGATACATTCAAACCCACAGCGCGCTCCAAAATATGATACATTCAAACGCGATCGCGCTCCAAAATATGATACATTCAAACGCGATCGCGCTCCAAAATATGATACATTCAAACGCGATCGCGCTCCAAAATATGATACATTCAAACGGGATCGCGCTCCAAAATATGATACATTCAAACGCGATCGCGCTCCAAAATGGTTATACATATCTATGTTTGAGCAGATATCCACAAACAGTATTTAACAGTAAACACGGGTCTAAATAGTATAATATTCACCATATATCTAGCAACAGTTCAGCTGCAATGTGAAGTTTATGCAACAATACCATAAACTAATAAGTAAGAATTTCTTACCTTACATCTTTCTTGTCTTCAAATCGCGTTCTTCTTCTTCTTAGGTAAATCCAATGTAAGCTCAGACGTGTCTTCCAAACTCGACGAAAAGCAGAGACTTGTGAAGTGTTTTGGTGTTTTGTGTTTGAGGTAACAAGGGCGTTCGCGTTCCATGTGGACGATTTGCATGTGAATCACTTTTGCGCGAGTGGGCGTGGTCGAATTAAAAGTAATTAGCAAGCGTTTGAGATACTGGACATCCTGTTGGTTTTATACAAATTACTTAAACAGAGAATATTTGTTTTCAGTTTGAATCCGATCATTTAAAAGTACACACTTAAGTGTATAAAGGTATATGGCTCATAAATGTGTGACAAGTATTCGCTGAGTTTTGTTTCAGTTTATAGACGTGCTCAAGAAAAAAAAGTTTACCGCGATGGAGAGTCCTGATTATTTTCTTTATTTTACAAAAGCACAATGTTTTGATTTGATTGTAAGTGGACACATACAAAAGTGGTCTGCGATTGGGTTCTCTCCTTCTACACCATGACAGAAGGCCGGTTCATTCTGTCATGGTGTAGAAGGAGAGAACCCAATCGCAGACCATTTGCAGACATTTCAAGGGTTTATTTAGACACAAAACAGAAAACAAAACCCACGAGGGGGCAAAACAAGGGCAAGACAGACAAGAGATGACTAAACTAGACTATAACAGAAACAGGATCAAACTACTACTTACTACTACTTAGACAAGACTTTCAACAGACTTACTCACGGACAGATCTCACATTGATTAACAATGAACCGGCACAGGACAACAAACACAAGGGGATAAAATAGGGAGCAACTAATGAAGAACACAGGTGAAAGCAACAAACTAATCAGGAACACAGGTGAAACAATAATGACTAAACAAGGGTAACAAGGGGGCGGGGTAACATGAGAGACAACGCAAGCACATGGCCAAACAAATGGCCATGTGCTGCACATGAAACATGGGCCTGTCATGATCCTGCCTCAAGACCAGGGAAAATCAGAGACAAGAAGGCAGAATCATGACACAGACTCTTTTTTTATATTTCTTTTTTCTGTATGACCATAAATGACGGAGTAATTTAAGTTTATTGTGCTACAATGTGAAGAAAATTCAGCAAAACGCAGGGGCGCGTTTGCCGACCTCAGAGGGTTAAAGGGGGATGAGCTGTGAGAAGTTACGGCAGTCTGACCCAGAAATGTGAGTTCCTCTATACCACTCACCAGAAACCGCATTGCTTGGATGGCTTGTTTTTCATTGTGACAAGTGTCCATAACTCTATGCAACTATGCCAGGGGACAACACCCTGAAGAGAAGAATATTATAGATTAAGAGCTAATGGGAATGAACTTTTATTAACCCCCTGAGGTCGATAGGCTCGTTTTTTTCCTTATCAGTGCAAAAAAAAAAATATATAATTTTTTATCTTATATGCTTGTGTTATACATCAATCGATCCTGTTAAGTGTGTATTTTTTTTGTGTATACTCATAATAAAAACAAAGTGTTGTGCTTTTCGCCAAATAAAGAAAAATAAACATGATGCGAGTTCTGCCTCCTCTCTGTCAGTGAAGTCAATTCTGAAACACGTCTGAAAATTAACTGTAACTCAGCGAATACTCAGTCAAACAGGCATACAGACACACAGGCATGAAGCTTGAATTCTCTTCTTTTAAATGAAGTAATTTTTATAAAAAACAAATATTCTCAGTTTATGTAATCTGTATGAAAAGAGAGAGATGTCAGTCGTTCTCTTCTCAGCTAATTATTTTTAATGTGACTCCGCCCACGGAGAGCGCGCGCTATTCAAATGCAAATGACTGAGGCGATCCATACAAACTGTGAACGCCCCCATATCAGCTCGAGAAAACACATCAAGTTTATTCAGATCATTGTACTTGTTTACACCGTCTCGCAGCGCTGTGAGGAATAATGGAAAATGTACCTCAGAAGTGCTGGTATTTCGAGGAGCAACGGATCCTGAGAATACTGTAGTACGTTTTTTTCATTCTCAAGTGAATCGCGTTTCTGTGTGTGAATGAATGAATGGCAGAGATGCGCGCTCGCAAAAAGACTGTTTAAATTTGAATCACGTTTCTGTGTGTGAATGAATGATCCGCTTTTAGCAAACTATACTGAGATGAGTAAAAATCGACTGAAATATGTTGAAATAAGCAACGTATTAAACTGCAAATTAACATTTATATTTCTTATATAAACGAAAGACCTATGTTACAGACATATGAAAGACAACATTTCGTTGACTAGTTTTGGATAGATTATACATTTTTACTGTAAAATATTTGCCACCTCAAATAAGCTTTTGTTTGCCAATTTTTGCTCATATGTTAAATATAGTATGTTTTGTCAAAAATAAAGTAATCAAATAATATGTTATTATGTGTTTGTTCCAATGTAGCCTAGGCTATATTCAAAGTAATGAATCCTTAACTTTGAAATATGTATGATAAAATGTATACTTTAGTTTTTACAAAGAAAGATTGCACTTGAATTGTTGTTGTAAGTGTAACCTTTTTAATAAAAAAAATATATTTACAAGGTAGATGTAAACTTTTCTTTAAATAATTTTTATTGTGTTTTATTAGTGACAAATTTGGGGAGAGGATACATATTCCAAAACTGAAAATACAGTATGAGAATTAACTGCACAATTACTAGACATGGAAAAATAAAATGAGATGCTTCCAACTGTGAACCAATTTGGTAGAATATAGATATATTAGGGGTGTAACGGTTCACAAAATTCACGGTTCGGTTCGATACGATACACTTGTGTCACGGTTCGGTACGTTTTCCATAGGCTACAGCAAAAATAAATAAATGCCAGAGAAATTTCCTTGAATTAAATTTTTTTTAATTATTTTTTTATTTAATGAAACTAACATCATAAAGTATGATTTTTTTATTGATTTTTTTACTGAGCAATAATGGAGCTATACTTGACTCTTCTTATGAGCATATAAAACAAAACAGCTCCTTGGACAAAATGAAATGTAATATTGTAGTAGTAGGCTAGATATAAACAAAGGTTTATTTTAGTTCAGATTAACATTTGAGGGCAGCAATTTGTCAAAATAAAACAGACGTAATGTTACTTGAAAGCATTATAACCCACTATTCCTGACAAACTTCCATACCTTGCAGTTAGTGTTACTACAGCAAATCCATTCCACGGTGAATGTTGCTGATCTGTGGACACCGGCCAGTTCATTCATGGCACGATGTTTCTTCCTGGTTTCCACGTCAGCGCTGTTTGATCCGTTAATAACAGAGAAATGTGCATGTTTCTCACTAGATCTCGCAGCGATATTATTACTTAAGTGGCGAATTCAAAAAGCATTTGAAATTCAAATGCTTTCTTTACTGGTCTGGATCTCTTAGCGCTGTGTGGTGTTGCTTGATCAGGCTCGCGCATAGGGCTCGCGAGTCCCGCTTCACAGGTCAAAACTGATAAACGGTCCACACAAACACAATAAGAGTAGCTCAGTTTCGTTCCTTGCATTGCATTTGCCAGTTGATGTTGTGGTCGCGCCAGCCTCTATGAGCGCGCTTGCCACCACGCGCCTTCATTTGAAATAACAAAATTTTGGTCGGCAGAAAAAATGGTCCAACGAACCGTTCGGTACGTAATGCGTACCGAAAACCGAACCGAAAGCCTCGTACCGAACGGTTCGATACGAATACGCGTATCGTTACACCCCTAATATATATATATATTACATATATGTATATATACATATACATACATACTGTGGTGGCCAGAAGGAAACAGTCCATCCCAATGCAGCATGGTCACCTGCAGCACCATGGAGAGCACCATCAGAGGGCACAAGGTATGGGTGAAACAGTGGTGTTCAGGACCAAGGACAGCTCTAACTCAGGTGTGCAGCATTCCCCTCTGACAGGCAGCCTCAGCTGCAGGCTGTTGGGCCCAATTAGTAATCACATAAAAGTGAACAAAGAAGCCACAGTAAGGAGAGAAGCAGGGGAAGAGGACAGACACAGTGTTGGATGCGTTCAAGCCCAGCCAGCCCAACTACCCTCTTGAAGATAGAGGCTTAATTGTCGGCGTGAGTAAAGTGAATCTCCTTAACTAATCCTACACCTCTTCTGCCTCTTTTCCAGAAGTAAATTTATGCAGAAAGGAGCTACCAGAGAAAGAAGAAGTACCTGAGTTAAAGATTTCTCCCTTTTACCCTTAACCCTGCTTTATGACAAATAAAGAACTTTAAGTTTTGCTCCAGTGAAGTTCTGCCTGGTGAATGATTTACTTTGAACTCCAGAGCTAACCGTCTCAGCATTGTGTGTGAAGTTTACATATGGTGGAGAATGCGGGCATGAGTAAGCCTCGCCTGGGATTCAGACAGTGAAGAGAAACACTAAGAAAATGGAGGAAGCCCTGACCGCCATTCTGCAGGCCCAAACGACCCTGAATGCAGCAGTCACCGAGCTCTGCCGAAGGACTGAGGCACACGGTAGGAGGCCCCAAGAATATCTGACCAAAATGACTGTAGAAGATGATGTTGAAACCGATCTCGACCTTTTTGAAAAAACTGCCCAAAGAGAGAGATGGCCCAGGGCAGACTGGGTGAACCTGATACTCCCTCTGCTAACTGGGGAAGCCCAGAAGGCCTGCCGTGACCTCACCATTCATGAGGCAACAAACTACGAAGTGGTCAAGAGGTCAATCCTGGCCCAATATGGGCTCAGCTTGCCTGCCAAGGCCCAGCGTGTCCATAGCTGGGAGTACCAACCATCACTTCCAGCGCGGGCCCAAGTAACCACGTTAACCCGCATGGTAAGAAGCTGGCTAGACAAAGGAGATGGGCCACCTGCGGTAGAAAGGGTAGTAATTGATCGGTGCACACGTGGCCTGCCTACAGATGCAAAAAAATATGTGGCTCAACAGGGACCACCAAGTGTAGATGCCTTGATTGCACTCCTAGAAAACCACCAGGTGACTGTGAGCTTGATGAAACCTGAAGTACCCAGAAACCTCTCTTGGAAACCGAGACAAGAGCGAGAACCTCCTAGGAAGCACCCCGAAGCGGTCCAACCGGGACCCCTAAAAGCCCAAGGAAACTGGAAAGATGAAAGGCCTCTACGAAATCCTGCTCCATTCCGATGCTTTACGTGTGGGAGGGAGGGACACCTGGCCCGGGATTGCCCAGGCCGAGAGGAGCCGATGCCCACCGCCAGTACCTCGGAATCCAGGTTCCCATGCCATTTTCTTACCACCTGTTGGGCTCATGAGGGGACGGCCGCCCCTAAAGTCCCTGTTAAGATTGGGGGTAAAGACACAGAAGCACTTATAGACTCAGGCAGTATGGTAACACTAGTCCGGCCAGAATTTGCAGGGCCTATCATGGGAAAAGAGATCTCCGTTTCCTGTATTCATGGGGACACCAGAAACTACCCCACTGCAGAATTAAGCATGGTCACCCCACGGGGGCAGTTCCGAGTACGAGCAGGGGTCGTCGATCACCTGCCAGTCCCTGTCCTCGTGGGCCGAGACTGTCAAGCTTTTTCTGCCTACTGGACAAACCGAGCTACAGAGGGGAGGAAACCTACTCGGCGCAGAAGAAGAGACCGTCTACCCAGTCACTGCGTTTTTCTAACCAATGCAGGGACCACAGATGCAGATGCAACCAGCCCTGAAGAGCCCCACAATGGTGATAGAGGTGAGGAACATCACTCTGACTCCACTGCCACTGCTTCAGAAGACCCCGAAGGTGTACAGATTCGTGACGATATAGAATCCCATGAAGTATTTTCTGAATTTCCCCCGGCAGAAATCCTCCAGGGAGAAAGGCTGGGACGGTTTGGCACCGCTCAACTGCAAGACCCGGTACTGAGCCAAGCATGGGGGAATGCCCAGGTGATTGAGGGCCAGCCACAAGTTGGGGTGAGTAGACTCACTTATCCACATTTTATGATCAAAAACAGATTGTTGTATAGAGTGGATCAGCGAAGGGGTGAAATTATAAATCAGTTGTTGGTCCCCAAGCCATACACCACTAAAGTGTTATATCTCGCCCATACTCACCTGCTGGGGGGCCATTTGGGGACAGAGAAGACCTATGAAATAATCCTCACACGTTTCTATTGGCCCGGGGTCAAAAAGGCGGTAGAAGAATATTGTCGTCACTGTTCTGAATGTCAACTCAACAGCCCCAAGGTAACCTACCGAAACCCCCTTGTTCCTCTACCAATCATTGAGACCCCTTTCAGCAGGATTGCACTGGACATTGTGGGACCGCTGCCAAAATCGAACCGTGGACACCGATACCTTCTAGTCATCCTTGACTATGCCACCCGATTCCCAGAGGCCATACCTCTCCGATCAGCCACCTCAAAGGCCGTCGCCAGAGAACTGGTCCAACTCTTCAGCTGGGTGGGGATCGCAGACGAGATCCTTACTGACCAAGGTTCATGCTTCATGTCTACGGTTATGAAAGAGACCTGCCGGCAATTGAAGGTAAAACAAATCAAAACCTCCATATACCACCCCCAGACTGATGGGCTGGTAGAGAGGTTTAACAAAACCCTTAAACAAATGTTAAAGAAAGTGATTGACATTGATGGCAAAAATTGGGATCACCTGTTACCAGATGTCTTGTTCTCTATTCGAGAAGTCCCACAAAGCTCCACTGGTTTCTCGCCCTTTGAACTCCTCTACGGGCGACGACCTCGAGGGATTCTGGACCTCGCTAAAGAGAGTTGGGAACAGCAGCCATCACCACACCGCACCGTCATTGAGCATGTTGAACAGATGCACGACCGAATGGCAAGGATCTGGCCGATAGTAAGGGAACACATGCAACAGGCCCAACAACAACAGGCCAAAATATACAACAGGGGAGCCAAGATAAGAGATTTTCACCCCGGAGAAAAGGTATTAGTACTAGTACCATCCAACGAGTGCAAGTTCCTGGCCAAGTGGCAGGGACCCTATGAGATTGTAGAGCGGGTGGGCCCGGTCAACTACAGAGTACGCCAACCTGGCCGAAGGAAAGGCCAGCAAATCTACCATATAAACCTTCTGAAAATGTGGCATGAACCTATCGCGCCTACAAGCAATGTGCTCACAGCCAGTGTCACTTCTCCTATAACCCCGCCGGTAAAGATGGGTAACCAGCTCTCCCCTGGGCAAAAGCAGGAGTTACGTGAACTCGTGTGGCGAAACCGTGATGTCTTCTCGGATCTGCCTGGACGGACCTCCCTGATAGCCCATGATATAGTAACTGAACCAGGGAAGGTAGTTAGGCTTCGACCCTACAGGATCCCAGAAGCAAAAAGGGAAGCCATCCGGACCGAGGTAAAGAAAATGCTTGACCTAGGTGTTATAGAGGAGTCCCAAAGTGCGTGGTCAAGTCCTATCGTCCTCGTACCAAAACCAGATGGGAGTACACGATTCTGTAATGACTACAGAAAACTGAATGAAGTTTCCCAGTTCGATACCTACCCTATGCCAAGGATAGATGAGTTAATCGAGCGACTGGGCCCTGCACGTTTTATCACAACCCTTGACTTGACCAAAGGGTACTGGCAAGTACCTCTAACCCCCCAAGCCAAACCAAAAACCGCCTTCTCCACTCCTGAGGGGACCTTTCAATACCGGGTTCTTCCTTTTGGGGTCCACGGGGCACCAGCCACGTTTCAAAGACTCATGGATAGAGTCCTCTGTCCCCACCAGCAATATGCTGCTGCATACCTCGACGACATTGTTATCCATGACAGGAGTTGGGAGGAGCATCTTCACCATCTAGAGGCAGTATTACAAGCATTACGGTCAGCGGCTCTTACAGCAAATCCAGGCAAGTGTTCACTCGCCCAAGAGGAGGCCAACTATCTAGGGTACACTGTTGGGAGAGGAAATGTGAAACCACAACCTAAGAAAATTGACACCATACTTACCTGGCCCCGACCTCAAACCAAGAAACAGGTAAGAACCTTTCTTGGGCTACTTGGTTACTACCGAATATTCATACCTGGCTTCGCCACAAAAGCAGCCCCCCTAACTGAATTGACCCGCAAGTACCTCCCAAACCAGGTGAGCTGGACCAAAGAAGCAGAACGGGCCTTCATCGAACTCAAGCAGTCTCTCTGTTGTGAACCAGTCCTACAAGCCCCAAACTTCAACAGACCGTTTGTTCTACAAACAGATGCCTCTGGAGTAGGGGTTGGAGCAGTACTGTCTCAGTTGCAGGATGGCATGGAACACCCCGTCATGTTTATTAGCCGTAAGTTGCTGCCCCATGAGAAGAATTATGCCACAATTGAAAAAGAGTGTCTTGCTGTAAAATGGGCTATTGAAAAATTGAGGTATTACCTGTTGGGTCGAAAATTTGTTTTAATAACTGATCATGCTCCCCTAAAATGGATGTCTCAAAACAAAGGGAAAAATGCAAGAATCACTCGCTGGTTTTTTCAGTTGTAGGACTTCCAGTTTAAAGTAGAACACCGGGCTGGGAGTTCTCATGCGAATGCTGATGCCATGTCCAGGAGGCATGACTGCTCTTGGGCGTGCGCTCCAAATAGGAGTTTGGAGCTGGAAAAGGGGGTATGTGGTGGCCAGAAGGAAACAGTCCATCACAATGCAGCACGGTCACCTGCAGCACCATGGAGAGCACCATCAGAGGGCACAAGGTATGGGTGAAACAGTGGTGTTCAGGACCAAGGACAGCTCTAACACAGGTGTGCAGCATTCCCCTCTGACAGGCAGCCTCAGCTGCAGGCTGTTGGGCCCAATTAGTAATCACATAAAAGTGAACAAAGAAGCCACAGTAAGGAGAGAAGCAGGGGAAGAGGACAGACACAGTGTTGGATGCGTTCAAGCCCAGCCAGCCCAACTACCCTCTTGAAGATAGAGGCTTAATTGTCGGCGTGAGTAAAGTGAATCTCCTTAACTAATCCTACACCTCTTCTGCCTCTTTTCCAGAAGTAAATTTATGCAAAAAGGAGCTACCAGAGAAAGAAGAAGTACCTGAGTTAAAGTTTTCTCCCTTTTACCCTTAACCCTGCTTTATGACAAATAAAGAACTTTAAGTTTTGCTCCAGTGAAGTTCTGCCTGGTGAATGATTTACTTTGAACTCCAGAGCTAACCCTCTCAGCATTGTCTGTGAAGTTTACAACACACACACACACACACACACACACACACACACACACACACACACACACACACACACACACACACACACACACACACACACCTGAATGAATGGCTCATTAAGTATGCGGGCCCCATTGCCTCCTCAGGTGTGAACCACTAAATATGCATGATCGTTGACGCCCACTCGCATATGGCCTTTCCAAACAGAAAGTGTCTTGCAAAATTTAAATCAATGTATTGTTTTATGTGAATGATAAGGCAGGATGATTTTCAGATCATTTTGAAGAAAAAACTCTAGGCGACAAAATGCATTATTCAGAAGTCTTATTGACACATATTTAGTATGTGTTTTGTGGCCTTATTTCAGAAACTTTAGTTTTTTTCAATAACCATGCATAAACATTATTCTCTCAAAAATACAAACATGTGCATACATGTTGCTCACATATTATGATAGCCCTGTTTGTGCTAAATAGAGTGTAATTACACCTAAGCCATTAATATGTTTATAAGCAACTGAAAAAAGCACAAATGTCAGGGCATGTCAGAACATCTTAAGGACCCCAAAAACACCTTAGACCCCAGAGGGTTAAGAGCCAGCTGAGACCATGAGGTGATTGTCATTATTTGTTGTGGAGACAGTAACAAAATTTAATTTATATGAGGAACATGATGTTGGTTGCCTTATAGGCAAGGAAAATGTATAGAAGTGTTGATATTGAACTAATATGTCTATATCATAGTTTTAACTACTGCAGGTTATTAGACCTGGCATTGTATAATTCCAAGACATGGTGGTGGCTAAAGGTGAAGACTGTTTTTAAAGATTAAAAATCTTAGAGGAAATCTGAATAACAAAGGTTAAGTGAATCCAGCATTTAAACTTAATATAACCTTAGAAATGTTACTTGTATAACGTATTTTAGATTGTTGTAATGGTTCTTATTCGGAAGTTAAAGATTTACATTTTAACATTTGTGAAAGGTAAAAAGGTTATTGTAATGAATTTAATATTACATTTTGTCTAAATTAGAACATTAAGAAGCTGTTGAAAAGATTATTTGTGCAGTCAGAGAGAGACTGTTTGAGTGGAGACAGAGATGGTGTTATGTCTGACTATTATCTGCTAAAGCTTGAACAGAACAAAGAAATTATATTATAACCAAAACAACCCAGATGACTTTTATAAAAACAAATTAATAATGAACAGACATTATTTGGAACTGGTTAAGAGACCATGTAAAAGTAGGTAAAACATAAAAAAGAATATTGTATGTGAAGTAAATAATTTTTGAGCCAACTGCTAAAAAAAGAAAGAAAGAAAAAAAACTTGACTATGAACAGTTTATAGTCATGCGTGTCTAGTATGAGCGTGTGTTTGGTGACTGCATTTTGTGTTAGTTTGGGGTTCTATTGTGTCCCTATTGTGTGTATATTGTATATTATATTTTATCACTACAGATGGGTTAAGTGAAACGACAAACTTTAAAGAAGCTGTGAACTGGAGTGAATCTGATGAAAAGATTATGCACAACATAAGATGAGCTTTAAATGGATTAGTTATCCAGCTCTGTCTGCTACTGGTAGTTATGACTACTTTTGTCATTTATGATGTTGATTTGAATTACTCTCTGGATTAAAACGTTTAAGAATATTTATGTAAATTGGAATTGTGAAGTTGAAGATTGAGTCCATTATGGGTTAAAAACAGTTGTCTAAATTCAACTGAGGGTCTAAATGTATTTGTAATCAGAATGATAAATGTAAAATAATAGGCTTGACGGAAGAGAAAAAAGTGACAAATTGGCTAAGTCACTATCAAATTATTAAGAGAGCCCAGTCACATTTATGAAAGGCTAGGTGGGTGAACAAAGGAGGAGGATGGGAACATCACTGTTGTGTGACTATCCTTGACTACATCTGTACATCATGACCTGACCGGATAGACAAAAGACTGGAAAAACTATTGTTTTTCGTTTCGTTTTGCTCCTGAGTTTGGGGCATTGTGGAAACCGCGAAACATTTTGAAGTCAGATGGTCGTCCTATTATACATGCTGGCTTAGTGTCAAATTTGTTGGTTGCTATTTTTTTACCTGATAGGAATTTATATTTGTAAATGTGCAGCGCATACTAACAAAAAAAAATAAAAAATTAATAATTTCTATAGGAAATGGCATGGCAGACGCAGCTGAAAAGCTGATGTCACAGAAATAATAGAGATTGTGTGAACCATGTTATCTGAAAGTAACCTTGATTTTTCTGACTCCTTACAGAGCATGCAGTCTTTTAATTAAGACACAGAGAAGTCTGTTTGGAGTGCCATCAACATCAAGTTGTGTGAACATGATGTAAAGAAATGTCTTCTATCCTATCTAACATTTATGTTTAGGAGAAAGCATCTCAAGGAAAAGCAGCTGATACACCACTGCACAACATCAAACTGGGAGATTTATGAAGTTATTAGGGGATTAAGAAAATCTGACAGTTCTTGTTCAAATTATAACAATTTTGGTGTAGTAACAAGGCTAATGAGTATTTTACAAAGTTTAGGTTTATGCTCATTTATGTTTTATTTTATGTTCTATTATTTTATTTTTCATGTTGGCTATACTGTGTTGGAAACAGTAAACAACACTGATAATGATTTAACAATGGTTTATGATGACATGAAACAAATCAGAGATGCTGCTATACATAATAGATTACTGTTAGACATGTTCACTGCTGAGAAAGGAGGAGTGTGCAAAATGTTCAGATACATGTTGTTTTTACATTCCAGACTATAGTGACAAAATGACCAATATTATTGAGAACATGATAATGGCAGTAAAAGAACTACTCAGAAGTGATAACATTCATTATATCCATTGGTTTGAATGGTTCACCAACCACTGGGGAGGGTGGGAATATTGGATATGACATACAGTGCTGATAGTGATAGGAGTTTTGGTGTTGATGTGCCTGCCATGTGTAGTACTATGTTTTTCCAGCTTTAGTGGAGATAATTGTGAAAAGTAGTTTCATATTATTCCACATATATATTATGAGGATCAATCTGATGATGTATGTCGAAAACCAAAGAAATTTGATGATGATACGACCAGTGGAAGTTACAGCAAAATGTATTTATTGAGTTAAGTTGTGTTTATTTTTTATTTTTTTATTCTGAACATCTATACTATTTCTTGTTTTTACTGAGGTGACTGAGGGTCTGATTTAATGTCAGGAGTGCAATAACAGTGTTTATTAATTCAGCCCGGCTTCAGATAAAAATCTTTACTTGCTTGCTTATACTAAAGGGACTATCCCCACAAAGATATAATTTTGTTTGCCACCACACTAATGACTGAGCTATTTCTATGACTGGATGCCAACTGCCAAGTGGCATCAGGAATACACTTATGATGCTTCTGTGTTCTTTTTGAATCTTAGTCATTGTATGCTTTTGTTTGAAAAAGGAAGAATGCCATAAAGGTTTGGAGCGACATGAGGGTAAGTAAATTTTGACAGATCTTTTAAGTATTGCATTAAATGCTTGTATTTGCTTGGAGAAAAGTGAAAACATCTTCCAATTCTTCCTTGGAATGAATTAAAACCTATGAGAGATTTAGAAGAATTAACTTGCATTTTTAATTTAGAAATTTTAGATTTTAGGTCTAGATGAAGAGATAGTTAAGTCTTCCTATCAAAAAACAAACAGACAGAGACAGAGATTTTGCTTGCTCAGATCTGTTTTTTTTCTTTTTTTCTCTCTCTTTTTGCAACTCTCCGGTGGATTCCTATTGAAATGACTGGAATTTGCCCGCAACATTTTGGAGAACGATGGTAAATGTGACTGCATCTCAACACCCATACACTTTTATGACAGAGAAAAAAAATAAGAAGGAAAAGAGGAAGAAGAGGAATCTCAGTAAAAACACAATAGGGTTCCAGCAATTCCAGGAATTCAACCTACGAATGTCTTATTTATATTTACCCCTGCCCATTATACTGGGATACAAGAAAATACTCTAACATGTGTAAAATTACACTACCTTTAAAGAAATAAAATAAGTTGAATGATAATGTAAGACTCACCAGAGCAGGATCCAGTTCTTCATTAAGCAAAGCATCATTCTTAATCAAAGCCACTCTCTGAGCAAAACGACAAGTGGACATAGACTCCTGAGAGAGAAGGAGGAAGGAGGGTAGGAGGGGAATCATGTGCATGAGTGATGTGAAGATTTAAAAATAATAATATTGCCTTTCATGCTAATTATTATTTTTTTTAAATTGAGGTTAAGAGATGTACAGCAATGTTCCTCCTCTCCACAGACACAGTAGCGATCATGGTGGTCATGCAGTTACCACCCAAACTGTCTCTAAGCACAGAGGTCATCATAGAGTTGCGGTAGGGGATGTGGGACCTATGCTTCTCCGACAGGGCTATGATGACCTAAACCAGAAAGCAAATGGAGACCACCAAATTGTAATTTCTATAATATGATTCAAACTCCTTTTAAAACAAAGAAAGGTCATGTCAGTATAAACAGTGTATTCACAATTATTTAAATTATAATATTTTTCAAGTCATAATTTTTGGTTACACCATGGAAGATTCAGGTAAAAATGAACAAAATTGTATTATTGAGTAAATACATGAAAAATCAGTGATAAAAACTGTGTTTTGCCCCAATTCTCTAAGGTAAGCTTAGAATATTGATTATTTTGCGTTGTTCGGTCAGACTTGGCAAATTTTATGTTTACAGTTCACGCTGTCCATCCTTATGTGTTTACGTTATGTCTTGCTAATGTGTGCATATATATATATATATATACACTGCTCAAAAAAATAAAGGGAACACTTAAACAACACAATGTAACTCCAAGTCAATCACACTTCTGTGAAATCAAACTATCCACTTAGGAAGCAACACTGATTGACAATTTCACATGCTGTTGTGCAAATGGAATAGACAACAGGTGGAAATTATAGGCAATTAGCAAGACACCCCCAATAAAGGAGTGGTTCTGCAGGTGGTGACCACAGACCACTTCTCAGTTCCTATGCTTCCTGGCTGATGTTTTGGTCACTTTTGAATGCTGGCGGTGTTTTCACTCTAGTGGTAGCATGAGACGGAGTCTACAACCCACACAAGTGGCTCAGGTAGTGCAGCTCATCCAGGATGGCACATCAATGCGAGCTGTGGCAAGAAGGTTTGCTGTGTCTGTCAGCGTAGTGTCCAGAGCATGGAGGCGCTACCAGGAGACAGGCCAGTACATCAGGAGACGTGGAGGAGGCCGTAGGAGGGAAACAACCCAGCAGCAGGACCGCTACCTCCGCCTTCGTGCAAGGAGGAGCAGGAGGAGCACTGCCAGAGCCCTGCAAAATGACCTCCAGCAGGCCACAAATGTGCATGTGTCTGCTCAAACGGTCAGAAACAGACTCCATGAGGGTGGTATGAGGGCCAGACGTCCACAGGTGGGGGTTGTGCTTACAGCCCAACACCGTGCAGGACGTTTGGCATTTGCCAGAGAACACCAAGATTGGCAAATTCGCAACTGGCGCCCTGTGCTCTTCACAGATGAAAGCTGGTTCACACTGAGCACATGTGACAGACGTGACAGAATCTGGAGACGCCGTGGAGAACGTTCTGCTGCCTGCAACATCCTCCAGCATGACCGGTTTGGCGGTGGGTCAGTAATGGTGTGTGGTGGCATTTCTTTGGGGGGCCGCACAGCCCTCCATGTGCTCGCCAGAGGTAGCCTGACTGCCATTAGGTACCGAGATGAGATCCTCAGACCCCTTGTGAGACCATATGCTGGTGCGGTTGGCCCTGGGTTCCTCCTAATGCAAGACTGAAGACTAAAAATTTACTGTTTAATGTTATGTATTTGTATTATTTTTCTTTATTCATTTTCATAATAATTTCATAATGTATTTTGTCAAGCCAGAGTTTCATGTGCATGTGTTGAGTGCATGAGGAGACTATAGATAGCATGGAACCATGTGAAGATCATATGTCAGAGACAAGAGGGAAGCTATATTTTTGCTTTGAGGGTGTGTACAATGTAACATGTTTCAACAGATGCAGATGTAAGCAACAAAGATAGTTCTTAATATGGAAGTGAATTGTGCCATGTGTTCGTATGACATGACATATACGTTCCATTTTTAAAGCTAAGCAACATAGTTTGCTACCTTAAAAGGAAGCCTCTCAGTGATGTATATAAGCTCAATCTTACTGTACCACCTTAGAGAAACAGAGGCATGGGAAACTGAGAAACAAAGGCATAATGGCAGAGAAACATAAAGCCAGAGAAACCATTTACATATGATGGGATGAGAAGATAAAGAAATGGGGAACAGAGAAATCTTGAATGAAGACCTCTCATGTAGCCTTATTCTTATATGCCTCTTTCTCTCTGTCTGACACATGATACATAATAAATTGAGATCTCTTGGCAAAGGTAACTGGTGTAGCTTCCGTGATTCAACCATAAAGGGGGAAACCATGATTTTTAAATCTACAAAGACAATGCTAGACCTCATGTGGCTGGAGTGTTTCAGCAGATCCTGCAAGAGGAAGGCATTGATGCTATGGACTGGCCCGCCCGTTCCCCAGACCTGAATCCAATTGAGCACATCTGGGACATCATGTCTCGCTCCATCCACCAACGCCACGTTGCACCACAGACTGTCCAGGAGTTGGCGGATGCTTTAGTCCAGGTCTGGGAGGAGATCCCTCAGGAGACCATCCGCCACCTCATCAGGAGCATGCCCAGGCGCTGTAGGAAGGTCATACAGGCACGTGGAGGCCACACACACTACTGAGCCTCAATTTGACTTGTTTTAAGGACATTACATCAAAGTTGGATCAGCCTGTAGTGTGGTTTTCCACTTTAATTTTGAGTGTGACTCCAAATCCAGACCTCCATGGGTTGATACATTTGATTTCCATTGATAATTTGTGTGATTTTGTTGTCAGCAATTTAATAAGATTATTTCATTCATTCAGATCTAGGATGTGTTATTTTAGTGTCCCCTTTATTTTTTTGAGCAGTGTGTGTATATATATATATATATATATATATATATATATATGCACACACAAGAGGTGTGTGAGTGTAATATGTTTTAAGCAGATGATGCTGCCCTAGTAGTTGCAGATAAGGAGACAAATAGAATACAGGAGAAGTTAAGTGAGGAGCTTGTTAAGGTGAAGGACTGGCTGTCTGAAAATATGATTTTATTTCATCTGGGTAAAGCAGAATGTATTCTCTTTGGGTCTAAATATAAGTTAAGGAAGGTAGATGATTTAGTTGTTAAAGTTGATGGTTGTGTACTTGTAAAAAGAACATCAGTAAATTATCTTTGTTGTGTTCTGGATAATAATTTAAGTGGTGTAAGTATGGCCTGGAAAGTTTTAGGAAAAGTTAATGCTTAAAGGTGCCCTAGAATGTGAAATTGAATTTATCTTGGCATAGTTAAATAACAAGAGTTCAGTACATGGACATGACATACAGTAAGTCTCAAACACCATAGTTTTCTCTTTCTTATTTAAATCTCGTTTTTGAAAAACACCCCTGAAAAACAGGCGAATCTCCACATAACACCAACTGTGACGCAACAGTCGGGATCATTAATATGTACGCCTCTAAAAATTTGCATATGCCAGCCCATGCTCAGTGCCAGGCGGAACTGCGCAGCCGAATCATCAGAAGTTCTGCAGGTGAAGAAACAAGCAGGAGGAGGATCATAGGGAAAATGGCAGATCTATCTATAATCGGATACCGCTACAGTTTAATTCGAAGTTGTTAGTTGCTCTGCCCATTTCACCACGGACTGTTTTTCTAACCTGGAACAATATCAAGCAGCCAGGCTTCTCTCGGCGTCTCAAACGGACGAAGGGGGCAATTTCAACTAACGTTATATTCCCGCAAGCGGTAAGTAGTGATTTTATTAACGATAATTTACACTGTGTTATCTAGATCCAGCGCGATATTGTTTTTTCCTCGAGAGACATCATGGCTTGCAAACGAGCGAACGAAGCATGGCAGTTGCTCAGTGTTTGGATGTACAAATGAACACAAAAGTATTTTTTAGCTCCTTCATCCGTGCCTCTGAAGAACCAGTGGGTTATGTGAATTTCTGATGTGTAATTGTTCAAGTTCAGACAGATAATCTTTCTCTCAAAGTCGTTCAACACTGTTTATGCATCAGTAAATCGCGTTGCAGTGATAAGATCTTCATTCACGCGATCAACAGGCTGTCATTAGATTTGATTCAACTTTATTGTCATTACACAAGTACAGGTACAAGGCAACGAAATGCAGTTTAGGTCTAACCAGAAGTGCAATAGCAGCAAGTGCAGGATATACAGTGGTTCCATAAGTGCAGAACATGGATATGTACTGAATAAATATAGAGTTGAATACTATTATAAACAAAAATTTACAGATAGATTTGTCCTATGAATATAATATACAGATAACTATTACTGTGAACAGAATTTACAGCTAGATATGTACTGAATATAATATACAGATGGCTATTACTATAAACAGAATTTTTACAGATAGATATGTACTGATATGTACTGAATATATATACAGATGGGTGTTACTATAAACAGAATGTGAGCATAATATACAGATGGCTATTACTATAAACAGAATTTTACAAATAGATATATGTATAAGTTAGGCTAAAATGAGCAGTATAACAATGGATTTAAAGTAGTGCAAATAAAGTTTGGACAGAAGCTATCCGAGTGAAAGTGCAGTGGAAATAATTGCATATTACAGTTAAAGTATGGTATTGCAAATGTATATGTAAACAGTCGGTACTGTAAATAAACAGTCGGCAGTGCAAATTGAGCATATTCCAGTCAAGGTAGTAGTGCAAGATGCATATGTAAACAGTTGTTTCTGTAATAACAGTCAGCAGTGCAAATGAACATTATAGTATTGCAAATAACAAAATGGAGGCAGGTGTGAGGAGGGAGAGGAGAGTCAATCAGTATATGAGGGGAGTGGGATCAATGAGGGTTAGAGTTTAATAAAGAGACAGCTCTGGGGAAAAAACTGTTCTTTAGTCTGCTGGTCCTGGTCCGGAGGCACCTGAAACGCCTGCCGGAGGGCAGGAGAGAAAACAGTCTGTGGGCTGGGTGAGAGGAGTCCTTAAGGATGCTGCGAGCTCGATGCAGACAGCGTTTCCTCTGGATGTGCTCGATGGCAGGTAGTGGAGTCCCAGTGATGCGCTGGGCGGTTTTCACCACCCGCTGCAGTGCCTTGCGCTCTGCAACAGAACAGCTCCCATACCACACTGTAGCACAGTTGGTCAGGATGCTTTCTATTGCACAGCGATAGAAGTTCACCAGGATAGTGGAGGAAAGCTGATTCTTCCTCAGTGTCCTCAGGAAGAAAAGGCGCTGGTGAGCCTTCTTGACCAGGCTGGAGGTGTTGGTTGTCCAGGTCATGTCCGCCGAGATGTGGGTCCCCAGGAACTTGAAACTGGAGACACGCTCAACAGCCATTCCATTGATGTGGATGGTGTCGTGTGTGCCTCTTGACACTTTCCTGAAGTCCACGATGAGCTCCTTCGTTTTGGTGGTGTTGAGGAGCTGGTTATTTTCAGTGCACCATGTGGCCAGGTGCTTGATCTCCTCCCTATAGGCAGTCTCATCGTTGTTGCTGATGAGACCAATCACCGTAGTGTCGTCCGCAAACTTGACGATGGAATTAGATCCGTACACAGGCTTGCAGTCAGAGGTGAAGAGGGAGTAGAGAAACGGGCTTAGCACACAGCCCTGTGGTACACCAGTGTTGAGTGTGATGGACGTGGAGCAGTTGGAGCCTGATCGAACATTCTGGGGTCTGTTGGTCAAAAAGTCCAAAATCCAGTTGCACATGGAGGTGTTGATGCCCAGGTCTCCAAGTTTGGCTATTAACTTAGTTGGGATGACAGTGTTGAATGCTGAGCTGAAGTCAACAAACAGCATGCGTGCATAAGTGTTCTTATTGTCCAGATGTGTGAGCACAGAGTGCAGTGCCATGGAAACTGCATCCTCTGTGCTCCTATTGCTACGGTAGGCAAACTGGTGTGAGTCCAATGTGGATGGAAGAGAGTCTTTTAGGTGTGCCAGGACCAGCCGCTCAAAGCACTTCATTACGATGGGTGTGAGTGCTACAGGGCGGTAGTCGTTAAGGCACTTCGGGCTGGAGTGTTTTGGCACTGGCACAATGGAAGTGCATTTAAAGCATGTTGGTACAGCTGCTTGGGCAAGAGACAGGTTGAAAATGTCTGTAAAAACCCCAGGGAGCTGCTCCGCACATGCCCTGAGTACGCGTCCAGGGATGTTGTCTGGTCCAGCAGCCTTGTGCGCGCTGATCCTGCTCAGTGCATTGCAGACATCTGTGGAGGAGAGTGTGATCGGCGGGTGGTCAGCTGAGGATTTGAGCTTGGTGGCAGTTTCTCTGTTGTCTCTTTCAAAGCGAGCATAAAAGTCATTTAGCTCGTTCAGGAAGTTGACATCAGTGGCTGCGGGGGTGGAGTGAGAGGGTTTGTAGTCACTGATGGCCTGAATGCCCTGCCACATGCGCCGAGGGTCAGCGTTGGAAAAGTGTCCCTCTATCTTAAGCTTGTAGCAGTGCTTGGCCTCTTTGATGCCCCTTTTCAGATTTGCTCTGGATGTGCTATAGGCTTGTGCATCTCCTGATCTGAAGGCAGTGTTGCGTGTCTTCAATAGGAGTCGCACTTCCCTGTTCATCCATGGCTTCTGATTTGGGTATGTGGTGATCTGCTTCTGGGTTGTAACACTGTCAATGGTGGTATTGATATAATCCAGTACAGAGGAGGTGTAGCAGTCAATGTCCGTGTGAGAGCCACTGGTGGCTTGAGAAGCAAACATACTCCAGTCTGTGTGTAGAAACCTTTCCTGGAGTGAGGAATCTGCCCCCACAGGCCACACCTTGATGGTCTTCACTGATGGCTTCACGCGATTGATGAGAGGTGCATATTTGGGGGTGAGGAACAAAGAAAGGTGATCTGACTGTCCCAGGTGGGGGAGGGGTGTCGCGACGTAAGCTCCAGCCATGTTTGTGTAAACATGGTCTAAGGTTTTGTTTCCTCTGGTGTGACAGGAAACATGCTGGTGAAATTTCGGTAGCACTGACTTTAAGTTTGAATGATTAAAATCACCCGCAACAATAAACGCAGCTTCCGGGTGAACGGTCTGTTGTTTACTGATGGCTGCGTGAAGTTCTTTCATAGCAAACTTGGCATCAGCATCCGGGGGAATATAGGCTGCAGTTATAATAGTGGAAGTGAACTCCCGCGGTAGATAAAACGGTCTACATTTAACCATGAGAAACTCAAGGTTAGCTGAACAATGTCTCCCAACAATAGCAGAGTTTGTGCACCAAGCTTTGTTAATGTAAATGCACAATCCACCACCTCTGGTCTTACCGGAGCCATCTAATGTTCTATCCGCCCGGAATGTATGGCGTCCCGCTAGCTCAATAGCGTTGTCCGGTATTCCGCTGTTTAACCATGTTTCCGTGAAAATTAGAACATTACAGTTCAAAAGTCTCTTGCTGTATGTGATGTTGAGTCGAATCTCCTCCATTTTGTTCAACAGCGACCGTACATTGGCAAGGAAAATGCTGGGTAAAGAGAGCCGGTGTGGTGTTAGCTTTAGCTTAGCTCTTAGTCCTCCGCGCTTCCCCCGCCTTTGTTTACGATCTCGACGCCGCCTGCGAGCACTTCCGCCCGGCCGGGCAGAGTGCATAGCCCCGGGTGTTTTGGCGATCTCAGGAAGGAGTCGAAGGTTGTCCATAAAACTGTCGGAAATTCGCAAACCAATATCCAAAAGCTCACCTTGGGTGTACGATGTTAAGGCACAACTGTTCTGCACGAACAGACCCGAAATGAGCAAGAAAAATACTACTAAATTGCAGAATCTGGAGAGACCGCGAGCCTCGCGATGTACTCGCGCCGCCATCTTGGTTTCAAGTTTTGGATTTGAAATCCAATCATCTGCTCAATGGTCATCACTGCAACCTTTTATTGATGGGAATAGATCTAAATACTTAAAAAACTTCTCATGATTCGTTAATCCCGATAGCTGTAATAGTAAAAACGTATAAAAGCTGTAATAGTAAAAGTTTTCCAGATAGCTCTACATAATGCCAGATATTTCATATGCAAGCATGTCAGCCAATCACAGCAGTGGGCAACAACACTGAAGTCTCACAGCAGACACGCCCCTTCAAACAGAGTGTTCAAATCAATAGATGAAATCAGGCTAGGAAATATGCCTTTTATTTCTAAATTATAACCAATTTTGATCTAAAAAACATACTAACATTATAAGGGCACCCCACGAAACATTATAAAATAATAAAATAATCCATTCTACGGCACCTTTAAATAAAATGTATAGCTAGATATGCTATTTTTTTTTTTTATAAAGAAAGTTTAAAGGTTCTTGCTATAGGTCTAGTACAAAGTCAACTTGAGTATGCGTGTTGTTCATGGATAACTGATTTATCTACTATGTCGATGACAAAGTTACAAAGGTCACAAAATAAATTACTGAGTGTAGTTTTAGGATATCATTCTTTTACTCATGTGGATATTGGGACACTTTCAGCAACTTGGATGGTAACCTATTGAAAGACGGTTAGCATTCCTGAAACTAAACATTTTACATAAAATAATTAATAATAGGGCCCCAGTGTATTTTAACTCATATTTCTCTCGGGTTAATGTAAGACATGGACATTATTATAAATAGTATTATAAATTATAAGTATTATAAATTTGAATCTATGCAAGTGTAAGACTTTGTGTGGTAATAAGACGTTCAAATATACAGGTGGAATAAGTTTCCATTGGACATTAAGGATTTAACGGATTAATCTAATCGTTGGAAAAAGTAGCTTTTTTTCTGGGAAATATATATTTTGTTTTGAAAGTTTTAAGAGCTCTAAAAGCTACTTAAAGGCTATAAAGTCTTTGGAGCGCTAAAGACACACAACCTTACAGCTTGATTTAATATCCTTATCATCATTTAATTTTGTATAAACTGTTTATCTACAGATCACAAGACTATGTTGTTCTTACCGTGGAATAAATAATCATTCTAAAAATGAGACAGACTGGCACAGTATGAACGAATTTTCAGCATGAATCAGCGACAGTGCCACACTTTGCATTCATTGAAACACCTGCTGTCATGACTCTGTAAAGTGTATTATTAAAAATACATATAACGCAATGTGTTTTTATTTTGTACCAGTATACTAGGCTACACTACATATATTATTATTTTGCAGTTTGGTTTTATTTCCAGACCAGATAAATGCAGATCTATTCAGATATGGAAATCACAGGCAACTATGGGTTAATCTCAAACCATTCGCAAAAGAGCTGAATGCACAACATGAAACATAAAACAATTCTCCAAGTAACTTGTGATTCTATGCTTCGAACAGATGATGTGTCGGAGAGACCAAAATTCCATAGTGCACCTTAAAAAAACATCTGTAACAAAGAAAGTCCTCCTACCTGCTCCAAGTAGTGCAGGGAGAGGTTAATATATTTAGCTTCTGTTAGGATTTGACCTCCCACACCTGTCTTTCCCACTCTTTCAGACCCAGCCAGGTCCACCAGGTGCAGCTTTGAGCACCGTACCGTGGCTGAGCCCAGCTCTTTGCTGCACAGGTGAATGGTAAAGATGCAGTGAGACCGTGTGGAAGCCTCGTTCATGGGAGTCTACAAAAAGATGGAAATGTAGATAGAGACCAGGGATGAATGAATTACTGTTACAGCAAATAACAATAAAATGGTCAAATTATATTAAATAAATATGTCTGTTGTAATAAAGTGCAAGGAGTCTTTATCCTTATCCTCAGATGTTGTTGATGACAAGTATAATCACATGCACACCTGAGAAAACTCAAGATGACTTACAGCATTAACAACATCACATTTAAGTTCATGTTCCAACTTTCTCATGTCCCAGCAACTCTGGAGAACTTGCGAGGGGTAACAGTTTTTTCAAAGCTGGATCTACTGGATTTACTCCTCCTAAGCTATTTTTCTTGTACCAACTACTCAAGTCACCTTCATTTATATAGCGCTTTCAACAACATAGATTGTTTCAAAGCAGCTTCACATTGATAATAGGAAATTAATTTGATTGATTCACTTCCGTCGCAACGATCATTCGTTATTAACTTTGGGGCCGCTAACACGACACCGTTCTAACAGAAAACCCTTAAAGGTGCTCTAGGTAACTTTTTAACCTTAACTGAACAGCTTCGGAGTCAGTGGAATGGTTATATTACCTATTTCGGGTTGAATGGTGGTGGTTTCGCACCCCCCTGGTGCCCGAGAGCGGAAAAAACTCACTTGCAACTTTGGGCCGGCGGGCCGCCGGCCTTGCCGTCAGGAAGTATCGCATGATATCAGATCTCGCGATGTAACGAATTGATTGACGGCACTGCACACGTACACGCCCCCATTCAAGCACCGGCTAGCTATAAGCAAAGGGCAACGATAGATTGAGTTATGGCTGAGCCTGTAAAAAAGAAGCAGAAAGCAAGGAAATCTTTGTCGGAGGACCAACGAAAGAGGAAAACGGGAGACTGACCGAGCAATAAGTCAGACTCGAGTAAATATCGGACCGGCTTTTTCAGATTGGGGAGAACTGAGAGAAACAGAAGCCTGCAAAACGGATGCTGACCTGGCTGCTGTTGCAAGTATCTTTGGAATAAACTGTGTTTAATATTTAAATTTCAAGTAATTGTGACCTCAGGATGTTTGCTATTGTCTGTAAAGGTTTTTATTATGATCGCTGTCTGTTACGGGCTTACTAGTACGCTAGATACTATAACTTAGATGTTAGCATTGTCATTAGCAAACACGTTTGATTTCTGTAACGTTAGTTGTTTGGCCGTTCCTCTGTCGGTTTTATTTGTGTAACTTACACTTTTATTTTATGTCACTAAGTCAACGCGTCTGATAATAGGCAATAAACATGTTGCACATATCATGATCGAGCTAGAAAAAAACATTCTGATGTTTTCTTAGACAAGCAAAGGTAAACCGTCATTCTACCAGATGAACTTATAGACCTTGCTAATATAACTTTAGACAAATATTAGCCTCCGATATATATATTTTTTATGCTCATGCCCACTCTCCCAAAAACAAACAAACACGAAAGCAGTAGTTCGCCTCGTTCATATCGTTCGTTCCCGGTAAAAATACTAGTATGCATGACAACACATAAAAAAAAAAAAATCGCCATCAGTTGGAAAGAAAATATTGCTTTACTTGCCTCGGTAGACATAACTGGTTTTGAAATAGCCGGTTCCTCTGCTCAGCTGGGTTGACAGCTGATCAGCTGGGTTGCTCGTGGCGAGGGGGGAGGGACAACAGTTCGTTTTTACGACAGTGTGTTTGAAAGCATTTACTACCAGACACTAGGGGGAGCTTCATAGAGAAAAAAAAAAAAGACTTGCCTGGTGTCACTTTAAGTTCTCTCTGTGCAAACTTTAAAAACGTGAACCTGTGAGAATGCTGATTGCGTGCACATGCGTATTATGTGCTTAGTCTATAGGTATGCACATTTAAATATTTATGTGCGCAGGCGTGTAGTTCTTTACAAACCAACCCTCAACAAACTACTTGTCTGGCCTTAAAATTTATAATACAGAATTATTTATTGCTTCCGTGAAGCCACGTGAACCGGAATTATCCCGACAACGTTTTATCTGTACAGAGGTACAGTAAAGGGAAGGGAAGGAGAATTTCACAGGGGAGAGACTAGTTGACACTTCAGGACTGCGTTGTCGTTGTGTCCAGGCGCAGGTCCTTCAAAGCTCCTGAAAGCTTTCGACTGCGAAGGCCAAATATGAAATTGGCAACTGGGAGCTGTTGTCCATGAAGCTGACACCAAAGTAGTGGTGGCACTGGCTTGAGGGTTTCTGTAACTTACCTCTAAAAACGTACCTCTAGAATACATACCACTGTTTGCTGGAATACTTACCTTAATCTTCATCATCATCATCATCATCATCATCATCATCATCATCATCAATCTTAAGTGTTTTCTCTCTCTTATCTACTGCCAAAATCTATTGTCATTATCTCTGCCTGCCATATTTATACCTGTTCTGTTGTTTCTCATCTGCCTTCTCTGTTCAGTATACCACCTACATCTGAGTTCTGCTATATCTTCTTTGTTAATTAATGATACCTACTACACTGATGCTTTATTTTAATTTAATTTTTTTATTGTTAAATACAATCAAGGACAAGACCAGCATTGTAACAGACCATCATATGGAACTGATGCATTTGTATGTTCATTTTATGTTAACACAAAACACTGTTAACTTTGTTAACATTGCAGTTTATTTTACACATCTAATATTTCTCTCACTAGATAAAGTATTTTTAACTTTACTGCTTTTAAATATAGAACACCTTTTTCATGGAAAGTTCCAAATGTTATGCAACCGTTTAAAGGCAATTAACAATATATCACATCGAAAGGAGCAAAAAAAAAGAAAAAGAATCTGTCTGCAATATAAACACATTCCTGTAAACAACAGATGTATATTATAAATATTGAATTAATTAATATTGAATTGGAGAATAGTTTTAAAGAGCAATGCCTATCCCAAGGTTAAGATTTTTGGGGAAAAGCAAGGCCTCAGGACTCATAGAAAAATAAAATATGATGGTACAATTATTGTCCATGGTCAAAGAGTAGGATGCTGTCACGAATCAAGCCTCTGTGGTTCCTCCTGCTCACCAGCAGATGGCTCCCTCACCTGAGTATTGTCTTTCTCCCTCAAACTCCATTTCCCATTACCCCGAATCTGGTACTGATTGCTTGCACACCTGATCCTCATTCCCTGGACTATTTGTTCAGCTTTTTCTCATGCATTCTTTGCAAAGTCTTGTCCTGCTCTGCTGACATTTCTGAGTGTTCTCCTAGTAATCTGTTTGTTTTGTGTTTGACCCTGGACTGTTTTCACTGTTACGACTCTTGGCTGCCTGCCCTTGTAATTTTCCCTCGTTTGCATGGATATACTCTGTATTGTTTGATGCCTGCCCTGACACTGTACCTGCCTCCTGTGTTGCCTTGGATATATCTGCTGCTGATGATTGACCCTTGACTCTTTGTACCACTATTGCTTCTTTTAATAAAACCACACATGGATCCCAACTCCGCTGACTCATTGTTACAAATACCGCACATGTCCAGCATAGTTCAGCACAGTTCAGTCGTGGAAATGAATGACACCGGGAAAACCTTTCGCATGATGACTAGTTTTCCATCTATTTTTTTATTGTAACTTTATTCCTCTTTTTTGTTAACTTCAGAGTACAGGAGTAAATAGGCATTTTTGTTGTTGTTGTTTTGCTTTTTTTCTTGTTATCTGAGATCCCAGCCTATGTTTTTTTTTGTATGTTATATTAGTGATGTCAAAAGTTAATTTCTGTGATTAATATTCTCTGTTTAAAGGGATACTTCACCTCTGGAAAGATGAATGTGTATTTAAAATGGGTCATTTATGTAGAAGAAATGTGAAATTATTTTTGAATTTGGAGCTTTCTAGACTGAGAAAAGCCAGAAAATGTATTTTTGGCTTATGTGGATGAAAGACAACAACTCCCAGAATGCACTTGCTTCGCAGCCCTAGGAGGCCACTCCCAAGCCACGCCTACCGGTAAGAGCGCGCAGTTAAACAACAAGTCTAGGCTACTAGTGAGTCTCCGTGACGAGTCTGCTCAGGATTTCGAGAGCGCCCAAAATGTCCGGGATTCGGCTTTTGCGTTCTACAGTCGCCGTTCATTATGTTTACTGTGGCGAGCAGGATGAGGCTGAGGGGTGCAGGAGAACGGCGCGAGGCCGGTGGCGTGATTACTGATGAGCGGCACTGTGAGACGCACTGGTCTCGTATCTCTCACGGAGGAGCGGTAATTTTCTTAGCAATGTTAAAACGCACATCAACCGATCACTTGTTTAGCGTTCATGTAAACACTACATTCAGATTCACCAATCGGAATGAATTCAGTTAGATTGAAACAAAAGGTTTGCATGTAAACAATGAATGGCGACTGCAGACAGTAAAAGCTGAATCCCGGACATTTTGGTCGATCTCGACGGCCGGACATGTCCGGGAAAAAGAGGATGGTAACCCCTAATACTCAGCTTTCTCCTACTACTCAGCTTTCTCCACAGAACAAGAGCCTGCTAGCTTAGCTTCCAAAGAAAGACGGCTGACACTATGTGTACATTATGTGAGTGAGATCCCACCCTCTATGGGCGGGTTGAAAACATGTGGGACAGCCCCTTCTACTGGCTGTAGTCTTTAGCCTCGGGCCAAAAAATCCTCCGATGACGCAAAATTACGATTTTTCGCCATCGGAGGATTTTTTCCAGACAAAAAATACATAAATCTCTCGTCTCAGGGGGATATGAGGGTGGAAAGCACGGTAATTCGAAAATACTACAGGTTTTCTACTAATACAAGGCTTAATGCTAAATCCTGAAGTATCCCTTTAATGTCTTAAATATTAATGCAAGTAACGCAGTTACAACATGTGATTATTACACTATTTGTGCTCCGGAGTGCACCAAGCTCCGTGAGAGAGCAGCCGACCAAGAATGACCTTTACTTTGATCAGCTAATCAGCTTAATTCAAGTGAGCAATAAGGCAAAAAAGAAATCATTTCGAGACTGGCCTGTGAAGTGGCTCTCTGTGTGCACAGAGAGTAAAAAGGAAAAGCAATTTGGAGAATGGATGGATGGGTGGATTTCTGCTATTGGTTTGGAGATATCTAATAAGTAAAATGTGCCAAATGTAAAGACATTTTGTACACACTTAGAATGATTGAAAATATAAAACATTAGTTTTTTGTTTCTTTAAAAAAAATGTCTTACAAAAACAGTTGTCAATCCTAAACAATGACTACGTGAACTGAACATGTTTACATACAAACTTATGTCCTCACCTCTGCAATCATACGATTCGTGTCTCCTAAAAAAAGCAAATCCAAAGCTTCCTCTTCACTGGCCGACTGTTGCAACGACAGGTTCTTGAGGTGAATGTTCTGGTCTGAGTCTTCCATTATTGTCACCCTCCTAAATCAATGACAAAACGTTAAGAAGATGAGAAAAAAAATTGTAAATGAGTGTGGGAAGTAGGTATTCATCAAATCATAAACCTCCGCCGTGTAGACTGCAGGGCCAGAGACATACTCAACACACTCGCATGCACAATTAATCCTTTAATCAGAGGACATATAATGTGAAAAATATGGGCATGTATTTTCAGCAGGACTACTCAATGCAATGCACATTTGCTTTTTTGGCATAATTGCTGTGGGTGGACAGAAAACGCCTTTTTCCGGCATCCTTGCACTCATGATAACATTATTGGGTTTACTGTCTTACATGTTAATATAATAGAAGTTTTAAGCTCAACATCTGTGGCATTCTGTCAACAATGCTTAAAACCTGTACTGAAGCTCGAACATTCATGAGAGTGTGGAGTGAGAACAGAGTGAGAGTGAGAACAGAACCAGAAGGAAGGGTTGAGTTTAATAACTAATAATCTAAAATTATGCTTTCTTTCTTTTTTGTAGAAGTGTCTGCGTTACAACAAAAACTAAGTCATCTGTTGTGACAAGAGCTCACATGAGGCTAAGTGATAAACTAAACAAAAAGTAAGCAGCTCTATTGAAAAAAAATTATAATCAAGCACCCAAGGGATTCAAGGTCTAGTTTGTTAATCACTGAATATAAAAACAAATCAGAGATTGATACCAAATCAATCAATATATTTTAACTTTTTCTTTTATTTTTGACACTAACATGAAAAAAGTGAGAAGCAATACTGCTAGTAACAGTGACAGTGGATTTAAAGTGCCATTACTCCTTTAAAGTTCAGCTTGTGTGCTCAGAAGTGGGCATTGTCTATTTTCAAAGTAGTTTGACCCATATCACGATAGATCAGATCTGATATAATGAAGAGTTAAGTTAATCTACAATTATGAGAATTGAAAAAGAACAAGGGTCAAAAACAGAGACTGACGGTAAGTCCTCCAGACGAGATGCTTCATGTCGGGGATTCAGCAGATCATAGCCGGCCTCATTGTAGATTTCCAGGTAAGAAATGTGGGTTGTATAGACCATACTGCTATCCTGCAAACAGATATACAACTATTTTAATAAGTACATAAAAACAGACCAATTATTAACTAAAAACTAAAATATTACTACCAGTTGGAATAACAGAATGCTTTGCATAAATATTTGCCAGCCTTCACCATCTAAATCCATGGTTCCAGTATGACATATGAAAATGTATACTGACCTTGCTGATATGATGATAAAGGAAAGAAAGAGTTCTGGGAATGATGCCTCTGTCATTATAATGCTCTGCACCTCCAGTGATTGTAAAGGTCTTCCCACTTCCGGTCTGGCCATAGGCAAAGATGGTGCCATTATAACCTGCCAGCACACTATGGAAAGATGCAAAAGGTTCTCATGACAGGTTTCTGAAAATAGCTACAGAACCTATTAAAGCTGTGACATTCTCAGGAAACTATTGCTAACTGTGCTATTTGTGTGTTGTGTGTCACTATAAATATGTGTAATACAAAAGAGCTCCTTAAATGGTTTTAAATTTGCATGTTCATCACAATTAAATTTGAATCATTTTATGAAATATATTTTAATCAATTTTGTAATAAAAAAAAATCATGTTTTTCATGTTTCAATATTTTTTCAGAAATGCTTTGGCTCATAAAGCATTTAGCCATTTAACGTATTTATGAATAAAATTAACAAGAGATAACTAGAATAATGCAGTGTGGTGTGGCCAATATTTTTTGCTAGTTAAGGAAATTTTTGCACTGATTCTCAACACTGTAACATTTAAACCCCAAAACATTTAGCAAATGTCATGCTTTAATAATTTTCTTTTTTAATTATAGATTTTGATAAAGAAACAACAAAACAGAGTGATACTACTAGATAGTTTACTACTTCCATTATTGTACTCCAACAATGTACACTCCTCGTACTTTGACCTTAAAATTATGGGATCTGAATACTTTTCATCTTTGTGTTTTGGGTACGCATGCCATTATTTTTGGGTAAAATTACACAGAACATTGGTGGAGAGACCATATGACCATGAGTCATATCTACTGTAGAGACTAGAATACCAAAAAGTTTTCCTTGGGTCAATAAGCACCAGAACCATGGGAGCAAATTACATTACAAGAAGACAGATTACATACAAAACCCAGAGATGTTCCATTTACAAGGGAACTGAATGCTGCATCATGGTATTGACGCTATGGGAAGGCTGATACCCATGCCACCATACTGTAAAGATGCCTGCCCAACAAGACTGTGAATGATGCCCAAGGACAGACCTTGTGAGCAAAAGAAAATGAATCAACCCAAAAGGACCTGTAAGCCTGAGGTTGAGTCCACACTGTAAAACTTTACTGTACATTTACAGGTAATTTCTAAGAGCATTATACTGCATTTTCATAAAACAGTAACATGCTGTATATTTTGCAGTATCATACTGTAAAGACATTGCATTGTAAGAAAAAAAAAATCAAGTTTCTGGGTCAAGCACACACATTTTAACTTCACTCCCAATGCATGTTGTATGACTACTATTCAGGGTTTAATGAGATAATTAAAAGATGTATGAGCAAATTTGTGTGTAGGCCTACCTTTAGGGTTTTGTGAGCATCGGTTCGCTTTTCAAGCGTGAGAAGATGGATAAACGATTGTTTGGGCGGCAGTGGCTCAGTGGTTCATGTAGGTTGTCTACAAACCAAAAGGTTGGTGGTTCAATCCCCGGTTCCACCTGACCAAGTGTCGAGGTGTCCTTGAGCAAGACACCTAACCCCAGCTGCTCCCGACGAGCTGGATGGCGCCCTGCATGGCTGACACCGCCGTCGGTGTATGAATGTGTGAGTGAATGGGTGAATGTGAGGCTATGTAAAGCGCTTTGGTGGCCATAGGTCTGTGAAAGCGCTATATAAATGCAGTCCATTTACCATTTATATGGCAAGTCAATCTTTTCTGGAGCTTTTTATTTGTATTTCTGCTATTTCACTAATGGTTTGACCTTGGAACATGAAACTTTTCACACTTTTGTTTGGTCCTGAGCAAACGGTTTACTCTTTTGTCAATGCTTTACACAGTAACATTGATGTTTCAAGGCAAAAGTTACCATACATTATTCTTACAACCTGCATTAGAAACAGTTTTGGTAATTGTGTGTGTGTGTGTTAAACCGTATATACACAGTACCAGTCAAAAGTTTGGAAACATTACTATTTTTTATGTTTTTGAAAGAAACCTCTTATGCTTATCAAGACTGCATTTATTTATTCAAAAATACAGAATTTTTTTTAATATTGTGAAATATTATAACAATTTTAAATAATGTTTCTTTACTTTAAAATATAATTTATTTCTGTGATGCAAAGAGTGAATTGAATTTTCATCAGCCATTACTCCAGTCTTCAGTGTCACCTTATCCTTAAATCCTTAAAAAACAATACTTATAATATGCTGATTTATTATCAATGTTGGAAACATTGCCTGTGATATAACCTGTGATACTTTTTTTAGGATCTTTGGTGAATAAAAAGAAAAAGAAAAAAAAAGAACAACATTTATTTAAAATAGAATATGTTTGTAAAAATGTACAGTTGTGGTCAGAATTATTAGGGCCCTTGGTAAATATGAACAAAGAAGGCTGTAAAAATAAATCTGCATTGTTATTCCTTTTGATATTTTATTTAAAAATGAACATAAAAAAAAACACAAAAATCGAACCTTTCATTGAAGTAAATAATTGAAAATGTGGGGAAAATCTCTTTATGAAATACATGTTTTTCTCTAAAACACGTTGGCCACAATTATTGGCACCCCTAGAATTTTTTTATGAGTAAAATATATCTATTTACATTTTAGCACAGTGTGACTAGGAACATGAAATTGTCCAGCCATGACACGAGGAGTATAAAAATGAATTAACACAAAAGGCCAAATTCCTTTATAATTCATCACAATGATTAAAACCAAACAATATAAATCTGATGTGCAGAAAAAGACTGTTTACCTTCACAAAATAGAAAGTGGCTGTAAGAAAATAGCTAAAGCATTGAGATTCCCCATTTCCAACATCAGGGCAATAATTAAGATGTTCCAATCAACTAAAGATGTTACAAATCTGCCTGGAAGAGGACGCGGGTCTATATTGTCTTAATGCATGGCGAGGAGGAGAGTTTAAGTGGCTAAAGACTACAAACAGCCCCATCATCACCACATGTTGTTTGGGAGGGTTTTAAAAAAAATCTACTCGTTCATAAAAAAAAAAAAAAAACACACCAGCATATCCAGTTGTCAGACATGACTGGAACTTCAAACGGGACGGCTTCTATGGTCAGATGAAAGTAAAAACCACCAGGTGGCTTTGGTGCACAAAGGGATAAAAAGTACCCCATGCCCACAGTTATACTGCAGGATCTTTAAAGTTATGGGCCTATTTTTTGCTGGAGGTCCTGGACATCCTGGATTCTATCAAATACCAACAGATCAAAAATCTAAACCTGACCGCTTCTGCTAGAAAATCTATCCCTCAAATCTATCCCTGGGCTGTGGTTGTATCTTCCATCAGGACAGTGATCCAAAGCAAACATCATAATCAACATAAAAATGGGTCACTGAGCACAAAATGAAGCTTCTGCAATGGGCATCCAAGTCCCCTGACCTAAACCCTATAGAAAATGAGTGGGCTGAACTTAAGAGGACAAGCACAGACATGTGTAGCAAAGCCTCATAGGGGGTAGATTATTTATATTGTGATTGACCTATGTATTGGTAGTCATTATAATGTCTTTATGGGATGTTGTTTTTACGTGTATAGGTCTGTAACTCTGTAATGAACTCTCACGAGATTCAGAGAGTGACCTCGCATAGCGCAATGACCCGTCATCCTAGAGGAAGATGGTAGTATATGAGGAGCGAAACAGACCGTCATGGGGCGGCAATTGTTTGCACGTTCATATCAAACCCTGGGATTTTTGAGTAGGCCTATACTAGATTTTGTGTGTGTGTGTGTGTGTTTCTCTTGATGTAAAATTCTCATACTACGGGAAGTGTTACACATGGACCTGGGAAACTGAAGGATCTGGAGAGATTCTGTATGGAGGAATGGTCTCTGATCTCTTGTCAGTTGTTCTCCAAACTCTTCAGGCATTATAGAAGAAGTGTTTTGGAAAAAAAAAAATGTATTTCATAAAGAGATTTTCCCCACATTTTCAATTATTTTACTTAGGTTAAGTTAGGTCAACTTTATTATCCCCAAGGGGCAATTTGTTTCACAGCCAGCAGTAATCCATACAATTAAAAAAAAAAAAAAAAAAAAAAAAAACCTTAATGAATTACTCTAAATAATGATAAAAACAAAACAATGGCAGCTGGTACAAAATACTTTTTAAATCTATTAGTCCTACAAAGTGGTAAAGAATATCTGCGAGTAGAAGGTAACAACTTAAAAAGATTCTGCAAAGGATGGCTGGAATCTCTCATCATTAACTCGGCCTTCCTCAGAGTCCCGGCTTTGTACAAACTATTCAACAGTGCCAACAATCTTACCACACACTTTAACAATACCCTGTAATCTATTTCTGTTTTTAAGATTAAGTGATCCATACCAACACACAAATGAAAAAGTAATAACAGACTCAATTAAACAAGAATTAAACATTTCCATTAAAGTACTATCCACGTTAAAACCACAAAGCTTCCATTAAAAAAATACATACGCTGGTGGGCTTTCTTACACATAGCATCCACATGAGCCTCAAAAGTCAACTTTTCATCTATTACAGTACCAAAGTATTTAAATTGATGTACAATCTCAACAGCATGATCATTTAAAAACCACAGGAGAGATGGCTGTGCGATTCTTCCTAAAATCTACAATCATCTCTTTAGTTTTAAATACATTGATATCCAAAAAGGACAATTTCACCAATCAGTAAAATCTGTCAATTACAGAACCATGATCAGGATCCTAATTATTAAGGAGGGAAACAATCACTGAATCATCTGCAAACCTAATGATATGACGCCTAGTTGCGTCCGACACTCATTGGTATAAAGCATAAATAAAAGAGGTGAAAGAACACATCCTTGCAGTGACCCAATAGAAGAAAAAAGTACATCAGATAAAACACCATTTACCTTCACACGTTGAGACCTATTGGTTAAAAAATCCATCTGCCAACATATCAATCCAAAATCAATATTATGAACACTCTTTAACCTTTCTGCTAGGATATGAGGTTGGATACAATTAAAGGCTGATGAAAAATCAATGAAAACCAAACGTACAAAAGTTTTTGCGCCCTCAAGGTGTGCCAAAATCATGTTTAACCCCCTGGGGTCGGCTGTATCGCCGGCGATACCAGCTCGCTTTTTTTTTTATCAGTTCAAAAGAGATTCATTTTGCTCTGTTGACTTTGATATTACAAACAAGTTTCATACATCAATCGATTCTGTTAAATGTGTATTATTTTTGTGTATACTCACAATAAAAACAAAGTGTTGTGCTTTTCGCCAAATAAAGAAAAATAAACACAAAGCGAGTTCTGCCTTCTCTCTGTCAGTGAAGTCCATTCTGAAACGCGTCCGAAAATGAACCATAACTTAGCGAATACTCAGTCAAACAGGCATACAGACACACAGGCATGAAGCTTGAATTCTCTTCTTTTAAATGAAGTAATTTATATTAAAAAAAATATTCTCTGTTTATGTTATCTTTATGAAAAGAGAGAGATGTCAGTCGTTCTCATCTCAGCTCATTACGTTTTAATCTGCCCCGCCCACGGAGAGCGCGCGCTATTCAAACGCAAATGACTGAGACGATCCCATACAAACTGTGAACGCCCACATATCAGCTCGAGAAAACACATCAAGTTTATTCAGATCATTGTACTTGTTTACACTGTCTCGCAGCTCTGTGAGGAATAATAATAATGGAAATATACCTCAGAAGGGCTGGTATTTCGAGGAGCAACAGATGGAATACTGTAGTACGTTTTTTTTCATTCTCAAGTAAATCGTACTCGGTTACTAACGTAACCTCGGTTCTCTCTAGAGAGGTTATCTCGTACTTGCGTAAGTATCTTACGCTAGGGGAAAACCTCTTTTCCTCGAGATATTGAAGCCAAAAATTATCCTTAATTTTGTAATAATGCAAAACGCGTTGCAGCAGCATGCAGACATGGGCGAGACAGCTCGCGCGCCCATTGGCTGCTCTGCGGCAACTGCACCAGCCTATCGATAGAGGCCCCTCATGACGTCATAACCAATGTCATGTACGTCATGTCCCGCCGAAAGCGGGTGGGGCTGGGGCTATAAATACGGCCCGAGAGGCTGGTTTGGTCAGTTTTTTCATCGCTGAAGCGAATCAGAACGTGACGCATGCACGGCAAGATACGCAAGTACTCGTTCCCTCTCTAGAGAGAACCGAGGTTACGTTAGTAACCGAGTACGTTCTCTTACGAGAGGTTCTCTCGTACTTGCGTAAGTATCTTACGCTAGGGGAACACAGTGCAAAACGCAGTGCGTGCTTGAGATATAACACTAAAGTCCCAAGGGCAGGTGCCCGGGGCTCATACAGTGCCCAATCACAAGTGGACTCACAGAGAATCCGGGAAGAGGGGCTAGAATAGCATCATTCCTGTAATATAGAGCTCTAATAAGAGCAGATTATATCAGGTGTTCCACACTGCCAGGGCGGATTCGGCCTGGACTGATAAATATGGGGGACTTACGTACTGCCCACAGAAGTATATAGGCGATCAGTGATCGACGCTCTAGCAGTTTCAGCATCCTGAGCCGATCGCATCGGGCAGGCAATACTGAAAAATCAGACCGAGAGCAATCTAGCTTGTAAAGCGGGAACCTCGAGGTTATAAAACCTTATAAATGTAGACGGAGAGGCCCAGCCTGCCGCCATACAGATATCTTGTAAGGCAATCCCACTGGACCAAGCCCACGACGAGGCCATGCCTCTCGTGGAGTGCGCTTTGACACCTATCGGGCATTGCAGGCCCTTGGATGTGTAAGCTAGCGCTATAGCATCAACTATCCATCTGGATAAACTCTGTTTTGACGCAGCTAGTCCCTTAGAACGTCCGCTGAACAAAACAAAGAGCTGCTCCGTCTGTCTGAAAACAGATGAGCGAGACACATAGGCTTTTAACGCCCTGACCGGGCAAAGGAAGCCCGCGTCCCCTTCCTCTTCAGATACCGGCAGGGCTGACAGGGAGATCACCTGTGCCCTAAACGGTGTATTGAGGGATTTAGGAACGTATCCGTGCTTTGGTTTGAGTATGACTTTTGAGTCATTAGGCCCAAACTCCATACACGCCGCGCTCACTGAGAGCGCTTGCAAGTCCCCTATGCACTTCACTGAAGTGAGAGCCAGAAGAAACACTGTTTTGAGAGACAAGAGTTTCAGGTCTATTGACTGTATTGGCTCGAATTGGGCACCTTTCATGGCTTCCAGAACCGTGGAAAGGTCCCAAACGGGAACCGAGGGAGGTCTGGGAGGATTCAGCCTCTTAGCTCCTCTAAGGAAGTGAATGACCAGATTGTTCCTTCCTAATGACTGGCCAAGCGGTTGTTCAGCGAACGCTGCTATGGCCGCCACATAAACTTTGAGCGTGGATGGGGCTCTGCCCTTATCCAGAAGCTCTTGTATAAAAAAAAAGGAAAGAACCTCCGGCACCCCACAGTGTGTGAGGGTGAAGTGCCATGCGCTGTACACCAGCTAGTGAACACAGACCATTTTGAGGAATAGAGCCACCTCGTAGATGGAGCTCTAGCCTGCGTGATCGTGTTTAACACTCCCGCTGGGAGGTTAACGGGTACCCGTTGATGGCCCACACATGTAGGGACCAAAGCTCCGGGCAAGGATGCCAGATCGAGCCGTTTGCCTTTCGAGAGGAGATCCCTCCTCACCGGTATCGGCCACGTGCGGTACTCGTCAGCTGCATCAGGACTGGAAACCAGGCTTGGTTCGTCCATAATGGGGCGACGAGTAGCACTGGGCATCCGTTTTTCCTGATTTGCTCTTACACCTGGGGTAGGAGCATGACAGGGGGAAACGCATAGAGCGGGCAGCGGGGCCAGACGTGGGCCAGCGCATCCCTGCTCTTGGGGAAAAATTCCCGACAGTGAGCGTTCTCTTGAGACGCAAATGGGTCTATTTCGCTCTGCCAAATGTCCTCCATAGCAGTTTGACTGTCTGTGGGTGTAAAGACCATTCTCCTACCGGAAGATTGTTTCTGGACAGTCTGTCTGGTCCCACATTCAGGTGGCCGGGCACATGCGCTGCTCTGAGCGAGCGCAGATTGTGCTGAGCCCAGACCAGGAGGCGTTCCGTCAGCCTGTGAAGGGTTCTGGATCTGATACCTCCTTGGTGATTTATATAAACCACCACTGACATATTGTCCGAACGGACCAGGACGTGGTGTCCTCTTATTTGGGGACAAAAACGCGTCAGCGCGTTATCTACTGCCAACATTTCGAGGCAGTTTATGTGCAGAAGCTTCTCCCGTTCTGACCATTGGCCGAAGAACGGTCTGCCCTCGAGCAGCGCTCCCCATCCCGAGGTGGATGCGTCTGTAGACACCACCCTCACACTCGGGGAAGTCCCCAGGCTTACACCTGATCAGTACCAGTCGTTTGCTTTCCAAGGTTTCAGAGCTGCGATGCATTTCTGATTGACCTTGAGACGAAGCAGACCGGAAGCCCATGCTCGGCGCGGCACTCGCGCTTTCAGCCAGAACTGTAGCGGGCGCATGCGAAGCAAGCCCAGCTGAAGTACTGATGATGCTGAGGCCATGAGACCTAGCATCCTCTGAAATTTCTTGAGCGGGACAAATGCGCCGCAGCGGAAAGAGCTCGCTGCGCGCTGAACGTCTAGTATGCGCTGTGGTGACAGTCGCGCTATCATAGGCAGCGAGTCCAGTTCTGTGCCCAGAAAAGATATTATCTGCCTGGGGGACAGAGAACTCTTCGCCCAATTGACTCTGAGACCCAGATTCTCGAGGTGATCGAGTAAAATGGTCCTGTGCTCTATGAGCACCGAGTGAGATTGAGCTCGAATCAGCCGATCGTCCAAGTAGTTCAATACTCGCATGCCCTGTAGTCTGAGGGGTGCAAGCGCTGTGTCCATGCACATCGTAAATGTACGGGGTGCTAGGGACAAGCCGAACGGTAGGACTGTGTACTGATATGCCTGGCCCTCGAAGGCGAATCTCAAATATCGCCTGTGACGTGACGCTATCTGTATTTGAAGATATGCGCCTTTCAGATCTATTGACACAAATCAATCTCCTCGGCGAATCTGCGCGAGGATTTTTCTGGTCGTGAGCATTCTGAACTGTCGCTTCGCAAGCACTCTGTTCAGTTGCCTTAGATCTAGTATGGGTCTGAGACCCCCGTCTTTTTTCGGTACCAGGGAGTATCTGCTGTATAGCCCTCCTTCGCTCTGAGCTTGAGATAAGGGCTCTATGGCCCCTTTGCTCAACAGTTTCGAAATTTCGGCTCGAAGTAGGTGTGCTACTTCTGTTTTTACCATGGTTTCGACGCGCGTCGCATAGCGGCGAGGGCGTCGGCGAAACTGTAGCGAATAGCCTCTTTCTATAATGTCTAGCACCCACTTCGAAACCCCGGGTAGCCTTGCCCATGCGTTTGCACGAATGGCTAGGGGTTGAATGCGAAGCGCGCTCTGGTCGCTCAGCGACAGAGGGGCTTCAGTGTGCTGCAACATAAGCGTCGCGCTTATGACATTTGAGGCAGGGGGCGCGCTGATAACAGCGGGCAGATTGCCCGCGGGCAGATTGCCCGCGCTCGACTCCTCTGCGGTGGTCAACCGAGAGGGGGAGGGCTGGGCGAGTCCTGTAAGACCTGTCATGTCTATGTGTGAATGTGGGCGTGGGATAGCGGGCACATTTACAACACTGAGAGCATTGTCCGCCTGAGCAGAGCGAATGCATGTTGGTTTCACTTTACAGAAAACTTTGAGACATGCAGAACGTAGTGTTTGTGGGCACTGGGCAGTGGGCACATTTACCACATTTAATGCGCAATCGATCTGGGTCGATTTCATGTGTGCGAGCCCTGTGTGACGGGCTGTGTTTCTGTGTAGGAATGAGCACTGGGCAGTGGGCATTTTGTCTACACTCATAACACCATCGGCCGTGGCCGGAACACCAGAAAAATACACTCTTATGGGATTTATCTGGGTAGCCATAAAAGCGGCGTTTGTGTGCAGGCAAGCGGAACAGTCGGATTTACTGGAACTGAACGAGTGAGAAGTTGCCATAGAAACAGAGAGCGTCAACATGCTGGCGTTTGTTTGCAGGCGTGCGTGTATTACAATAGGCTCGTCCACTGCAATATTGACATTTCCAGAGAAATGTGTGAGAATGGAGGTCGGTCCAGCCTCAGCTGGACTAGGAACACTCTTTTCTCCTTTCGCCAGTGACACACGGAAACCATAGAAACGGTGCTTGGGTGCAGGCGAGCGGGTTGTACAACGCGCTCGTTGGCTGCAAAAATACACATCTGCAGTCGCCTTTTCAGGGAACTGACAGAGCGAGCATTGACGGCATAATTTTATCTGCCGGTAGACCCGGGATCGAACACGGGTCTCTCGCGCGAAAACCTGAGAATCTGCCACTGGTCCACAGAGGAAGACACATAGGCATTTAGTTAGCGCGAGTATTATCAGAGAGCATCAACATGCTGGCGTTTGTTTGCAGGCGTGCGTGCAGTATTGACATTTCCAGTCGCCTGAACAACTTCAGAGGGGAATGAGAAATGTGTGAGAAATAGAATTCGGCCCGGCCGCAGCGGGACATAAACACTCTTTTCTCCTTTCGCCAGTGACGCACGGGTACCATAGAAACGGTGTTTGGGTGCAGGCGAGCGGGTTGTACAACGCGCTCGTTGGCTGCAAAATGCACATCTGCAGTCGCCTTTCAGGGAACTGACAGAGCGAAGCATTGGAGGCATAATTTATCTGCCGTTAGACCGGGATTCGAACACCGGTCTCTCGTGCGAAAAAACAAAGATTCCGCCACTGAGCCACAGGGGGGAACACAAAGGCTTTCAGATGCACGAGCATATAAGAGCGTCAACATGTTTTCTTCGGCGTTTGCTTGCAGGCGCTGCAATATTTATATTTCCAGTCGCCTGATCAGGGAACTGAGAAATGTGCGAGAAATTCAGGTCAGTCCAGCCTCGGCGGGACTATAAACACTCTATTCTCCTTTCGCCGGTGAGTGACGCGTGAATGGGGCGCAGGGGCAGGGTAGCTTTCTTGTACGTAAAGAAAAACTAACCCCGACCGTCTGCTTCCAGCTTCCCCTGTGAACGGCGCAGTTTGCGCGGCTCGAACAGAGGGAGAGCAGGTATCATCCTCCAAGCAGGCAAGGCAAGCGGGCGAACCGGCAAGCTTTGCGGGTTGGGGGTTGGGGGGGGGGGGGGGGGGGGGTCTCCAGGGAGCAGTCTCGGAGAAGGATGCCAGGTGAGTCCGCAGAGTCACCATAGGCAGTAACTAGCTCGCAGTGAGGGCAGCAGCCGTCAGCGAGCGCGAGAGCTGCGTGTCCTCAGGAAAGGGGCGTCTTGAAAAAGACGCCCGGCTCTTTTAGTGCAATGAGAGTGTGTGTCGCGGCGGCGAACACACACATACACAAAACACAGTAGCAGAGAAAAGGATATGTACGCCGGAAAGCGTGAGCAGGAACGGCGACTGAAGGCTGCGAGTTGTCGACCAGCAACTTCAGATGCAGAACTAATCCCGCTGAGTGCTTGAATCAGACGGCGTGGCTTCCTCTCAGGATCCAGCGATGCGTAGGCTCGCTGAAGAGATGAAAAACTGACCAAACCAGCCTCTCGGGCCGTATTTATAGCCCCAGCCCCACCCGCTTTCGGCGGGACATGACGTAGAGGGCGCGAAGCACCCTCATTGGTTATGACGTCATGAGGGGCCTCTATCGATAGGCTGGTGCAGTTGCCGCATAGCAGCCAATGGGCGCGCGAGCTGTCTCGCCCATGTCTGCATGCTGCTGCAACGCGTTTTGCATTATTACAAAATTAAGGATAATTTTTGGCTTCAATATCTCGAGGAAAAGAGGTTTTCCCCTAGCGTATGATACTTACGCAAGTACGAGAGAACCTCTCGTAAGAGAACGCGTTTCTGTGTGAATGAATGAACGGCAGAGATGCACTGTTTACCACAACTCGCAAAAAGACGGTTTAAATTTGAACTGCGTTTCTGTGTGTGAATGAATGATCTGCTTTTAGCAAACTATTTTGCTATACTGAGTAAAAATCGACTGAAATATGTTGAAATAAAATGTATTTGTATAAGCAACGTATTAAACTGCAAATTAACATTTATATTCCTTATAATAAAAACGAAAGACCTATGTTACAGACAAATGAAAGACAACATTTCGTTGATTAGTTTTGGATAGATTACACATTTTTACTGTAAAATATCTGCCACCTCAAATAAGCTTTTGTTTGCCAATTTTTGCTAATATGTTAAATATAGTATGTTTTGTCAATGTAGGCTATATTCGAAGTAATGAATCCTTAACTTTGAAATATGTATGATAAAATGTATACTTTAGTTTTTACAAAGAAAGATTACACTTCAATTGTTGTTGTAATTGTAACCTTTTTAATAAAAAATATATATATTTACAAGGTAGATGTAAACAAATTTTAAAAGGTAAATATAAGCCTTTTCTTTAAATAATTTTTATTGTGTTTTATTATTGACAAATTTGGGGAGAGGATACATATTCCAAAACTGAAAATACAGTATGAGAATTAACTGCACAATTACTAGACATGTTTTCCTTGGATATTATACAATTTGCAAGCACAATTTATAAAAAAAAAAATTAAAACATTTTTTTTTACATGCTTCCAACTGTGAACCAATTTGGTAGAATATATATATATATATATATATATATATATATATATATATATATATATATTGCTCTTGCATTCTTTCTTGTGGCTATAGGTGACACACCTGAATGAATGGCTCATTAAGTATGCGGGCCCCATTGTCTCCTCAGGTGTGAACCACTACATATGCATGATGCTGTTGAATGGTTGACGCCCCTTGCGCATATTGCCTTTACAAACAAAAAGTGTTTTACAAGATTTAAATCAATGTATTGTGTTATGTGAATGATAAGGGCAGGATGATTTTCACATCATTTTGAAGAAAAAACTCTAGGCAACGACATCCATTTGTCAAAAGTCTTATTGTCACATATTTAGTATGTGTTTTGTGGCCTTATTTCAGAAACTTTAGTTTTTAGTTTTTTCAATAACCATGCATAAACATTATTCTCTCAAAAATACAAACATGTACATGCATGTTGCTCACATATTATGGTAGCCCTGTTTGTGCTAAATAGAGTGTAATTACACCTTTGCCATTAATATGTTTATAAGCAACTGAACAAAGCACAAATGTCAGGGCATGTCAGAACATCTCAAGGACCCCAAAAACCCCTCAGACCCCAGAGGGTTAATAGGGTACATATCGCATCATCAACACCCCTGCCTGACCTGTAGGCAAACTGAAGCGGATCTAAATTAGCCTGTACCGTGGTCAGAAGCGCATCCTTCATCCTTTCAAATGTTTTCATTATCAGAGACGTAAGTGCTACCGGCCTGTACTCATTTAAAGATTTTGGTACTTTATTCTTAGGCACAGGTACAATAATACTCCTTCCATTCTGTTGAATTCTGAATCGAATTCTGTTTGCAATAGCCCTATACTGTGCTGTAACATGGTGCGGTTTTCTGATATAGCCGTGCTGGGCAACGCTGGTAAAATGACGCTACCCTCTCATTCACTGATCCGCTCCCCGCTACGCTCTTCTCACGTGCTCAGATAATAATAGCTTTGTAGGAGTAGGACTATACTTATTTTTGATTATTGGTAAAAAAAAAATCTTGCAGAACTGAATGAAGAATAATATATTAATATTTAATATGATATTTATTTTTATTTTTTTTGTCCAATTTTGGTGTGTTACTTTAAATAAAAGTGTGCTTATTTTACTTTATTGGCTTGTATTTTTTTTAATTCAGATTCAATAAAATTCTTGAATAGAAAGTGGTCTTATAATACCCTTTTCACAAGATATAAAATAAGTATTTGATGTCCCCAGAGTGTGTATGTGAAGTTTTAGTTCAAAATACCCCACTGATATTTGTATATAGCATGTTAAAATTGTCAATTTTTGAGGGTGAGCAAAAACACACAGTTCCCTTTCAAGGGAACTCCCGTTGCGTCGAGAAATGACGCTATGGGGAACGCTTTGCGTGATGACGTCTTGAAGCACATGTAAAATCAGTCCAATGGTGTGGCGGAACGTCAGAGGCGGGTGACGTCACGTACCAGGAAACTATAAAAGCCGGCCCAAAACAGAAAACGAAAGCTTTCTGAGTCTTCAGTTGCGCTCTGTGTGAAATCTGTCTGTATATTTGGTGTTGTCTGTCTATATCACATATATATATATATATTCAGTATGGCGAGCAAGCAGCAGTTTAGAGTGTGTGTCCATCCCTGCCCGCGTTATTTAACGGGAGGTGATACTCACACTCTTTGTGTTGTTTGTTTGGGTGAGGAGCATGCCCAGTCAGCACTCGAGGGTGGTGACTGTGTGCATTGCGACGCGCTTCCATTGCGTTCGCTCCGATCCCGCTTGGCTCGGTTCACGATCGCGATCCCGCGATCGTGATCCGATCCCGATCGCGTTCCCCAGGGCTCTGGTCCCGCCGCTGCCGAGGCACGGCGGCAATCACAGACCTGGGGTTCGCAAATGGATCTATCAGTGGATGTTGAGACGGGCTCTGCCTTATCTCAGCCTCCTTCTGATAGATCCAGTGCCTCTCATCAGGGTGTGGAAGCACGCGTTGCGGTTTCTTCCCCCCCGATGGAGGCACCAATACTGCAATTGTCCAGCTCTGAGGAGTTGGACGTTGTTAGTATTGACGCTGAGTCTGAGGATTCGCCACCTCAGTCTCATGCGTTTGAAGAATTGCTTGATGTTATCACTAGAGCTGATGTTATCACTCTAGCACTTTTTGATTTCGCTGAAATGTAAAGTGCATTACTAATAAAATGTATTATTATTATTATTAGAGCTGTCGAGCATTATCTATTGAGTGGCCAGGAGATAGGCAGGGCGCTCGTTCGAAAAGCAAGCTCGACGAACGTTTCCTGCCATCTCGTGCACAGCCTCAGTGCAGAAGCCTTCCGTTTTTCCCCGATCTCCACACCGAGGTGTGGAGATCGTGGGGGAAACCAGTGTCATATCGAGTGTATACTGCACAAACATCACACTATTCATCCATTCACAATTATAAAGAGCATGGTTATGGGGAGATGCCGAAGGTGGAAGAGACGCTCGCGAGCTATCTCTCTCCAGCAACGGCATCTTCTCTGAAGGCTCCTGCACTTCCATCCAAGCCAGTAAAAGTTACATCTTCCCTGGTTCATAAAGCTTATGCCGCCGCCGGTCAAGCTGCAGCGTGTTTACATACTATGTCCATAATGCAGGCTTACCAGGCTGAGTTATTGGGTGATTCTGAGGATGGCGGGGGTATTAGTGCTGTTACGGTGTCTGAACTGCGTGGAGCCACAGATTTGTCTCTCAGGGCCACCAAGGAGACGGCTAAATCCATCGGCCGCTTTATGGCAGCCCTGGTGGCCACTGAGAGGCATCTGTGGCTCAACTTAAGTGACATAAAGGACAAAGAAAAACATGTTCTTTTAGATGCACCAGTATCCACGCAAGGGTATTTGGAGACGCAGTTAATAGTGCTGTAGCGAAGTCACAAGAAGCTTCAAAACAGGCGGCTGCACTTCAGAAACTTCTCCCCCGCCGTTCTTTCTATGAGGCTGCTGAGCGGGAGCAGCCTCACTCCTCTAAAAAGAGTGCTGAGCACCGCGCCACTCAGAAACAGAGCGTTTCCTCCCGTGCTCCCCCACGAAAATCTCGGGGACACGGAGGGCGCTCTCAAACCCAGCAGTCTTCGAGGGGTAAAACGGATCTGCGGATCGTTATTACCGCCAAGAAGGCTGCTGGGGAAAAAGTCCTGATGTCTGAGGGCTCAGGACAAATGAGGGTAGTCCCCCCGAAGCAGAGCGGTTAACACCTCTTTTCACGGTGCCCGTCTCTCTTCGGTGCCCTCAGGGGACCGTTCTGCCAACCCTGCCACCTCTGGTGTTACAGGGCGCAGCGGTCTCCGGCGAGCACATATCTCAAGGTCCACCCGGAAAACGTAGTGGCCTCGGGATGCCCGCCCCCTCTGAGGAGGGTGCTAGAGCAGTCTGTTTGGTCGTTCCCTGCCGGTGCGCCGTTACAGGGCGACGAACTGACTACTCAACAGCAGGAGAAAAATACGGTGCCGTCTCTCTTCGGTGCCCTCAGGGGACCGTTCTGCCAACCCTGCCGCCTCCGGTGTTACAGGGCGCAGCGGTCTCCGGCGAGCACATATCTCAAGGTCCACCCGGAAACGTAGTGGCCTCGGGATGCCCGCCCCCTCTGAGGAGGGTGCTGGAGCAGTCTGTTTGGTCGTTCCCTGCCGGTGCGCCGTTACAGGGCGACGAACCGACTACTCAACAGCAACAAAATCCAGAAACCAGTCTCGAGAGACTGGTACCTCTAGTAGAATCTTTGACAGCGTGGAAGCTACTGTCAAATGTTTCTCGTTGGGTCCTGCAGACCGTGGAAAAAGGGTATTAGATACAATTCTATTAACGCCCACCGCGGTTTATGGGGGTCCTGCCCACAGTGGTGGGCCCCGAGCAGGTTCTGGTTATGGAACAGGAAGTAAACACTCTGTTAGAGAAAGGGGCCATAGAATATGTACCCCCCTCCAACAGGGAAACCGGGCTTTACAGCCGGTACTTCATAGTTCCAAAAAAGGACGGGGGATTGCGTCCCATTTTAGATCTTCGAGTTAGCCATGCAGCTCAAGTTCAAAATGTTAACCTTGAGACAAATCGTGCCACAGATCAGGTCCGAGGACTGGTTTGTCACGATAGACCTCAAGGACACATATTTCCATCCGTCCGTGTCATTGGAAGTTCCTGAGGTTTGCTTTCGGGGGCAAAGCATACCAATATCGAGTTCTTCCATTCGGCCTGGCTTTATCACCCCGCACTTTCACCAGATGCGTGGATGCAGCTCTGGCGCCTCAGCGCTTCCGGGGTATTCGCATCACGAACTACATCGACGATTGGTTGATTTTAGCTCAGTCGCATTAGATGGCGGTTCAACATCGAGATGTTGTTCTCGCCCATATGAAAGAGTTGGGGTTACGGCTGAACGCCAAGAAGAGTGTGCTTTCTCCATTTTAGAGGACCACTTTTTTAGGCGTGGTTTGGGATTCAGTGTCGATGCAGGCGCGCCTGTCATCGCCACGCTTCGATTCCATCCTGGCAGCTGTGAGAAGTGTAAAGCTAGGCCAGCTACTCACTGTCAAACAGTTCCAGAGACTGTTGGGTCTCATGGCAGCAGCTTCCAACGGGATACCTTTTGGACTGCTGCACATGAGGCCCCTGCAGTGGTGGCTCAGGACCAGAGGGTTTTTCCCCGAGGGGCAACCCATTTCGCACAATCAAGGTCACGCGGTGATGCCTACGTGCCTTGGTTATGTGGAAGAAACCTTGGTTCCTATCCCAGGGCCCAGTGCTGGGAGCTCCTTGTCGTCGCAAACTGCTAACGACGGATGCTTCCCTCACGGGTTGGGGAGCGATCCTGAGGGTCGCTCATCTCAAGGTCTGTGGGAAGACCATCATCGTTCCTGGCATTCTATAGCCTAGAGATGTTAGCTGTCTTCCGGGCTCTGAGGAGCTTTATCACAGGTCTCAGGGCACACCATGTGTAGTACATACGGACAACACGTCGGTAGTCGCCTATATCAAGGGGGTTTGCGCTGGCATGCCATATCCTCCTGTGGTCCCAGGGGAAGTTGCTGTCACTCAAGGCAGCCTACATCCCCGGGGTCCAGAATATAGGAGCAGACACTCTGTCGAGACAGGGGCCGAGGCCCGGGGAATGGTGGCTCCACCCCCGAGGTGGTGGAGCTGATATGGAAATTATAAGTGGATCTGTTTGCGTCTCGAGAGACGTCTCACTGTCCACTTTGGTTCTCCTTCATGCATCCAGCTCCTCTGGGACTGGATGCTTTGGTACAGACGTGGCCGAGGCTACGTCTGTACGCCTTTTCCCCAGTTGCTCTGCTCCCGGGAGTTCTGGAAAGAGTTCGCAGGGACCGGGTTTGCCTGCTTTTTATAGCCCCGCGCTGGCCGGGCAGAGTATGGTTTCCCGATCTTGTGTCCCTCCTCGACGGGCATCCTCTGGAGCTACCCGTCAGGAGGGACCTTCTGTCCCAAGCAGGGGGCTCAATATTTCACCCCCGCCAGAACTGTGGAACCTGTGGGCTTGGCCTCTGAGGGGGCCCAGCTCATAGAGTCAGGTCTCTCAATTGAGGTTGTTGAGACCATTCTACAGTCCAGAGCTCCCTCCACGAGGAAACTTTATGACCTGAACTGAAGAGTATTCACCTCTTTGTGTAGTGACCGTCGGTGGGATCCAGTCAACTGCCCAATTGGTACAGTTCTGGAGTTCCTGCAGGACCGGTTCACTGCAGGTCTGACCCCGTCCACTTTAAAGGTTTATGTGGCGGCCGTAGGTGCTTACCACAGTCCTTTGGGTGGAATGTCTGTGGGGAAAGACCCTTTGGTATCTCGTTTCCCTCGTGGCACTTGGAGGTCCTCCTCCCTTTCGAAATCGGACCAGGAATAATTTGCTTTGCCCTGTTCGGGCGTTAGACGCGTATGTCCACAGAGCTGCCCTGTGGCGTAAAAGTGACTTTTGCTCCCCTAACAAGGGAGGTCCAGTGTCTAAGCAAAGGATGAGCAAGTGGGTGGTTGAGACTATCTCACTGGCTTTTGAGGCGGCTGGACAGCCTTCTCCTTTGGCTGTCCGGTCGCTCTCTACTAGGAGTATGGCGGCCTCTAAGGCCCTTATATCAGGAGTTTCATTACAGGACGTCTGTGATGCGGCAGGCTGGTCCTCACCGCACACTTTCGTCAGGTTTTACTCTCTGGATCTAGACTCTGCTCCAGGGTCTCATGTTTTGTCTTCCTAGTGCTGCTCTACGGATTTCACACAGGACAGACATTTGTAGCTATGGAGGCGTTGGTATAGGTTTTCCCCATAGCGTCATTTCTCGACGCAACGGGAGTTCCCTTGAAAGGGAACGCCTCGGTTACGACTGTAACCTCGGTTCCCTGAAGAGGGAACGAGCGTTGCGTCGCCCTGCCATATCTCCTTCATGCCTGTCAGCCCGACTTCAGACTTTTACGAAGCTTTCGTTTTCTGTTTTGGGCCGGCTTTTATAGTTTCCTGGTACGTGACGTCACCCGCCTCTGACGTTCCGCCACACCATTGGACTGATTTTACATGTGCTTCAAGACGTCATCACGCAAAGCGTTCCCCATAGCGTCATTTCTCGACGCAACGCTCGTTCCCTCTTCAGGGAACCGAGGTTACAGTCGTAACCGAGGCGTTTTGTGTTTGTTCCTTTAAATGCAAATGAGCTGCTGCTCCCAGCACAGAGGGCGGAGCTTCAACAGCTTGCACTCACACAGACATGCACTGAAAATTACAAAAAACTTTTAGCCTTTTATGTTCAAACCGGATTCAGACAATGATGGAGACGAGACTCAAGAAAAGGTGACAACATGTAGAATGCAACAGGACGTTTCTGAATGGTTAGTTGATGAATATATGTAGCTTATGTGTAGTTCTAAATTCATCTTCTAGTCATTGATTAGCATATTCTGTCTTGATAATCTATAAATCGTGTTACGTGTTACAGGGTTTATGTAAATTTTAGGGTTGGTGATGTCCCTAACCCAGGAGGAATGTCGTTTAGTCCCAACCAGCCATTTGTTGTAGTCCTTAAAAAGCGATTTCTTTAAAAGCAAATATCTCCCTTTGCTTTACTCTCATGATTTCGCCATATGATCTCAATGACAAATGCAGAAAAGTTAGTTCATGCGTTCATGACCTCAAAGCTAGATTATTGTAATGCTCTACTTGGTGGTTGCCCTGCACGCTTAGTAAACAAACTCAAGCAGGTCCAAAATGCTGTAGCTAGAGTTCTTTTCTAGAACCAGGAAGTATGACCATAGCCTGTTTCTGTCAAGAATGCATTGACGCCCTATTAAACATTGCATACCTTTTAAAATCTTGCTAATTCCTTACAAAGCACTAAATGGTTTAGCTCCTCAGTACTTAAAGCTGCCATCGGCAAGATTTTTTTTATCATATTCACTGAAACCGACACTATGCTCCGACAGAACAATATAAATCAGCCGGTTTTAGAAAAAACCCGCGCTTCTACATCCACATGGAGCCTGTTATTTGTTTTGCAAAAATCCACCGCTCCCGGTTCTTCTGGTCCAATCAGCGCAGGGTTGTGTGAGATCTGACTGTCAATCACAGTTCGTGCACATGCCACAGATCCCCTCTTGCGCACGTTACAATATCACATACACACGCCTGAAGTTCGCAGGTGTGTTGGATTGTATGAAGCGTGATGGCGGAGAGAAAATCTACTAACAAGCTTCCAATTCCTCGGTTAACAACCAGAGCTAGGAGGTCCAAAACAACCAAGGAAAAGAAAATGATGCTTCGATGCTGAAGAGACCGGTGCGTTCACAGAAAATCTGGTGCACACGCACTGACGAGCGCAAACTCGATGGGAAGGTGCTTGGTGGTAGTGGGGGAGGGGCATAAGAGTTGAAAAACATTCAACATTTTGGCTAAGTCCCCTAAATCTGCCACACTTGCCGACTGCAGCTTTAAGGAAGCTCTTAACGAATTATAGTCTGTCTTGTCTATTGCAATCTCTAAATTCTGGCCAGTTGCTGATAATAATAATACCTACAATATCAAAAACAACTGCAGGTGGTAGATCCTTTTCCTGTTTAGCACCCAAATTCTGGAACAGTCTTCCTAGCCTTGTTCTGGAAGCAGACACATTCTGTCAGTTTAAATATAGACTAAAAACACATCTCTTTAACCTGGAAAACACATTTCACATTTCTATAATTCACATCCAAGTAAAGGATAGTTAGGCTGCATTTATTATTGCATATATATGTCAACCAGAACCGGGACACTTCCCAGAGAAAAGAAAATTTCACATTGGCATGCGATAATTGCATCAGCTGCTTCGCCTCGCAGCGCAGGTATATAATGAGCAGCGGGTGATTACATCTTCAGGTTTTCGCTGAGGAGCCAAGCCGGTGACTCGGCCACCCAGCGGTGGTACAGCAGTTGTGGCGACGGGACGTGGCGTCTCTTTAAGATCTCAAATGTTTCTCCTAGACAGATTACTTTTTCTTGAGTCTTCTGATTCTCACACTTGTCTCATGAGACAAAAACTCCAAACTCTCACAATGGCCTCCTTAAAGTTTTAGAAGAGACCCTATGAAGTTGCTGATAAATTTATAAGCCTCATCTGCTGGGGTAGCAGCACTCTGTTCAGTGGTAAGGGAACAAGACATGTGAAAGTGAAAGTGACACGTGACGGCCAAGTATGGTAACCCATACTTGGAATTTGACCTTTGCATTTAACCCATCCAAGTTAATGCACACACATTAGGAGCAGAGTAGTGAGTAGTTAACACACACACACACACTGCAAACGTGGATACACACACCCAGAGCAGCGGGCAGCCTTGTGTGGCGCCCGGGGAGCGATTGCGGGGAGCGATTGCGGGGAGCCTTGCTCATGGGCACCTCAGTCATTTCCCACCGGTTCTGGAATCGAACCAGCAACCTTTGGGTCACCAGATCAACTCCCTAACCACTAGGCCATGACTGCCCCTAGTGTAACAGCTATAACAGCTTAGCTTCACTAATCATTTTCATCTCAACTCACATCCTTTCACTGTGTGGTCTACATTCAGGCCAAACAACTATCATACCTCAGAGTTCATTGTGGGATGGGTTTTAAACTTAAAAGGGAGCTTAAAATTAAAGTGTATGTGTGACATCAGTGAGATTAGACCCTATGATTACTGAGGGAAATGGAGGATGTTCTAACTTGATGATGATATCATGATTTTGCAGTGCAGGCTGAAGTATACCCAGGCCTCTAAATGATTTTATGTCAGTATCTTAAAATGGCCTCAAAAAGATAGTTGAACACTCAAGCCACACATACAAGCTTTATTGTATAGATAACAACATATACTGTACATGTAAGTGATCCTTAATTTAGTCATAAGTTACTTTTACTAGATGTACAGTACATAGGTGTCCTAAAGATGTAGTTCAGTACATTAACTACTGGCATGTTTCATCACATTTGTGTCCAAAAACTTTTTATAATTTTTTTGAATAGTATACATATCTATTGTTTTCTCATTTAAAAATATTTTTTTTGTGAATTGTTATGCTTTAAAAGCATGCTTCATCAACTTTTCAGAGAAGAATTTTTTTTTTTAACTCACTTATCAGCAACAGGCTTTGCAATGGCCTCAAAGATTTCCTCTTGATTAGCTGTTTGGTCAAAAACCTTCTGAAACCTAAAAAAATGGGAAAAGTGGTTGTTTAAAAATTAATAAATCCAAATTTTGCTTTTACTTAAAGTATGTTCACAGTAGGGGTGGCCGATATAGCCTCAAAATTATATCAAAATATTTCAAGAATATTTGCGATAGTGATATTTATGAAGATATAGAAAATGTTTGCTTACTCATTGCATTTTTACAATGGGGCTTGATTTCAATCTTTGAATTAAATTGAAAAAAGTAGCAAACATTTATACAAAATAATAAGGATACAAATAAAGAGAAATAAAGAGTTTTTGGGTAGGTCTAATGGGTCTTGGGTAGGTATCCAGAAACTAAATAAAGTAATCAAATGTAAAATAACACTGATCGTCTTTTAGTCCTGAGTCCTGACTAAATTAAATACATAGGCTATTAATTCTGATTCCTTACAATTAAAGCTATCTTTTATTTTGTTGTTTTGACGACAACATTAATGACAGACACAAATGGCTGCTATCACTTTTAGAGCTAGTGCATGGATCCATTACTGTTTTCATTATACTGTCTGTCACACTGTCACATGCGTTTTATGCTTATTTAAGACATAACCGACTGTGTTTACGAGTATACTAACCAAGACAGGAATTTTGACACAATTTTGCGTGTTTTTCCCCCCGTTAAAGCGATATAATCCGCGAAAAATAACTTTTGTTACTCGCGAGTTGTTTGTGAGGTTGTTTGTGAATACACCGCTCTACAGTAATTTGAAAGTGATTGCAGTACCAGTTTTGGCCACAATCTTACATACGGTTCCTTTAAAAAGACGTGAAAATGATAAACTTTAGTTACGATGCACTGCTGGCCCAATTGTGCAAGTGACAATTCCGTCATGTCTCGACTCCTAAACGCGAGAGTGTAGCATCGACGCCTGCAGCGCTTGACGGTTGCCTTGTGCAACCCATTTTCAGAGAGAGAGAGAGAGAGAGAGAGAGAGAGAGAGAGAGAGAGAGAGAGAGAGAGAAGGACGCAGCACCGCTGAACACTTGTGAAATTGCGTCTCGGAGAAAGTTTTAAAATGATTGATTTGATTTTATAATCAGTGTGGATTAATTTAAGCTACTCATACAATCTACATGCTAAAGTGAATCTTTGCTTCAAGTGGTTAAACAAGTTTGTTGTGTTTCCACCTTTAGCGGTAACAGTTTTCTTGCATATTTTGCTAAATATTGTGCTTTGTTGGAGGTCTGACCTCTTGTAACCAAATCACTTCCATACTATTGAAGTAGCTCCTTTTTTAGGTACTAAATTGTTATTGGAGGCTTGACATGCTGCTCTTACTTTTAGACAGGTGTTGTTGTTGTGTGCGCTAGCGAACGTAAATGTGTCATACGCCATCTCGTCGCTATATCATTGATATCGCGATATGACACTTTTTTATCATGTGTAAAATGATAAAAAAAAAATTGCATTTATCATTTTATCATTTATACCGGTGTTATCGTGGACGGTATGATATGGCACACCCCTAGTTCACAGATCGTCTTGGTTACGTATGTAACCCTCATTCCCTGAAGGAGGGAACGGAGATGCCACGTCGGACTGACCGACGAATAGGAATCTCGCTAGAGAGGCCAATCTACTTTGAGTGTAACTAAACGAGCCAATGCACATTGGCATGCGATAATTGCATCAGCTGCTTCGCCTCGCAGCGCAGGTATATAATGAGCAGCGGGTGATCACATCTTCAGGTTTTCGCTGAGGAGCCAAGCCGGTGACTCGGCCACCCAGCGGTGGTACAGCAGTTGTGGCGACGGGACGTGGCGTCTCTTTTTCCTCCTTCAGGGAACTAATAGGATAGGAATCTCTACCAAACCGCCACAGCTGCTGCCCCCTTCCAGCATCTTGCGTAAGCCTCCTGATCCCTCCTGCCTACTAGGCTGTCGATGGGACAGGGCTTGCGCATAGAATGTCGATCACTGCTGTTCCACATGAACCACTCAGTGAGACTATTGGATAACACTAAGATCCACTGGAAAAGGAATCCACATCCTACCCACAGAGAGTTATGTGGAGTTTTACATATGGACTAACCCAAACTATATATGGAATGTTTCGGGGATGGTTCCAGCCTCACAAAGGGGGATTTCCCCACGGGAAAGAAAGGGGCTTCCGTTTAGAAGTTTACCATGGAAGAATACACATATGTGACCAGTCACGGAAAGTAGGGACACAAGTCGGTTCTGGGGCATTTTGAGTTATTCACATATTCTGAAAGTGTAGTATTCAAGCTTTCCAACGATGTGTAACACATGTAAATCTGATAATAACTGAGAAGTTGTGGCCATTTGAAGGTAGGCACTCAAAAAAACCTGAAATGGTAGAAATCTGCTTCTAAAGATTGGCAAGTTCTCGCCCTTCTAGGAATGACAATAGGGCTCATTTACATCTCATTTAGATAAGTCATACCCCCTGTAAAGCTCCCCCGTCTCCCCCTCCCCCCTGAATGTACCAATTCTACAAATTCTCTAAATAAATCATCTCCAGTTAACTGGCAGAGCATTCATTTCGTTCGTTTTTTAAATAAGATACTAGCGCTGAAATGTGTTTTTTTTTTTAAATCAAGTGATCAAAGTGCTCGTTGCCGCTGCGATCAGTGGCGCAGATAGGCTACAGTGTTTACCCGTGTGGCTCGCGCACACACTGCATTGTCTTCACTCGACGCGCGCTTCAATCCGTTGCGTTTAAATCAGATAGAGCCGGCCAGAGCGCTGCATAATAAGTAGCCACGCCGGCTTAAATTCAGTATGGAAATACACACCGACAATGACACGCCCCTACTGCGTGCTAGAATCTCAGAAAAACAAGCCGATTTCAACATCAAAATGTACGCTTTTAAATATACCAATACTGCTATCTCAAACATGGAGAGGCTTCTTCGTGATCTCAACTAACAGATTCTGCAAAAAAACGAAAATCACCAATTTTGAAAAAAAACGCTTCTTTCTCATTTTGCTCGAAAGTTGTGCTGCCGACTTGTGTCCCTGGTTTCCGTGACGGGTCACATATGGGATCCCCTCGAGGTCACACATTACGGTTCTCATAGATGTAGGCCTGGCGCCATACGCTCCGCCACGTCCATCTGCTGCGGGCGATGGAGGACTCAACAGGGTTTGCCCAGCGGGAATTCTCTGGAGAATAAGCACCGTTAGGCGCAGTAAGCCGACACTAAGCAGGGGCCTCTCTGTGTCTCTGACCACTTGAGGTGAGAACACAGGAGGATACCGGCTCAACATGAAGGCTATAGAATCTAGCGAATGTGCCCAGCCCGCAGCTCTACAAATATCTGTTAGCAAGGCGCCATGCACCAGTGCCCAGGAGGATGCAACACTTCTAGTAGAGTGAGCTTGCAACCTGAGCGGGCAAGGCACACCCTGTGCTTGGTAAGCCAGGGCGATGGCATCCATTATCCAATGGGCCATCCTCTGCTTGGAGACAGCCTTTCCCTTCTGCTGGCCTCCGTAACAGATAAAGAGTGTAGCGATAAAGACCAATCAGACACACACAAATTATTCTTTTTTTTTTTTATGAATAATCCAGCAAACTCACTCTCCCAACAAAGGTCTATGAAACTTCCCCCAAAACTAACATCACAAATGAAGCTAACACACTGGCAAAACTTGGTGTCCTGTTACAGGACACATTGAGACTGATAAGAATTTACGAGCCCAAAAGGAATTTGCAGAGAGTTGTGACTCTTACTGAGAAGGAGAAATAAACCCTGTTAATCCTATATATTCTATATATAACCACTTGACAAATGTATAAACATGTATCTAATTTTCCCATCTCATGAATTTCCTTTTATGTTGTTTGGCCTATGTTTTCTTGTAAACTCTAATGGGTTAATGTATCTGACTTTGCATACTATGGTTAACCAAAATCATATGTGTGGCATGTTTGGTCTCTATAAACTCCAATCTTCATCCCCCATTTGTTAATTTACATTATATTTTGCTAACTTTGAGACACATTAGTATTATAAGAATCTTGAAGGTTCTTGTGTTAAACATCCAATCAAACTACATGTTCAAGGGCCTGCTTGAACAATGGGTCGTAAAGAAATTCCCTCCAAAGGAAAAAACGTCTTAAACGTGTGACATCTTCACGCTTTAAAAATCACTGATCACAAGATCAGCCCTCTTACTCTCTTACTTTTTTCTGGAATCCTGATGTTATGATGCTGAACTAGAAGTTTCTAAGGACCCCCAAGCTTGTGCCAGGCTGCGGCCTTGTCTTTCCATTCACCAAAGATCCTCTGACTCCCACTGGTTCTCTCACATCAAGACCACATCAGCAAATATCAACTGGAGCCTCAACAAATTGCATCAGGACAGTTTAATTAAAATGGGCGAGACATGCAAGTATCAAACTTAGTCTCATTATTGATACATTAAGTATCCTTACCCCTTTTAAAGAAGGGCGTGTTAGAACTAAACTGATGGTTTGCTCAAGGCTGTTGATCTGCTGAATTTAAAACAATGCTATAACTTCTTGCTTTCCTGTATTCTGCTTTAGCTCTCTTTCCTTTGGTTAACTGTATGCATGTTTGTATGTGTATGTTAGAGTAGTTTAAGTGCTTAGTCAAGTTAATAAAATCTTGTTCATGTCACACGTAAAGTTGTCCGTGTCTCAAGCTCATATCAGGAGTCTCTAATCATTAGGGGTGTGAACCTACACTGGTATCACGGTTCGGTTCGATTACGATTATCATGTCATCGATTCAGTTCAATTTGATATCACGAAGCATCACGATGCACTGCATCCTCAATTTTCAATTTTACTTCAAAAGTGATGTGTGTGTGCGTGTGCTCGCCTGTTCGGGAAGTCAGAAACAGTGACATTCCAGTTTAAGTTTCAAGGGAGTAAAGCTTGTTTATGCTATTAAGAAAAGGAAAATATGTCAAACAAAATTTGTTTTAAAGAAATGTTCATTTAAAAGCAGAGCTCATTAATCAGTGTATTATGTTACCATTAAAGATGCGCGCATCAACCGTCGCCGAGTCCGCTGTTGAAGGTGACGATCATCCATTTATAATCACACGTAACAACACAGAATAATTGTAATTTGACCATCGGGTGCGGATACTTATATCAGAGAAAATTATTGGGGCGGGTGGATGATTTGTTTTTGGTTTTCGGGATCCGCTTACTCTAAAGCAGTCAGACTCTGCCAGGCGTTAACAGCTCGGGGTGAAAACGGCTAACGTGGTTTATCAAGTTAGTGGTATTACCTCCTGCATATTCTATTTGTGCGTGACATGAGCGCACACAGCGCGTGTCTTCTGCAGGTCGTGCTTACCAGGTTGTTCATAAAAGCCGAAATGTGCCCAGATCTAGGCTTTTAAAGTAGTTGGAGCATTTTTAATTTTGTCGCACTCGCGTCTCACCTCCCTCTGCCATTGTGTACAAAGCACGTACGCGACAAATTACATCAGAAAAGAGTCAGTACATAATAATCGGTTATGGTCTATTACTGAACCGATACCGAATCGTCCTCGTCAGCATCGTGATGCATCGTAGAAACGATTAATTTCGACACCCCTACTAGTCATAGATCTTGACTACTTGCTCTTAGTAGTACTGTAAAGTAAGAAAGACATTTCCCATGCCCCGGAAATGTACATTTCTTAGAAGTAATAAACAATTAACACTGAGTGTTCACGGGACAAACAGGTTAATTGATTGTAATATTAATTTACAACATTAAGTTAATTATATTAACTGATCCAAATATTCATAATCAATTATAACCAGTTATTATTGATTATTAATATTTCATAGAGCTAATTTGCTACAAGCTGGAGGGACCGGCTCGATCGCGTCCTTCGCCAGTAGGACAGCGATCTCTGTTCCCAAGACATGGGCATCGACAGCTTTCACTGAAGTGAACTGCATGCCTCTGAACATGGTGGGACGCCGGGCGAACTGAATCACATAGCTGAGCCTGATGGTCTGAATGAGCCAGCAAGACGGACTGGGGAGCGCTTGCCAGTAGGGATGTGTGATTTGGGGAAAATATATAATTGCGATTATTCGGACAGATATTGCGATTGAAATTTGATTTGCGATTTAATTTTGTAAAGTCAAGCTTCAGCTCAATATTCACAAATCAAGAGAATGTAAACCTATACACATGGTTTATTTTACCTCATCTAGTTTCCTGATTTATTATAGGCTATTTATCATATAGGCCTTCTGGTAAAACAATAAACTTCTCTCAAATTAAAACTCAAATTCCTAGTAATGCAATGAATCCAAATCACTTTAAAGGTCCCATATGGTAAACTTATATTTGTACCATTTATATGTGTCTATTAAACACTAATTTAATAGTGTAAAAAAAAAGAAAAAAAAAAAGAGTTGGGTTGATTTTCCCACACTTTTCTGAGAGCCTTTTTCTCCCCTCCCACAAGCTTGGATTCGCTGCTGGATGGAATGTTCACGTTCATGTTTGAAAGTCACAGAAACCACTTAGACTAGAGTGAATGATAAGTTTTCATGTTATTATCATACTTTCGGTGATGTGTCTGTGTTTATGTTCCGGTGAACGGCACATAGCGTTACCTGACACATGCCCACCTACTCTTATCCCCGGCTCTCTGTGTGCCGCTGTTGCCTGGAAAAGGCAGCGGTGTCAGCAGCATGAAGGTCCCCTGTGACCGCTGGTAGACGATGTAGTACGACCTTATTTGTAGTTTTATAAAATGATGCATTTCTCATGGCCGGTTTTCAGGGACGACTTAACTCCAGACATGACTCCCGCTTCCTCTCGGATTCGAGAAAGGGGGCGGGGCTAGTTCGAGTTTTGGAACAGGACACCCATTGGTTACCCGGGTTTTACGTAGCAAAATACATCAAATTCTAACTGGCCCGTTTAGCTGGGAGGCGGTCTAGTTTTGTGGGGGGTGGAAAAATGGCGTAATTTCACAAAAACTCCCAAAAACGCTCGCATGAGGTGGTTTTTCAGGCAATTCGATAAAGGAATATTTCGCCTGCAATAAACTAGCCTGGTAATACCAAACTCTGCTACTTCGCTTTGCTTCGTAGACAGAGTCTGGCATGGCATAATTGAAAAGCGTTTTCTTTCTCGCGGGGGGGCGCTTGTCTGAAGTTTAAAATCATTGGTTACCCGTAAGCCAATCACATAACGTCTGGTTATGGCGTGTGTTATGCGCATGCTCAGCCGCATCTAACTTCCACTGTAAACACATGTATGTTGCGAAAACAAAACCATCAAGCGAAATACCGGAGTGAACATGGCTGTGAACGACTTTTGCAGATTATGTGAAGTAAATCTACGCATCCACAGTACAATCAGCGTCTACGTCACGGCTCTCAGCCCGCCCTCTGTTCGTTGATTGGCCGGCTGTTTTCAGGCCGGAGGAAAATGGAAAGCTATGACGCTGTCTCAGACTGAGTACAGAAGCGAAATGAAATTGAGCGGAAGTACGAAGTCTGACGTAGTCAGGCTAGCAATAAACTGCAATGGAAACAGTTTTTGTGCATTTACAGTCACCTGACATAGAAGGCGCGGTGTTGGACAGAATACACGAGACAGAGTTCTTTATTAAATTCATAAAAGACAAAAGAATGACAGAAATACTGGATTCTAAACCTCAAAGAAATGCCACAATCAAGACCTCGGAGCAGAAATGAGTGAGAAAAACCCAGAAACACCTCATATGTGCCGCTCACAGAATAAGGGTCTTTCCTTGCCATTAAAGTTTGGATAACACGCCTACGTTTCCTTCCATTAATAATAATAATGTCTAGTGCGGTACGTGGCTGTGATATATATAAACTTACTAACGTCCGTTGCCATGATTTTTGGAACGACTTATCGCGAGAGGAAAAAATGACGTTTTAGTCGCATAACATCGGTTAATGGAAACGCCATCATTTCGCAATAGTTTTTTAGCGATATTTAGAAGAAGAAAAAAAACGCAAAAGTTTTGCGCACATCTTTAATGGAAACGTGCCTATTTTGCGATTTCACATTTTAACAGCTTTTAATTTACACCCCGAGCCAATATGACACACAGAATCCCATAAAAAAACATTTTCACCATATGCGACCTTTAATGTTTTTCTATTAAAACAACAGCAAAAAAGACTTATTGTCATACAGAGCTGCATAAGAACAGTTATTCAGCAATCACAATCAATAGGCTATATAGTCGAGATCCATGTTTGGATTTATTGCAGTTCATCACTAAGAAGGTTTGATCGCAGATTTAGTCGCAGCTCGTGACAGAACACAGACCGACTGAATGACACTTTCATTTAAGCAGAAAATCTCAAATCTCAAATGGAGATGGCTAAACGTACTCGGTTACTAACGTAACCTCGGTTCTCTCTAGAAGAGGGAACGAGTACTGCGTAAGATATCTTACGCTAGGGGAAAATCCTTTTTCCGCGAGATATTGAAGCCAAAAATTATCCTTAATTTTGTAATAATGCAAAACGCGTTGCGGCAGCATGCAGACATAGGCGAGGCAGCTCGCGCGCCTATTGGCTGCTCTGCGGCAACTGCAGCAGCCTATCGAGCGAGGCCTGGCGTGACGCCAGACCCAATCAGGGCACTTCGCGCCCGCTGCGTCACGTCCCGCCGAAATGGCCGTGGTCTAGGCCTATAAATACCGCTCGCAGGCAGCTATTATCTGGTTTTTCATCATCGAAGCAACCAGAGCATGTGCATGCACGGCAAGATACGCAGTACTCGTTCCCTCTTCTAGAGAGAACCGAGGTTACGTTAGTAACCGAGTACGTTCTCTTACGAGAGGTCTCTCGTACTGCGTAAGATATCTTACGCTAGGGGACCCAATGCAAAACGCCGTGCATGCTGAGATCTGACACCAAAGACCCAAGGGCGAAAGCCCGGTGTACATATAGTGCACAATCACTCAGGGAACTCACAGGGAGTCCGGGAAGAGGGAGGGGCGAAGCCGCACTCTTCCACATATGGCAGCGTCGCTGAGACGCGAATTTCATACAGACAGGGCGGGGTACGGCCTGAACTGATGGGGGAATGTGGGTCTTACACAGTCTGCCCAGGCACATCTCGTGCTGCTACTTTTTACTGTCGAACATTGAGCTGTGCTCAGTAGACGCAGCATTCTGAGCTGATAGCATCAGGTCAGATAATACTGGTAAACTTAGACCGACAGCAGCCTGGCCTGCAGGGCGGGAACCTCTAGGTTATAAAACCTTATAAATGTAGACGGGGAGGCCCAGCCTGCCGCCATACAAATATCTTGCAAGGCAATCCCACTTGACCAGGCCCACGAAGAGGCCATGCCTCTCGTGGAGTGCGCTCTGACACCCAACGGGCACTGCATGCCCTTGGAGGCGTATGCCAGCGCTATAGCATCAACTATCCATCTGGATGGGCTCTGTTTCGACGCGGCTAGTCCCTTAGAACGCCCGCTAAATTAAACAAAGAGCTGCTCCGTCTGTCTGAAAACAGACGAGCGAGACACATAAGCTCGTAATGCCCTGACTGGGCAAAGGAGGCTCGCGTCTCTTTCCTCATCAGGGACCGGTAGGGCTGACAGGGAGATAACCTGCGCCCTAAACGGTGTGTTGAGGGATTTTGGAACATAACCATGCTTAGGTTTGAGTATAACTTTTGAGTCATTAGGCCCAAACTCCATGCACGCCGCACTCACAGAGAGCGCGTGTAGATCCCCTATGCGCTTCACTGAAGCGAGAGCCAGCAAAAACACCGTCTTGAAAGACAGGTGTTTCAAATCAATTGACTGTAAAGGCTCAAATGGCGCACCTTTCATGGCTTCCAGAACCGTAGAAAGGTCCCATACGGGGACTGAGGGAGGTCTGGGAGGATTCAGTCTCTTAGCCCCTCTAAGGAAGCGGATGACTAAATCGTTCCTTCCTATTGACTGACCAAGCGTTGTTCCTGAGAACGCTGCTATAGCCGCCACATAAACTTTGAGCATGGAGGGGGCCCTGCCCTCATCCAACAGCTCTTGTAGGAAGGAAAACACCTCCGTCACACCACAGTCTGTGGGTGACACACCATGGGCTGTGCACCAGCCCGAAAACACTGACCATTTCGAGGAGTAGAGCCGTCTCGTAGACGGAGCTCTAGCCTGCGTGATCGTGTTTAATACTCCTTTAGGGAGTCCAACATGTACCCGTTGATGGCCCAGACATGAAGGGACCATAGTTCCGGGTGAGGATGCCAGATCGAGCCGTGGGCCTGTGAGAGGAGGTCTCTCCTCACTGGTACTGGCCACGGGGCAGTACTTGCTAACTACATCACGACTGGGAACCAAGGTTGGTTTTTCCAGAACGGTGCCACCAGCAATACTGAGCATCCTTCTTCCCTGATCCGTTCTATCACCTGAGGCAGGAGAGAGACGGGGGGAAAAGCATAGAGCGGGCGGCGGGGCCACACATGGGCCAGCGCGTTCCTGCTCTTGGAGAAAAATTCCGGACAGTGAGCGTTTTCTTGAGACGCAAACAGGTCTACTTCCGCTCTGCCGAATTTCTTCCACAGCAGTTGGACTGTCTGTGGGTCATTTCGAGGCAGTTTATGTGCAGGAGCTTTTCCCGTTCCGACCACTGGCCGAAGAACGGTCTGCCCTCAGGCAGCGCTCCCCATCCCGAGGTGGACGCGTCCGTGGACACCACTCTCACCCTCGAGGAAGTTCCCAGGCTTACACCTGATTGGTACCAGTCGTTCACTCTCCAAGGTTTCAGAGTTGTGACGCACTTCTGATTGACCCTGAGGCGAAGCGAACCGGATGCCCACGCTCTGCGTGGGACTCGCGCTTTCAGCCAAAACTGCAGCGGGCGCATGCGGAGCAGGCCCAGCTGGAGCACTGATGATGCTGAGGCCATGAGACCTAGCATCTTCTGAAATTTCTTGAGCTGGACAGACGCGCCGCAGCGAAACGAGTTCGCTGTGCATTGAATGTCTACCGCGTGCTGTGGTGATAGTCGCGCTATCATGGACAGCGAGTCCAATTCTGTGCCCAGGAAAGATATCTTCTGACTGGGTGACAGAGAGCTCTTCGCCCAATTGACACTGAGACCCAAATCCTCGAGGTGATCGAGTAAAATGGTCGTGTGTTCTATGAGCACTGCGCGAGATTGCGCTAGAATCAGCCAATCGTCCAAATAGTTCAGTACTCGCATGCCTCTCATTCTGAAATGCCTCTTCGTAAATGTACGGGGTGCCAGGGACAAACCGAACGGCAGGACTGTGTACTGATATGCCTGGCCCCCGAAGGCGAATCTCAAACATCGCCTGTGACGTGACGCTATTTGTATTTGAAAAATACGCGTCTTTCAGATCTATTGACACAAACCAATCTCCTTGGCGAATCTGCACAAGGATTTGTCTGGTCGTGAGCATCCTGAACTGTTGCTTCACAAGCACTTTGTTCAGTTGCCTTAGATCTAGTATGGGTCTGAGACCCCCGTCTTTTTTCGGTACCAGGAAGTATCTGCTGTATAGCCCTCCTTCGCTCTGAACTTGAGAGAGAGGCTCTATGGCCCCTTTGCTCAATAGTTTCGCCACTTCGGCTCGAAGTAAATGTGCTACTTCTGTTTTTACCGTGGTCTCGACGCGCGCCACATAGCGGCGAGTGCGTCGGCGAAACTGTAGCGAATAGCCTCTTTTTATAATGTTCAGCACCCACTTCGAAACCCCGGGCAGCTTTGCCCATGCGTCCGCATGAATAGCTAGGGGTTGAATACGAAGCGCGCTCCGCTCGCTCAGCGATGGGGAGGCTTCGGAGTGCTGTAACACAAGCGTCGCGCTCGTGACATTTGAGGCATGGGGCGCGCTGATAACAGCGGGCAGATTGCCCGCGCTCGACTCCTCTGCGGTGGTCAACCGCGAGGGGGAGGGCTGGGCGGTTCCCGTAGGAACTGTCATGTCTATGTGTGGATGTGGGCGCGGGACAGCGGGCACATTTACCACACTGAAAGCATCGTTCGCTTGAGTGAAGCGAATCCACATTGGTTTCGTTTTTACAGAAACCGTGAGACATGCATAACGTGGTGTTAGTGGGCACATTCACCATGTTTGAAGCGCAATCGATCTGAGTCGATTCATGTGCGCGAGCCCTGTGTGACGGGCTGTGCTTGTGTGTAGAGATGGGCACTGGGCAGTGGGCATTCTTTCTACACATAAAGCACCATCGGCCGTGGCCGGGACACCAGAAAATTCACACTTATGGGATTTATCTGGGTAGCCGTAAAAACGGCGTTTGTGTGCAGGCAAGCGGGTGACAGAACCGACTTGTTTACTGCAGGATACACTGGAACAGTCACATTTACTGGAACTGAACGAGCGAGAAGTTGCCATAGAAACAGAGAGCGTCAACATGCTGGCGTTTATTGCAGGCCTGCGTGCATTACAACAGGCTTGTTCACTGCAATATTGACATTTCCAGTCGCCTGAATTCCAGAGGGGAATGGGAAATGTATAGGAAAAAGGAGGTTGGTCCGTCCGCAGCGGGACCAGAAAAACTCCCTTTTTTTTCCCCTTACGCCAGTGACGCACGGAACACCATAGAAACGGTGTTTGGGTGCAGGCGAGCGGGTTGTACAATGCGCTCGTTGGCTGCAAAATACACATCTGCAGTCGCCTTTTCAGGGAACTGACAGAGCGAGCGTTGACGGCATAATTTTATCTGCTGGTAGACCCGGGGATCGAACGCGGGTCTCTCGCGTGCAAAAACCTGAGAGTCTGCCACTGGGCCACAGGGGGAGACACATTGTAACTCAGTTAGCGCGAGTATTATAAGAGAGTGTCAACGTGCTGGCGTTTGTTTGCAGGCATGCGTGTATTACAACAGGCTTGCTCACTGCAATACTGACATTTCCAGTCGCCCGAACTTCAGAGGGGAATGAGAAATGTACGAGAAAGAGGAGGTCGGTCCGTCCGCGGGGGGACCAGAAACGCTCTTTTCTCCTTTCGCCAGTGACGCACGGAAACCATAGAAACGGTGTTTGGGTGCAGGCGAGCGGGTTGTGCAACGCGCTCGTTGGCTGCAAAATGCACATCTGCAGTCGCTTTTCAGGGAACTGACAGAGCGAAGCATTGGCGGCATAATTTTAACTGCCGCTAGACCGGGATTTGAACTCCGGTCTCTCGTGAGGAAAACCAATGATTCCGCCACTGAGCCACAGGGGGGAACACAAAGGTTTTCGGATGCACGAGCATATAAGAGCGTCACATGCTTTCTTCGGCGTATGCTTGCAGGCGCGCTTGTATTAAAACAGCGGAGGAGCAGTCTCGGAGAAGGATGCCAGGTGAGTCCTCAGAGTCACCATAGGCAGTAACTAACTCGCAGTGAGGGCAGTCGCCGTCAGCGAGTGCGAGAGCTGCATGATCAGGAAAAGGGGCGTCTTGAAAAAGATGCCCAGCTCTTTTAGTGCAATGGGAGTGTGTGTCGCGGCGGCGAGCACACACACATACATAAACACAGTAGCAGAGAAAGGATATAACGCCGGATAGCGCAGCAGGAAGGCAAGGAAGGCGGCGCGGCCAGCGACTTCAGTGACTCGTCCCGCTGAAGGTGCTCTCTTTCAGACGGCGCGGCTTCTTATCCAGCTCCAGCGATGCGTGTGCTTCGCTTGAAGGATGAAAAATCAGATAATAGCTGCCTGCGAGCGGTATTTATAGGCCTAGACCACGCCCATTTCGGCGGGACGTGACGCAGCGGGCGCGAAGTGCCCTGATTGGGTCTGGCGTCACGCCAGGCCTCGCTCGATAGGCTGCTGCAGTTGCCGCAGAGCAGCCAATAGGCGCGCGAGCTGCCTCGCCTATGTCTGCATGCTGCCGCAACGCGTTTTGCATTATTACAAAATTAAGGATAATTTTTGGCTTCAATATCTCGCGGAAAAAGGATTTTCCCCTAGCGTAAGATATCTTACGCAGTACGAGAGACCTCTCGTAAGAGAACTGCAGGTTACTTGTTTGTCAGTGTTTTCAGATCATCAGCGCTTCTTCAGCAGTGTAGAGAGCGCATGCGCATGGCTGCCAGATAGCAAAGATTAAGTAAAACACCGGGTAGAAAATGTGTTCATTTAACAGAAAAGCTCTGATTGGTGGATTTAAATTATTGAAATCTGGTAACCGCAAGCATGAATGCTCGTAGCGGCTTGTTAAAAACAGTCTGTAATTTTTTGTCGTCTCTTTTTTTTTCCCTGACAAAAACAAAGAGTGATTTTTTTTTTAACGTTTTTTTTTAAACTAAACTACATTTAGTCTCGTCTTTTTTTGTCAATGGTATTGCATGTTTATTTAGTCACAGTTATTGTTTTATGACAAACATTTTTCGTCACATATACGAAAATAACACTACTTTCTATCCAATAGATGGTTAGCTTCTTTGGGGTAGAACGGAGGTGCGCTCACTGAGGGCCAGATGTACGTACATTTGAGAACGCAGCGTTAAAGGGATAGTTCACTTTGAAATTAAATTTTGGTATGTTTTAGCTTACCTCAAGGGCATCCAAGATGTAGGTGTCTTTGTTTCCGCAGTAGTTTCAATTTTTATATTTTTAAGTCAAACCGTTCTTGTCTGTCAGTCATATAATGCAGGTCTATGGTCACCACCTCAAAGAGCATGCACAGAGAAATCCAAATTAAACAATTCCCCATCGTAAGTACACATTGAGGGCCTAAGACACGAAACGAGCGGTTTGTGTGAGAAAACAAAAAGTATTTATATAGTTTTTACCTCTACACAACTACGTCCAAGTGATCTGAGGGCGCTTCCTGGTATGTGACGTGTGCGCACGTTCTGGCTTAGTCTGCGCAAGCGCCGGAAAGTGTACAAGAGGTAAAAACGATATAAATACTGTTCGTTTTCTCACACAAACAGCTCGTTTCGTGTCTTAGGCCATCAATGTGTACTTACGATGGGGAATTGTTTAATTTGGACTTTTTTGTGCATGCTCTTTGAGGTGGTGACCATAGACCTGCATTATTTACATTTACATTTAGTCATTTAGCACAGTGGTTCCCAACCTTTTTCCTTGGGGCCCCCCCATGTACATATTTAACAAATTCACGTTTCGGTTCGATATGATACACTTGTGTCACGGTTCGGTTCGGTACGTTTTTGATACAGCAAAAAGAAAGAAATGCCAGAGAAATTTCCTTGATTACATTTTTTTAATTCTTTTTTATATTAAAACTAACATCATAAAGTATGATTTTTTAAAAATATTCTACAGCTATAATTCACTCTTCTTATGAGCATATAAAACAAAACAGCTCCTTGGAAAAAATGAAATGTAATATTGTAGTAGTTATAAACAAAGGTTTATTTTAGTTCAGATTAACATTTGAGGGCAGCAATTGTATTCATAATGTCGAAATAAAACCGACGTAATGTTACTTGAAGGCATTATAGCCTACTATTCCTGCCAAACTTCCATGGTTGCAGTTAGTGTTACTACAGTAAATCCATGGTGAATGTTGCTGATCTGTGGACACTGGATAGTTCATTCATGGCACAATGTTTCTTCCTGGTTTCCACGTCAGCGCTGTTTGATCCGTTAATAACAGAGAAATGTGAATGTTTCTCACTAGATCTCGCAGCGATGTTATTACTTCTGTGGCGAATTCAAATGCTTTCTTTACTGGATCTCTTAGCGCTGTGTAGTAACAGTGTCGCATGATCACGATCGGCTCGCGCTGCACTGGTCCAAACTGATAAACGGTGCTTCAACCACACAATAACGAGCAGTTTCGTTCCGCTTGCATTATGTTTGCCATTTGATGTTGGGCAATGTTGTGTTCGCGCCGGCGTCTCATACATTATGAGCGCGCTTGCCACGCGCAACACGCCTACATTTGAAATAACGAAATTGTAATTGAAATCGCCATTGTAAGCATATGATTTTTTTAAAACTTTGAAAAAATATTTTTATATACAATTATTAGTGGAACATTTTATGCATCTTTATTCACCTCAAAGCATATCCGCTCCCGCGCCCTCCCTGTGAACTCTGGCGCCCCCCTGAGGGGCGCCAGTGATTTAGCAGACGCTTTTGTCCAAAGCGACTTACAAATTAGGACTAAATTAAGCGAGTCATCGTGAAGAGGCAAAAACAATGCAAGAAGTGCTCAAAATACGAAGTTCAGGCATAATTCAGAGTAGCATAAGCCCTCTTCATAAGCGATAATTTACAGGAAAAGGATTTTTTTTTAGTGTTTTTTTTTTTTTATGAGGTTAAGTGCTCACGGAAGAGAAGAGTTTTCAGCTCTTTTTTGAATGTTGTCATGGATTCTGCATTCCGGATGCGGGTGGGGAGATCATTCCACCAGCATGGAACTGTGAATGAGAATGTTCTGGAAAGTGATTTTTTGACTCTCTGTGATGGAACCACGAGACGTCGCTCGTTGACCGATCGAAGGCTTCTGGTAGGGATGTAGACTTGTAGGAGTGAGTGAAAGTAGGAGGGAGCTGAGCCTGTGACAGATCTGTAAGCAAGCGTCAATGCCTTGAACTTGATGCGAGCAGAGAGAGGTAGCCAGTGCAGTGAGATGAACAAAGGAGTGACGTGGGCCCTCTTGGGCTCGTTGAAGACAAGACGAGCTGCAGCGTTCTGAATCATTTGTAGAGGTTTAGTTGCACATTATATGACTGACAGACAAGAACGGTTTGACCTAAAAATATAAAAATTTAAACTACTGCGGAAACAAAGACACCTACATCTTGGATGCCCTTGAGGTAAGCTAAAACATACCAAAATTTAATTTCAAAGTGAACTATCCCTTTAATAGCGGCATGGCCAAGATGCAGAAAGCGCTTGATGTGAAACCGTAGTGTGCGCGTTATGTACCAAACCTGCAGTTCATCAGGTAATCAGCGCCTGTCCCCACCCACTATACCGTAAATTGCGTGTATTTAAATGCACAATTGAATGGGCCTCCTCCACTCTTTCCATCATGGATCAGCCACCAAGTCAGGCAAAACAGCGAAAACAAAAATTTTGCGATAACGAGGTTGATCTGCTTGTTCATGAGGTAACAGCAAATTCATAGGCGTAATTTATGGGTGGGACGGGTGGGACATGTGCCCACCACTTTTTACCAGGCTCGATATTGTCCCCACCACTTTTTAAAAGTGACTGAAAAATAGATTGCGTAAGGTATGTATTAAAGGAAAAGCACCATCTACAAATCGTCACTCTTCATAATCTAATTCATTCATTTAACACATTTTTTTCCGCCGGTCAGAAGCTTTTCAACGTCCTCAAAGATGAATATTAAGTCTCGTTGTGAAACTACCGCGAGACACGCGATATGCGTCATGGAATATGTAGTTTCCTTTCCTTATAATTAGTCTACAGATTCCTGTACCTTTCTTTTTACGATGTTCGTATTGTTTGGATACTGTTTCAAGGTTGAAATATTTTATTTGAGATTTTTGAGAAAATTAATGGGACAATATCTCTGGTCCACAAGTCAAATCACCACTCACTGTAGTCATCAAGTGATGACTAGAAGGTGGACGACGGTTCTTCTTCAACCACGCAGTGAGGTGAGTTCACTTGAGGCATTGTTATAAAGTCACAAGTCACGGTTATTATTACAAGTCATGATTAAGTGTTATATGAAAAATTAAGTTATGTAAGAAGTAAATAATTCATTTTGTAAACTCGTCTTAATTCAGTAGTGACGATTCGTTCGTTACTAACCAACGAGCACGTGAAGTAGTTTAGGCTTGACGTTAGCTAGCAAATGCGATTTAGTGGTGGTAAGAATCATATACAGATTCATATAGTTTTGAGACCTCTTGAAAGTAAAAATACAATGAATTGGCTTTTATTGTTAACTAATGTTTTAATTCTGTAACATCGTTTTAGTGAAACCGTTTGATGTCAGCCTTTTCCACGATTTTACCCATCACAAGTGCGGACTAAAGAGGTAAGTTTGTGCTACCATATAATGTTATTATTGTTATTTCATTATTATTATTATTATTTATTTATTTCCAATTGTATTTACTTTTTTTGGTATATCATTTTATATATTTTTTGCCTGTAACACTATATAGTATTTTAAGTGTTTAATAAATGATAAAGATGAAAATGTATAGTATGACAAAATATTGAGCAACAAAAGATACATGCTTTTGTTAGAAGTCAACAGTAATCTTGTTTATTAACAATAAACAATAACATCAATATGTTTATGAACACATCAGAATGAACTGTAATAAGAAATAAAAAGAATATTGTAATGGATTTAAAAATTTTAAATTAAAAAAAATTAAAAAGCAGAGTATCAGAGTAACATCTATGGAAGTAGAATAATGTCAAATGTTTTTGAAATAAAAAGCCTGTTGAATTGCACTACTTGAAAAAAAATAGGCATTGCATTAACCATGCTTGCATTTTAATGCATTGTATTTTTAGTGCTTACATTTTTATGGGCTGAAATTCAACATGGTTGAATATTTAAGCTGTGAATATTTCAATTAAAAACATTTCAAACACCTTTTCATTATTAAAAATTCAATAATCCATATTCACCTTTCATATTTCACTTCCAAAATATTCAAACTGTTTAAAAATACAACCAATAATATTCAACAGGCAATTTTCGGTCCATTTTATTTCGCTTTGCAAATTCGCTTCCACAAATTCAGTGGTTCAAATTCGACCAGAGTCCATCTTCTTGCCTGTAGCCTATATAATAGCCTACAGCCTACTTCCCTAATAAGGTGCAAGATTGGTATTTCATATCACTATCAACGGAAGGGAAATCCTTGAGTATGAGGTATTGAGGGAAACCGATTATAATCCTGTTCTTGGTAGAGAAAGCTGATGACATGTAGAATACACAGGGAAAGTAACAATGAAGTTATTGAATGAAACATAAACACAGCTTTTGTGTGTTTATCATCTTTTCCGCATACTGACACAGATAATCATTTTCATTTTATGAATGAATGTCTTCGTCAGCAATGATGGTGAGGTCGACTAACAGCAGATGGAGAGTATGCTCGGCAATCTACTGCTTTCCCTGCAGTTCCTGGACGTCAATGTTGAATTTACTGTCGAATTTGAACCACTGAATTTGTGGAAGCGAATTTGCAAAGCGAAATAAAATGGACAGAAAATTGCCTGTTGAATATTATTGGTTGTATTTTTAAACAGTTTGAATATTTTGGAAGTGAAATATGAAAGGTGAATATGGATTATTGAATTTTTAATAATGAAAAGGTGTTTGAAATGTTTTTAATTGAAATATTCACAGCTTAAATATTCAACCATGTTGAATTTCAGCCCATAAAAATGTAAGCACTAAAAATACAATGCATTAAAATGCAAGCATGGTTAATGCAATGCCTATTTTTTTTCAAGTAGTGCAATTCAACAGGCTTTTTATTTCAAAAACATTTGACATTATTCTACTTCCATAAACATCTTTTTAGGTTTAGTTAGCTTTGTCCACTAAAATGAACCAACAACCTGAGCACGTCTCTCTGAGGCCTTTATGAATAGGGCTGGGTACCGAGTTCGATACTTTTTAGGTACCGACCGAATTGCCTCGATACTATCGAGTATCGAAAAATGACTCGTTTTTCGGTACCAGATTTCGATACCTAAGGGGTTAACTCGTCAACGTCAGTGCTCAAACAAATACATATGAAATGCACAACGACACGCCTAAAGTCGCTCACGCACATACACGCAAACGTACTCGGATAGGCTCCATCTATCCATCTGGATAGGCTCTGTTTCGACGCGGCTAGTCCCTTAGAACGCCCGCCAAATGAAACAAAGAGCTGCTCCGTCTGTCTGAAGACAGACGAGCGAGACACATAAGCTCGTAATGCCCTGACCGGGCAAAGGAGGCCCCTTTCCTCATCAGGGACCGGTAGGGCTGACAGGGAGATAACCTGCGCCCTAAACGGTGTGTTGAGGGATTTCGGAACATAACCGTGCTTAGGTTTGAGTATAACTTTTGAGTCATTAGGCCCAAATTCCATGCACGTCGCGCTCACAGAGAGCGCGTGTAAGTCCCCTATGCGCTTCACTGAAGCGAGAGCCAGCAGAAACACAGTCTTGAAAGACAGATGTTTCAGATCAATTGACTGTAAAGGCTCAAATGGTGCACCTTTCATGGCTTCCAGAACCGTAGAAAGGTCCCATGCGGGGACTGAGGGGGGTCTGGGAGGATTCAGTCTCTTAGCTCCTCTAAGGAAGCGGATGACCAACTCGTTCCTTCCTATTGACTGACCAAGCGTTGTTTCTGAGAACGCTGCTATAGCCGCCACATAAACTTTGAGCGTGGAAGGGGCCCTGCCCTTATCCAACAGCTCTTGTAGGAAGGAAAGCACCTCCGTCACTCCACAGTCTGTGGGTGACACGCCACGGGCTGTGCACCAGCCCGAAAACACTGACCATTTCGAGGAGTAGAGCCGTCTCGTAGACGGAGCTCTAGCCTGCGTGATCGTGTTTAATACTCCTTTAGGGAGTCCAACATGTACCCGTTGATGGCCCAGACATGAAGGGACCACAATTCCGGGTGAGGATGCCAGATTGAGCCGTGGGCCTGAGAGAGGAGGTCTCTCCTCACTGGTACTGGCCACGGGACAGTGCTTGCTAACTGCATCACGACTGGGAACCAAGGCTGGTTTTCCCAGACCGGTGCCACCAGCAGTACTGAGCATCCTTCTTCCCTGATCCGTTCTATCACCTGAGGCAGGAGAGAGACGGGGGGAAAAGCATAAAGCGGGCGGCGTGGCCACACATGAGCCAGCGCGTCCCTGCTCTTGGAGAAAAATTCCGGACAGTGAGCGTTTTCTTGAGACGCGAACAGGTCTACTTCCGCTCTGCAGAATTTCTTCCACAGCAGTTGGACTGTCTGTGGGTGTAAAGACCATTCGCCTGCCGGAACATTGTTCCTGGACAGTCTGTCTGGTCCTATATTCAGGATCCCAGGCACGTGCGCTGCTCTGAGCGAGCGCAGGTTGCGCTGGGCCCACACCAGGAGGCGTTCTGCTAGCCTGTACAGGTTCCTGGACCTGAGGCCGCCCTGGCGATTTATGTAGGACACCACAGACACGTTGTCCGAGCGGACCAGGACGTGGCGTCCTTTTATTTGGGGACAAAAACGCGTCAGCGCGTTGTCTACTGCCAACATTTCGAGGCAGTTTATGTGCAGGAGCCTCTCTCGTTCTGACCACTGGCCGAAGAACGGTCTGCCCTCGAGCAGCGCTCCCCATCCCGAGGTGGACGCTTTCACCCTCGAGGAAGTCCCCAGGCTTACACCTGACTGGTACCAGTCGTTTGCTCTCCAAGGTTTCAGAGCTGTGACGCACTTCTGATTGACCTTGAGGCGAATCAAACCGGACGCCCACGCTTGGCGTGGAACTCGTGCTTTCAGCCAAAACTGCAGCGGGCGCATGCGGAGCAGGCCCAGCTGGAGTACTGATGATGCTGCGGCCATGAGACCCAGCATTTTCTGAAATCTCTTGAGCGGGACAGACGCGCCGCAGCGGAACGAGTTCGCTGTGCGTTGAATGTCGACCGCGCGCTGTGGTGTTAGTCGCGCTATCATGGACAGCGAGTCCAACTCTGTGCCCAGGAAAGATATCTTCTGACTGGGTGACAGAGAGCTCTTTGCCCAATTGACACTGAGACCCAAATTCTCGAGGTGATCGAGTAAAATGGTCGTGTGTTCTATGAGCACTGAGCGCGATTGCGCTAGAATCAGCCAATCGTCCAAATAGTTCAGTACACGCACGCCTCTCATTCTGAGGGGTGCGAACGCCGCATCCATGCACTTCGTAAATGTACGGGGTGCCAGGGATAAGCCGAACGGCAGGACTGTGTACTGATATGCCTGGCCCTCGAATGCGAATCTCAAATATCGCCTGTGACGTGACGCTATCTGTATTTGAAAATACGCGTCTTTCAGATCTATTGACACAAACCAATCTCCTTGGCGAACCTGCGCGAGGATTTGTCTGGTCGTGAGCATCCTGAACCGTCGCTTTACAAGCACTGTGTTCAGTTGCCTTAGATCTAGTATGGGTCTGAGACCCCCGTCTTTTTTCGGTACCAGGAAGTATCTGCTGTATAGCCCTCCTTCGCTCTGAACTTGAGAGAGAGGCTCTATGGCCCCTTTGTTCAATAGTTTCGCCACTTCGGCTCGAAGTAAATGTGCTACTTCTGCTTTTACCGTGGTCTCGACGCACGCCGCATAGCGAAACTGGCGAAACTGTAGCGAATAGCCTCTTTTTATAATGTCCAGCACCCACTTCGAAACCCCGGGCAGCTTTGCCCATGCGTCTGCATGAATAGCTAGGGGTTGAATACGAAGCACGCTCCGTTCGCTCAGCGATGGAGAAGCTTCGGCGTGCTGCAACAGAAGCGTCGTGCTCGTGACATTTGAGGCATGGGGCGCGCTGATAACAGCGGGCAGATTGCCCGCGCTCGACTCCTCTGCGGCGGTTAGCCGCGAGGGGGAGGGCTGGGCGGTTCCCGTAGGAACTGTCATGTCTATGTGTGGATGTGGGCGCAGGACAGCGGGCACACTTATCACACCGAAAGCATTGTTCGCTTGAGTGAAGCGAATGCACGCTGGTTTCGTTTTTACAGAAACCGTGAGACATGCATAACGTGGCGTTAGTGGGCACTGGGTAGTGGGCACATTCACCATGTTTGAAGCGCAACCGATCTGAGTCGGTTTTATGTGCGCGAGCCCTGTGTGACAGGCTGTGCTTGTGTGTAGGGATGGGCACTGGGCAGTGGGCATTCTTACTACACATGAGACACCATCGGCCGTGGCCGGGACACCAGAAAATACACTCTTTTGGGGATTAATCTGGGTAGCCGTGAAAACGGCATTTGTGTGCAGGCAAGCGGGTGACAGAACCGGCTTATTGGCTGCAGAAAACACTGGAACAGTCACATTTGCTGGAACTGGACGAGCGAATACCTTTGGTGTGAGTCCGGCCGCAGCGGGACTGGAACACCGTCGTTTTCCTAGGCGTGCTAGGACGACTTCGGGGCCTCGGGTTTCACCGCAATCCTAGGTCGCGGACCACGCACAGCGGGGCGGCGACCAGATGAGCGGGAGCGCGGTCTCGCGCTTCGGGCCTGGCGGCGCTGCGAAGTGGCAGCAGTGGACGGTGGCTAGGGCTGTGAGCTCTGTGCAGACGGTTTCGCACGGCCTGCTGCAGAGCTGGAGCGCTTCGGGAGGAAGTGCTTCATAGCCTGTGACGCTTTCTGTAACTCTGCGAATCTCTCCGCAAAATCCTTGACGGAGGATCCAAAGAGGCCTGTGGTGGAAAGCGGGGCGTCGAGGAACGCGGTGCGCTCGGACTCGGCCATTTCCGAGAGCGTCAGCCAGAGGTGTCTCTCGGTCACAGTGAGAGAAGCCATATTCCATCCAATGGCCTGCGCTGCAGACTTAGTAGCACGGAGAGCGAGGTCCGTGGCACTCCTTAAGTCCGGCACGCAGATCGCGTCAGGTCCTTCCTCGTCCAGCTTACGGAGGAGATCGGCCTGGAAAATCTGTAACGTGGCCATGGTGTGCAGCGCTGCTGCAGCTTGCCCGGCGGCGGCGAAAGCGCGGCGGAGCAGGCTTGACGTAGTGCGGCAAGCTTTAGAGGGTAGGGCCAGCTTAGCGCGCCGTCCAGCGGAGGGCTGACATAAGTGGGCCGCTATCGCCTCCTCGACCGGCGGCAGCGAAAGGTATCCCCTGTTCTTGGCATCGTCGATTGCAGAGAATGCCAAAGAGACAGCAGGACGCACTCTAGCTGAATAAGTTCCATGACTTAGCGACTTCTTCGTGTAGCTCAGGAAGAAAAGGCGCTGGTCTGGACGCAGGCGAAGCGCGCTCCCCAGGCAGGAAAAAGCCATCCAGCCGGTTGTGAGCGGGCTGCTCGGGCGAAGACCACTCGAGGCCGAGGCTCGCCGCGGCCTGTGCGAGTACTCGCATGAGCTCCGTCTCGATGGACGCTCTCTTGCCTGACGGTGTGTGGGCAGGGGGAGCGGGGTCCTCAGAGCCCGCCCAATCCTCACTGCCTGACGCCAGGATAGAGCAGGAATCATCCTCTCCCAGCAGGGCTTCCTCGTCGGCGATGTCAACGGAAGCGGCGGCAGACAGCAGCCGCTGTCCGTCAGGAAGAGAGGCTGACGAAGCCGGTGAAGCAAGCGGGCGAACCGGCGAGCTTTGGCGGCTGGGGGAAGGTTCCGGGACCCGCTGGGCACGGCGCTTCTTACGGCGCGATGCCACGGCGGGCGGTGGAGCAGTCTCGTTGAAGAAGGCCAGGCGAGTCCTCAGAGTCGCCATAGTCATCAGCTCGCAGTGAGGGCAGCCGCCGTCAGCGAGCGCGAGAACTGCATGTTCCTCACCCAGGCAGGAAACGCAAACCACGTGGCGGTCCCCGTCACTGAGTGTGGCTCTGCACGAGCCGCAGGAAGGCATCTTGAAAAAGACGCTAGCTCTTTTAGAATGTGTGTCGCGGCGGCGACACACACACACAAACAGAGTACAGAGTAATAGAAAGTATATAAGCGCCGGAAAGCGCAGCAGGAAGGCAGGAAGGCGGCGCGGCCAGCGACTTCAGTGACTCGTCCCGCTGAAGGTGCTCTCTCTCAGACGGCGCTGCTTCTTCTCCAGCTCCAGCGATGCGTGTGCTTCGCTTGAAGGATGAAAAATCAGATAATAGCTGCCTGCAAGCGGTATTTATAGGCCTAGACCACGCCCGTTTCGGCGGGACGTGACGCAGTGGGCGCGAAGCACCCTGATTGGGTCTGGCGTCACGCCAGGCCTCGCTCGATAGGCTGCTGCAGTTGCCGCAGAGCAGCCAATAGGCGCGCGAGCTGTCTCGCCTATGTCTGCATGCTGCCGCAACGCGTTTTGCATTATTAAAAATTAAGGATAATTTTTGGCTTCAATATCTCGCGGAAAAGGATTTTCCCCTAGCGTAAGATATCTTACGCAGTACGAGAGACCTCTCGTAAGAGAACTCTACACGCACGAGACGCGTGGAACTCTCCGCGCACATACTCATATGAGACGTGCGCGCGCACAAACTGTCCACGCACGCACACATTCTCACATGAGACGCGAGCACACACACACACAAACTCGCGCACATACTCAATGAGACGCGAGCACACACACTCACAATACCTTAAAGATGTGGAAAAGCCGATCAAAAGTGTGGATACATTTCTCCAGGCTCGATGCCAAGCGTGCGATGCAGTATTTGCGGTAAAATAATTGCTGCAAAGACCGGTACCACGACAGATGATGAAGCCCTTGACAGTGCATGGAGTAAACATAAGAGCAGAAAGTTGCTGCGTCTTCGACTGGTAAATGAAGAGATACCTTGTGCAATGTTACAAAAGATTTCTGTTTCAAATAAATGCTGTTCTTTTGAATTTTTTATTAATCAAAGAATCATGAAAAAATTTATCAGTTTCATAAAACTGTTTTCATATTTCTGAAAGATCATGTGACACTGAAGTAATGATTTAGAAAATTAAGCTTTGACAACACAGCAATTAATTACATTTTGGAATATATTCAAATAATATTTTAAATTGTAATACTATTCCACAATATTACAAGTTTTACTGTATTTTTTATCAAACAAATTCAGGTTTGGTGAGCATGAGCTCTTTATAAAAAAATATTTTGTTCCTTTGTGCTTTTTTTTGTTCCTTTCTGGACTGACTAAGGAGCATGAGTCAAACTGAAAAAATAAAACCAAAGTTTTTCTGAGGTAATGTGTTATGTAATCTTGTTAAAATGGATTTCATAAAATTGGTATCGAAAAAAGTATCTTTCAGGAACCGGTATCGAAATCAAGGTATCGGTATTGGTATCGAAATTTTTTGAACGATACCCAGCCCTATTTATGAATCCCTGGCTTATTTTTGTTGTGTCTAATTTATTTGTTCTGTCTTTGTGAACATGACAGACAATAACGCTGTTCAGACGGTTCTGGGACATAGTTGATCGAAGCCATGTCTTCAGGCGGCGGAGAGCGCTGAAGCTTCTCTCTGCCTCAGCTGATGATGCAGAAACTACGAGAAGTAAGCGGACCAGAGTCTCCACTTGCTTGAAGAGTCCACGGACCTCAGGTACCATGTTCTTCAAAATATTGACCACTTCTGTACAACTTTGGTATTTATAATTTGTGCGAAACATGGCCATCTGCACCTTTAGGGACCGGGATTCCAGCTCAGGGTACAGTTCAACAATGTTGTTGACTTGTCCAGAGATCAGGACATTTTCAAGCATGACAATCTTGCGCAGACCCTCCTGTTCAAATCGATGTGTCAGCTGTGTCATCACTGTATCAAGGACTTGGAAGAACTGCACACGATAGCACTCCTCATCTGTATCCGGAATGTAGGGCTGAGCTGGACCAGTGTGTCTTGTAGAAGGCCTTCTAAAATGTGGTACTTTTATCGCCTCAGGGTCCATTGATGTTACCACCTCAGATGCCTGTGTGTAGAGCTCTCTGAAACTTTCATCCAATCTTTTGTTCTGAGAGCCATTTTTCACACACTCAACTGCACTTACAGTAGCATGCCTCCGACTGTTGCTCCTCTCGCTTGCAGTGAGGTGTTCAGGCCTTCAAGGCCTATCATGATGTCCTGTGCCAACAGCAGTCCAAGGACAGTGTTCCCTTTCTGGAAACGCTCATGAAGGCCATTGGCTTTGGAGGCAGTGTCATGTGTGCCGGATGATGCCATTTCCTCCAGTGCTGTCAAGACAGCTTCATATTGGGTGAGGACAGAATTGATGGCTGGTGTACATCTAGTTGGACACAATGGTTTCAGTGTTGTATAGCAGCCAGATGTAGATTTTGCCACAGACTTAAAAATGGTTTTAAACTTGCCTGACTGGCCAAACAAACAGCCCAGCTCATGTATCCATTGCAAAAAATCACAAATTATTGGTGCGGCTGAACAGGCTGCTTGTGTGACCAAGTTCACGCAGTGGGGGCCACAGTGAACAAAAGTGGCAAGTGGTTGCTCTCTGCGGATGTGAGCTTGTACACCTGACAAATGCCCAGACATGTTTGCTGCTCCATCGTAGGTTTGACCACGTAGACTGGAAAGGGGAAGGTTTAGACGGAGGAGAACATCAGAAGCAATCTTGCCTATTTGCTCACCAGTTGTAGAAGAAGCTTCATAAAGGCCAACAAACTCCTCTCAAGGTTCCAGGTCTGTGTCAACATAACGTATGCAGATAGACACTTGCTCAACACCACTGATGTCCTGCGTCCCATCCCTTATTATTGAATACTGCACTACTGGTAAAGCAGAAATTTCCTGTGCAATTCCGCGAATTATGGTGTTGCTCATTAAATTCATTATTTCATTTTGCATTGCAGGGCTTGTGTAGCAGTGATTACGTTTGAGCCAGCTTGCCAGACCAGGATCACTCTCTGCCATGAAGAGGAGAAGCTGGTGGAAATGTCCTTCCTCTTGGCTGTGCCCCCTCAGAGGCAAGCCTTGTTGGGACAGGTATTTAACAGCATTTACTATTTTTGACAAATTTAACCTGGCCTCCTCTTGTGCCCCTGATGAAATGCTGCACAGTTGCACTTTTATTGACTTTTCAGAGTGTATGAATGTGTTCACAGCAATGTTGTGAGCTTTGCTGTTTGTATGTCTCTCGAAAGCTTCTGGACCATGTTTCCAGTTCCTGAAACCCTGAGAGACGAATGCTTGCTCTGTATTTTTGGCCAGTGTGGACGTCTGTTCGGAAAAGGCATTGATGCAGTAAAAACACACTACCCCTTTAAGTTCAGAGCAGTATGCAGCCATAAGAAGTTGTTAAACCAGCTCTCCTGAAATCTAAGAGTTTTGTTTGACAACTTCTGAACCTCAATGAATTTGGGATCAGGCTGAAATGGTTCAGTTGCTCTGTATTTTTCAGGTGCTTGCTGTCCTGGCTCTATGGAAGGAGTTGGCTATATTGATTGCTGCAACTCTGTGATCTCCACAGTCAAGTTTTGCCCTGCCTCACCCAAGCTATCAGCTGCCTGCCTCTGTAAATAGTTCATTAAATTTTTAGCAATTTTACATGAGCATTGATGAATGCATATTTTGTAAATAGTTGTTGTGTGTTAAATAGTTAAGTGTTTTCTATCTATAGCTATTTAAAAATGCAATATGAATTTAATTTATACATGACTAATTATAAATGAGTATGTGAATGATTTCCTTTTTTTGGGGGGGGGGGGGGGGTAAATATTTTTAATATTCTAATTTATGTGAACTATGTAAAATGTTTATTGTAATATTAAAGTTATTAAAAATATGTATTGCAACAATCTTTTTTTTCATAATTTTTATTTAAAATGTATTTGTAGTCTACAATGTTAATACTGTATTTTAGTCTTACTCTTACTGTACGTTCACACCGCCACCGACTTGAGCTGCAAAGAAGCTCTGGCCGCCCTGTCAAGGACGCTTGTCAAAAAGTACGGGGAAGCTTGTTGACGCTTTGGCCTCTCTGAAGTCTGTGTCATATAGTGAGTGCGCACGCGGCCGGGGCTCTCTCTCTCTCTGCTCGTTCTTATATATGCCCTGTCAAGCGCACCCTGTTAAACTGACAGGACTTAAAAACACATGCAAATGATCAACTTTCACTCTATGGTTAAACTGTGCAATTAATCCCATAATGATAAGAAACCCAGCAACGGTGATGATCAGCTTCTCCTCCATTTTCTTGGAACTAATGTTTTGGTAGGAACGAAAGTTTACATCGTATGTTTCTCCGGAATCAGCCAGCGCGAAGGACGTCTATATTCTGATTGGTTTCTGGCGTTTTGCCGCTGCTTGCCGCTGAACCGCGTCATAGCTCATTACCATAAAGTTGAGCTACTTTCAACTTTCTGATTGAGGCTCAAAACGTGACGCCGATGAATTTGACGCTCCTTGCAGCTGAGAGAAGCCAGCTTCCATTGAAAATGAATGACTTCCGGTAACTATGGAAGCTCAAGTCGGCGGTGGTGTGAACATACAGTTACCTCTACATTTTCTGCTCCCTGTTTTTGTTCTTTGTCAGTAGGCACATTTGTCTGATTCTGGGAAAAAAAATTACTAGTTCAACCCAGGATCTAAATGTTTACATTTGCAATCATAAGCAATATATTGGAATTTCTCCATCATTGAAGGCTGAATAATAGTTAAAGCACTTTTAGGCAACAGGCCAATTCTATGGTATGACTGGGATTTTCAAAATTAAAACAGTTAAAAAGTATATATGTCTTTAGTTCATAGTCCTTTAATTCAGTTTTGTATTAAATCACAGCGCTCCAGTGGCCGCCAAAAACATAGCAACAGTATGTCTATATTCACGTACTGTAAGTTAAATATAATGGGTCTCATTCATGAAACACGAGCAGAACAAATTTTTGTGTAAATCGTGTGTAAAGTGGTTCTGGCGTAAATTTTCGGATTCATTAAAATGTTTGTATTTTCTAAATGTTAGTTGGTACTAAAGAAATCTACACCTGCTCCCAGCCACGCGTAAATAGTGCGTTTAACATCCGAACGTTTTGCTCATTAATAAGGCTGCATTTTAATTCACCTGAATCGGGTACATATTTACACAGCATTTTGAAAAAAATATTATATATAGTAATTACATACGGTTTTTCTTTTTACTTTTATTACGAGAGCCAGTAATAGCATCTGCAAACGGAACACAAGTCCGCAAGTCTTTTATTTTTTTATATTTTTTTATACATTTTTTTATATTCAAGCTGTTAATTCATTTATTTATTTTTTCCGCAAGTCACAAGTGTTGCAGTCAAGCTTCATGTCGAACCATTTTCTTTTCACTTCTGGGACTGTTCGATTAACAGATGAAACTCCGTTAACTGCATCTGTAATATGCTGCCAAGCATTTTTACCTAAAGCATTTAGGTAAAAGCATTATTACCTAAAAAATCTTTTTTTTTTAGGACCTGATACGCCACTATGTACGCTTGAAAATAAAATGTGGCGTTTTGAATGAACTTCTGATAATAAAACTTCAATTTCTGCATCTGAGAAATTTCTCTTCTTCATTCGCTTTTGACAAGACATGTTGAAATCCTTCGTTTGGTGTCATAATATGATGCCCATATATAGTTGTCAGTCGGATTTAATGGGCGGGATTTATGGTAATTGAGAATGAGCGTGCACGTGCGTCCCATTTACGACTGATTGGAATTCATTAACCCACACACACATTTCACTATCAAATCTGACGTTTAAGAAGTATTTGTGAATCAGGAGAAGAATTTTCGGGAATGTCTCTTTACACACAAATCACTCACATATTTACTCGTATATTTACGAATGTTTCATGAATGAGACCCATTATGTTTTCGTGTCAAGCAAAGTAACTTACTGTGCGTGGCTGCTTCACTAAAAAGCTCTTGACGTAATGTTGATTCTTCCATGTTCGCGCGTTCTGCATCACACCTGCTTTTAGCAAGTTGTCCGGCTGGTATTAAGAGAAAATATGCAAGTAATTCAAAGTAGAATGAATCGTAATACACTCACACACACAATTGTGCAATTAATGAATACGCTGCAGGTGAGCTGACCATGTAAGTTCACCATATTTATCTTGCGTATTTTGATTGATATTAGCTACCCTAGATGTGTTGTGATAAACAAAACGTAACATTCACATTGTGAATGTTATGTTTTGCTTATTCGGATGTTTATAGACATACTGTATTTGTGAATGTGATGCGTGTTGAATGAAAATTAAGTGCATTTCCAACTCTGAACTCAGTCTCCAAGTAAATTCGGTTATTAAACAAATAGCAAAACGAGTTGTGTCCCCACCACTTTTCAAAGCAAAGTTACGCCACTGAGCAAATTTAAGACATCATACAAGGCCGGAATTCCACACCCACACAAAAGAATGCCATCTGGACCGAAATCACAAAAAAAATCAATGCAATATCCTCGACCCGCAGACAGGTGGAAGAGGTAAAAAAGAGATGAGTACATCTGGCCCTCAATTGGTTAGTAAGACTGCCACACAAAGAGGACAGTCATGCTTTTGCTCTGGGACATATTTTTCATATCGCATCCACATTGCAGCCTTTTGCATTTAGCTAATCGCAACGTTTCAAATCGCGATTGCAATTTGATTTTGACTAATCGTTCAGCCCTACTTGCCAGGCTCGCAGAGACCGAGGAAGCGGGACCAAAGGGACCACAGGTATATGGCACCACAGTGGGTGCATGACTCATCCACCTCAGCATGTTTAGTGCCCAGACACATGAGGCAACGATCGTGACCATTCGCCGGCGCCAGGTAATGACCGCATCCAGAAACACACGTGTGCAATGTCATCTTTAAAAAGACGCCCTATCCCACCCGTGTAATGCTTTTTTAGGGAACTGCTCTCTCTTGGTGCAGAAGCACACAGGGAAAAATATAGCGGCAACACTGACAGGAAATGGTGCAGCCTGTAGTGTGCACTCCTATCGTTGAAGGCACAGCTCTTACCAGCTGTAATAACAGCTTTTTTAGCGGTCTGAAAAAGCGCACCGTCACCAACTGTAAGAAAAGCCTTTTAGCGCTCACTGAAGGCGCACACAGACAAACGAGAGAGCTTGATCACCGCTGAAGCGCCGTCACACCAACACCGATAGAGAAAGCTTCTTCCTTGAAGAAAACACTGCTTGTAAATTTGAGACAGGAACAAACAAACAGCTCAGCTCCAAAGCGAAAAGCTAAAGATGCGATGCACCTTCTGCTCATTATATTATTTGTAATATACAGATAATGTATATTACATGTACATGATGTACATATTACATCAGCTGCTCCGAGGCGGAGCAGCTGATGCAATCATCACATATAATATCAATGTGCATTGGCTCGTTTAGTTACACTCAAAGTAGATTGGACTCTCTATCGAGATTCCTATTCGTCGGTTAGTCCGACGTGACGTCGAATGTGGCCAACTGAAAGGAAACTATATATGCCTAACCTGCTCTAAATCCATTTAACACGTTTTAAAATCCAGCAATTTCTTTCTTTCCTTTTTAAAAAATAAAAGTTACTCCATCCTTAAACAAGAGATGTCCCAAGAGAAATAGGATAAATTGAGAATCAGCTTGCAATGCCATAATTGCAGGAGGTCTTTAGGCTGTCTTTAATTTCCTTTGTTACTGGCACTTAGAATTGTGAATTTGAGATTTACCCTGACCAGATGACAGATCATAGCGACTCTCTGACTACAGTGCAGTGACAATAGCTTTAAACAACTGGAGAAATTTGCTGTCAAGTTGCATGTTTCAAAATCCTACTGTTTTACTGGTGCAATACATGGAAATGAAGTAGACAAAACTTATTGATGTTTGCAAATAATTAAAATAATAAAAAAAATAAAAAGAAAGTTTCAGAGAGAGAAAAACTTTCATGTTTCTATCCTAGTGGGCACAGAAAATATGCCCTTCATGAGCAAACTTTATTAAGCTTGCAAGGATATTAGATTATGACAGATCATGTTTGTGAAATCAACACTGTAATTCCATAAAATTAAATCTCTCGCCTTCATTTTTCTACACGTCACCTGAAATTGTAGTTTTCCCTCTTATTGTTGATAAAACCATCTGCCAAGTCTCTGGGAACCACAAACTCCAAACTACTGCCCTGCTCCTCACAGTCCACAAAGTACTCCTGCAAAAAAGGATGCTTAAGCATGAGTTCACATAATCTAGACTTGCTGGTGCAGACATATTTTATGATTTATATATTCTGAAAGCGTGACTTTATCACTAAGACACAATTATAATCATATTACAGACATGCTAAGATGATAAATTAATATATATACACATTACCCCCAACAGCCATTAGCCTACAGAAGTAAATAAAAAACAAATTGGTTTCAATCACATCGATATTACGACTTAAGAACAGAGTATAGCATGAACACAAACCCTCAATATCTAATTAGCCTATATAATATATAATTTGTAGGTGTAACGCCGAGTGCTCTCAGAGATGAGTGAAGGCAGGATCCATGTGCAGAAGAACTTTATTAAAATAATAACAATAACAACCAAAAACAAACACGAGTAAAACCAGGGAGCAGAACTGAGAACATCAAAGAAATTTCCAACAAAGGACAACACCAGACATGAGAAAGAACCTTGTTTCCTCGCTCCTCTGTCCTCTAGCCTGTGACCCGGAAACCAATCGAATTCAGCCATCTTGAAGGACATCTCAATTCTCCACTAACTGCACCACGAGGAGGTGAGGAACGAGGAGTGAGGAAGCTTCCAGAGGAGCCATGAGCGAGGATGCACAGGTGTATCCTATGCGGAAGTCTTTCTTGTCGAGAAACCCGACCCTTCACATCTGTCACAGTAATTTTAATTTATGCTTTAATTTTGCAGTTTAAATAAAACATATATTACACATAGTATATCAACAGGGCATCTTGCTTTATCGTTATTATTTATTAATTTCTTAAATAACCAAACTTTAACAACATAAGGGCAGATCCTTTGAGCACAGCTGATTAGAAGTGAGAGATCAAGAATATTCCAATATAAAAATATGCTTTCCTTCGATTCCTCCGTCCTCATTTTCTTTCCTTTCAGAAAGGAAACGACGATGCACAAATAAGAAACGAGAAGCACCCAAGGGGAACACAAGACAGTAATCATGACAGTAGGGGTGTAACAATATATCGTGTCACAATATAGGCCTATCGCAATAAACAAATGCAACAATGTACTGTGGATAGTGACAATCTGTATTGTATGTAGTTTACCCAAAATAAAATATATTGTGTGAGAAAAATTTCAAGCTTACTGAGTTTTAGTGTCAGTACTACATTAAAGGTTCAAACAACAATCACCAGTGACAACTGGAGATTCACCCGTTGTAAAAGGCAAAAGACTTTGTTTGGACTTTGGAGTGGCTACAGAAAAAAAGAGACTGCAACCGGGCCCATGCAAAAACAAGGATAATATCGGAAGGGCATTAAATGTAGTCACGCAATGCTGATGATGTTAACATTAACAATTTGAGAACAAAGCATATAATTTGCACGGTTTAATATGATATGATAAGCGATCGTTAGATTTAATCAGCGCGATTTACCGCAACTCTTTTTTCCTTTAGTTGATCAGAACAAAAGTGGATGTTACTTATTCAGATGACAATTCTTATGTTGGTCATACTTTCAAAAAGTAGAATCTGTGATTCCGAATGACAGTATCCACACCGGCACGGCGACTGACAGCCGCACATTCTCCTCAAAACATTGGATTCATCCGCGCTGTGCCATGCCGAGGCACAACCCACGTAAAGTTGATAATTCCGCGAATAACTGCAATTGCACATTTCGAACAAAGATGGCGACAAAGAGGAAAAACTATGGACTGCAGCTTTAAATATATAAATTCTACGCTTTCCTCTTTTGAACTTCCAAGCATCAAGGATTTGGTACGATTGCGTTCATATCAGCAGCGAACCGTACTGGTTTCCACATGAACCGTACCCCAGACCACCCTTTTTAAGCGGACTCGAGTACGGTTCGCGGGTGTACACCCGAGTTCGGAAGACAGCGTTCACATCATCCAAACGAACCGAACTTTGACGTCATTCGAACCCGGGTGCGCACCAAAAGTGCTAGTGTGAAAGCGCCCTAAATCTACCACGTCAGTTTGGATTCTATTCCAACGTACTTGGTTAAAGCCTGCTTACCTTCTCTATCTTCTTTAATTACTGATATCAAACACTCTTCACTTACTTCTGGTACTGTTCCATCTCAATTGAAAACTGCTGTGATAACTCCTTTACTTAAGAAACCAGGTGCTGATTCATATTGGAAAGGTTTGTTGGTGCCCAAGTCCAGAATCATCTTTCTCATAATGGTCTGTATGAGCAATTTCAATCTGGGTTTCATCCTTATCATAGTGTTGAGACTGCACTAGTTAAGATCTCTAATGACTTATTGCTAGCTGCTGACTCTGGACTTTTATCTATACTAATTCTGCTCGATTTAAGCGCAGCATTTGATACTATCTCGCACAGCATTATGTTGCATTGGAGTCAACTGGAATTATTGGTACCCCCTTGACTTAGTTTCGATCGTACTTTACGGGTTGTACTCAATTTGTACAGTTGAAGCAGTTTTGTTCAAAGCCTTCATATGTCAATACAGGTGTCCCGCAGGACTCAGTATTAGGTCCTCTTTTATTTATTATTTATCTTTTACCCCTTGGTAATATTTTTAGGAAATTTGGTATTCAATTCCACTGCTATGCCGACGACACCCAACTTTGTCCTCCAAACCTACCTCTAATTTTCCTCCATCTGTCCTCTCAGATTGTTTGGCAGAGATCAAAGAATGGTTTACTTCAAATCTTCTTAAACTTAACACCAGTAAAATGGAAATTTTACTTGTTTGGCTCAAAAAACAATCTGACAAAATCTACAACTTACTAGTGTCTGTATCTAAACAAGTTAAAAGTCTGGGGGTCATTCTTGACAGTACTCTCTCATTTGAAGCACACATAAACAGTGTCATTCGCTCTGCTTATTTCCATATACGTAATATTAACCGACTTCGTCCAGCTCTCTCAGTAAAGAGCATGGCAATTCTTGTTCATGGCAAGTCACTTCCCGTATAGATTATTGCAACGCTCTTTTTTATGGACTGCCTTCAAAGGTACTCCACAAACTCCAGCTAGTACAGAACTCAGCTGCTCGAATCATCTGTAGAACTCCCCAAGCTGAACACATTACTCCCATATTACAACACTTGCACTGGCTCCCGGTTAAATATTGTACTAATTTTTAAATTATTTTTCTTACTTACAAGGCACTCAACAATCTTGCCCCTTCATACTTATTTGACCTTCTTCATATTTACACTCCTTCTCAGACTTTAAGATCATCTTCTTCACTCACACTTGTTCTCCCTAGAACTCGCACTACTTCCATGGGGTCCCGAGCCTTTAGTCATGCAGCTCCTTATTTATGGACCCTGCTGCCACAGGATGTACGAAACAGTGGAAGTCTTCGTGTTTTTAAATCTCGCCTTAAGACCCATCTTTTTCGGCAGGCTTTTATGTGATTACTTTTACATTTTAATACTGGTATCCAGGCTGTAATAATGAGTATTTGTTTACTGTTGATTGTTTTATTGTGTTTGTAAGGTGTCCTTGAGTGTCATGTAAGGCGACTTAGCGCCTATAAATTAAATGTATTATTATTATTATATATCTAGTCAGTGACAGAGTGCAAGCATATTCATCTAAAATAATTCTGTATTTTCTGCTTCAGAATCCTGAATATTTTTATTCTGGTGTCACCATTTTCTCACCAGAGGAGAACTGGCCCCCGACTGAGCCTGGGTTCTCCCAAGGTTTTTTTTTTCTCCATTAAGGCACCTGATGGAGTTTTAGGACACCATTAGGTCACTTGATGGAGTTTTTCGGTTCCTTGCCACTGTTGCCTTTGGCTTGCTCAGTTGGGGATATTTTGGGGATATTTAATTTAATTTTATCAATCAATAAATTCCTCTTGAAACAAACTTTGTTGTATTATTTTAATTTAATACTGTGAAGCTGCTTTGATGCAATCTGTATTGTGAAAAGCGCTATACAAATAAACTTGACTTGACTTGACCATTGTCCTGTGCATTGGGTTACCAGCATCAAGTCCATCAAGCCTATTCATTTCCACCCCCAATTTCCACCCCCAATGTAATTTAGCATTTTAATCAACAGTAAAAAATGTTGTTAACCTTTTACCATATGTCTTAGAGAATCGCAATAATATTGTATCGTGAGTTCAGTATTGTGATATGTATCGAACCGTGACATGAGTGCATCGTTACACTCCTAAAAATTTGTTTAAATAATCTCATCTTAAAGGGATAGTTCACTTTGAAATTAATTTTTGGTATGTTTTAGCTTACCTCAAGGGCATCCAAGATGTAGGTGTCTTTTTTTCCGCAGTAGTTTCAATTTTGATATTTTTAGGTCAAACCGTTCTTGTCTGTCAGTCATATAATGCAGGTCTATGGTCATTTTCTCAAAACACAAGCACAGAGTCCAAATTAAAACAATTCCCCGTCGTCCAAATTAAACAATTCCCCATCGTAAGTACACATTGATGGCCTAAGACACGAAACGAGTGGTTTGTGTGAGAAAACGAACAGTATTTATATTGTTTTTACCACTTATCCGCAGCCATGTCCGAGTGATCTGATCTGACGTGTGCGCAGACTGGTGCATAGATATACACACTAGATGTCGCCTTGTCTACGGCAGTTCATTGGAACGAATGTCTTTAAGGCGACATCTAGTGTATATATCTATGCACCAGTCTGCGTACACGTCAGATCAGATCACTCGGACATGGCTGCGTATAAGTGGTAAAAACGATATAAATACTGTTCGTTTTCTCACACAAACCGCTCGTTTCGTGTCTTAGGCCATCAATGTGTACTTACGATGGGAAATTGTTTAATTTGGACGACGGGGAATTGTTTTAATTTGGACTCTGTGCTTGTGTTTTGAGATAATGACCATAGACCTGCATTATATGACTGACAGACAAGAACGGTTTGACCTAAAAATATCAAAATTGAAACTACTGCGAAAAAAAAGACACCTACATCTTGGATGCCCTTGAGGTAAGCTAAAACATACCAAAAATTAATTTCAAAGTGAACTATCCCTTTAACTGATGGGGCATATGCATAGCATTGTTCTCTTATTAACTCTTAATAACTTAAGTAGGTGTGAATTCAGCCATTGAGATGACTGCAAAGTGTCCCCCAATCAACCTGAATTCACACCTATGTAAAATGTAAATAACACGGGCCATAAACAGACAGAAGTGCTATGTAAAATAGTTGCCGTACAGAGATCAGAAATCTTGAGGGTTTGCGCTCTCAGATGCTTTTGTTTTTTAACCCTTCCTCGAATAGTAAGCTGAATAATATCCAAGTGAATGAAACCAATTTCTTATTTATTTACTTCTGTTGGAAATGACTATATAATAATATAACTAATATTATTGGACTAATATGATTATTGCTGTACGTTTTACAAGAAAATATACCATTTGAGTCTTTCTACTTTTTAAAATTTTAAGTTAATTCAATGTGGACTTGCAGTTTGTTTATTGTTATTAAAAAATGTACTAGCAATTTAAATTGTTTTATAGTAAATCCTACACCACTTTATCAGTATATAATTACAAGAAATGAGACATTAGAGTTAGACACTGCAGCACCAACATTCTAAAAGAAAACACGTGCGTTTAACTCTTATTAACCCTTTAGATAGATAGGCCTATTGAACTCAAAATGTAAATAACACGACTTAGGCTATATGCAGATAGAAGTGCTACAAGAATTAGCTGCTACACAATAGCTGACGCACAGATGTTAAGATTATATGTGCAAAACCGACTACGTTAGGTGTCTAATACAAAGTAGCCTACACAAACGCAAAATACTCACCGAGGTGGGTTTCTTCGTCGGTTTCACACGTGCAAAGATTTGAATCGTTTGCTTAACCATTGTTTTATATGATAATTATTATTCTTTAATTATTATTGTTATTATTCATCCAAAGCACCAGTTTAGCTTCACACATTTAATTCACTCCTTTCTTTTTATACTTCTGTGTGTACAGAGGTTGCTACGCGACCAGTGACGTTACACGCTCTGCATAACGTATGCATTGACGTCACCTGACCTGAGTTGCAAAAGATCCTGCAAAATGAATGGATTTAGAAGGGGAAACTGCAAAACGGGAGTAAAACAAACGATTATCTGCTTAAATTAAAGGCAGCTGGACCAATAGGGACCACATTATTTGGACCACTAGCACTCTCAGACTTGCATTCTCACACTTGCACTCTCTGGCTGCGTTCGAAATCTCTATACACTCACTCACTATTCCCTACATTACTCCACTAATATAGTCTACTTGAAGGAGTGAATGAAAACAAGTGATCGATTTCGGACACTGAGGGCACCAGAAGGACTGCCGCTTTTGCAGTTTGTGCTTGCTGTTTAATAATCATTGAAACTTAGCAAGCAACTCCAGTAGTAATGAAAATATTTATCTTGAACTCTGTATATATATATATTAGGGGTGGAGCCGAACCCGAATACGGTATTCGGAAAGCACAAATAATGTGTTTTTTACGAATACTTATTTCGAACAAATACTTTTAAAAATATTTGTATTCGGGAACAAGAAAAACTTTATATCAAAAAGCTACGTTTCCTCATGAGACATGGCGACCGGCGGTGCTGCTGATGTGGTGGCTGAAATATTTTGGATTAGGCTAATGTCACGTTGTCATAAGGGGTAGTTCACATAGCGCGTTTTTTGCGCGTGCAGATTTCAAATGTAGGCGCGCGGCAAGCGCGCTGCATAGCAACGACAGACGCCACGGGAGGGCAAGCGCTTGTGGAAAGGAGAAAGCGTGCGAACTGCGCTCTTCATGATTACGAAGTATCAGCAAAGAATTAATTGATTTCTAGCCCTTGCATTAGCTTTAGATATATTTATGGAGATGAGAAATGAAATAAAAAAGCCGTCATTTTGTCATTAATATCAGTCCGTCAGAAAAGCAGTTCTAGGCTTATTCTTGGCTGGATAACTCTTAGCAGGTTTAAAAAGCTCTTTTAAAATTAAATATGAATGCAGTTTTGGATTAAATATAAGTACAGTCAAGTCAAATAAAACATGTTTTATCTCCTGTTTGGTAACACTACAATAAGATACCATTCATTAACATTACTTAATGCGCATCTAACATCAACACATTGAGTGAACAATATATTTTTACAACATTAATGTTTGTGAATGTTATTTAATACAAACACTTGATTGGTCATGTTTGTTCACTTCATTCATTGTGCATTAAATAATGTTAACATAAATAATGTTAACTTTTGATTTTAAAAATGTATTTTTAAATGAACCCCAAGGAGAATAATTGCGACAGTATATAGCCTAACTATTGTTTATTGTTAGGTCATTTTATCTATTGTTATCTAACAAATGTAATATTAATGTAGTGTTTTTAATACTACAGTTTCCATCTTTGTAACCGTGATATAAACTTTAATATATGTAAATTTAATCTAAATTAAGCTTTACCGAAATTGTTACCGAGAACCGTGGATGTTCACAGGTATTGGTACCGAATACTGAAATTTTGGCACCGTGACAACACTAGTAGCTCTGTTAGCTTGGTAATTTAGACAATATGCTGTTGACAGAGTAACATTAACGTAGGTAATGGCTGTTATGTTATTTTCTTTTCAATGACGTTCCTTGTTACATGTTCATTGCTGGATTTATGGAAAAACATCAACCAATATTGCATATCCATAATTATTATAATTGATATATAATTAAAGAATACTTACACTATAACGTAAATTAGAAGTGTAACGCAAAAAAATGGATTTTTACACCTATTTTGAAATTTACTCGAATACAAATACAAATACAAATACTTTTCCTCTCTCAACAAATACAAATACAGATACAAATACCGGCTGCTTTGCACACCCCTAATATATATATATACCTACCTACCTTGGATGCAGTGCAAATTCCTTTGAATAAAAACATCTGCTATACACATTAAAATATAATGGCTGCGAAAATATTTAATTTCTTGTCAAATTTCTTGTCAACCCAATAAATGCCAGTTTAAAAATGCTGTTGGTAGCCTATACGAAACAATGTGCCACTGTCATGTAGTTTATTTTTTTTTATTTTTTTTTGTGTACAATAAACAAACAAAAAATGAAAGATATGTTTCAATAAAACAATGACTGGTTTCAGTTCTTAAAGCTCTTCAGTTCTTATAAAGCCCATGGCAATGTGAGCCTGAAAAAATAAAAATAAAAATTGTTCTCCTACATTTGCACATCATCCACCAGTAGATGTCAGTCATGTATTGTATGTGACTCTGAGGCGCTGCCAAAAGAGTAATCAATATCCAACTTATACTGTAGGCCTACTGTAAATAAATACTGAAGATTCATCAAGGATGTGCTGTTATTCTGTGAAATGCATGAAATAAACAGATAAACAAAGCAAACTAATCGCATGTTCTAGTAAACAATTCATACATTATTGTTTTATCTTCTGATGTAGCCTGTTGTTTACATTTAATTTTCCATGTCATTTAGAAATTGTATTACTTTCAATATACTGTTTAATAATATACCACGTATTTTTATACAGACATTTCCCCCCTAGTTTAAACTTCCGCATACATTTTCGCATACATAAATCAGTAAACTTGACCTTTCCACCTGTTTTTTTGACAGATAATTTTTTTAACATTATGATCATTTTAGGTTACATTTTATATATAGGCCCTACTGTATCAATTAAAGACAATATATTTTTAGATGTTGAAACTTGTCACCATTCAGTGCATGAAATGATTACAATGTTTTTGTTTTTTTTAAATACAAAAAGTCCCTTTTGTAATATAATATAAATGATTGCAAGTATAATATAAGGAAAATAATAATACAAAAATCTGATCCTAAAAGCTTTTAAATGCTGATAACATAAATGTATAAATATGTTTTAAATAAATAATTATATTATATAAACTCAGAAAAAAAAAAGAAACGTGTAAACGTGTAAAACTTGACGTGTAAATATTTGTATGAACAAAAATGTAAACAGCTCGACAGACATAAACTGAACACTTTCACAGACATTTGACGAACAGAAGTGGAATGAGTAGCCTACTACAACAAATAATAATAATATAATTTTCAAAATATGTCAACTTTAATTACTCATACTGAGTGCATTTAATGTATCACCTTTATAGGTTAGGCTACTAAGCATTGGCTATACTTTTTTTTCCCCCCAATAAATTTAATGCGCTTGCATTACAAACTGAACTTTCATTTTTGCTGTTGAAACTTGATGCACCTGCACCTCCTCTCTCTCGACAGGTGGCGCTGTGTGTTTAGTAATTACAGTGTTAAAGGGGAGGAGCAGAGACATTACACACACATACACACACACACGCTCGCGCGCGTACCACAGGCCGTCGGTGCGCGCTGACTATCCAAACACGCGCTGAATAACCCAGCATCATCATCCCTCCTCATCATCATATTCCCATCAGCGTGTGCACGAGCTGCATCACTGACAGCAGCGCGAGGAATTCTGTGATACAATGAAACAAACGCGCGCAGATTCATCCTAAGGTAAGACAGCTGGAGTTCAGAACATCATCATATTGGCTTTACAAACTACCGCTACTGGAATTAAGAAGCGATACATTAGTGTGATTTCTGCATATGTGTTTCATGAAGGTAAACTAATGTAACGCTAGCAAAGGCTGCTTTATTTCCCTCTACAGTCGCTATAGAATCTATATACAGTTGCTCTTTACGCTGCTTCTGCCCTCCTGAATTTAAGAAAAGAGTCACTGGAGACGCCAGTTTTCACTTTTCTGAACAGTTACAGGTGTGGAACCATTGAAACCATTGCATTAATAATTGTTGCTATCAATATTTGATTCTGAATTGCTGTGTTGTTATGTTTATGCATGAGTTACTGCTGATTTAATGGCAGTTATTGTCATCGTTTGCACATGGTAATATTAAGGTTTTAATGTGACATGGAATCGAAATTATATATTTAAACAGTTTAGTCACTAGCTGATAGTTTTGATATTTTGCAATATCATTGAGTTGATGGATTTAGGTTACAGATTTTCTGAATTGCTAAAACACATTTCTCAAAACCACCACCAACTTTCTCAAAACCTTAAACACAAAACCAAATCTTCAAACATTCAGAGACCATCTGACTCTTCTAGCAAAATCAAACAATCAATTTTATCTGTGCTCAAAATCAAACAATGCTTTCAGATCATACACACAGCGATTAAATATTATAAACACTACAGATCATTCATTTGACACTACATAAAAAAAAAAAGTATAGTAATCACAACTTACAATAGTAAGGTGAACAAACTGTATGCTGTATATACTGCAGGTATAGTATTGTACTGACTATTGAATAGGAGGCCCATTGAATGTCTGTATATTCAGCACTTGCATTCTGTAAAAATACAGTAACCAAACTACAAAAGCCAAAATGGTTAAAAAAGGCTAAATGAAAAGCATGTTACAGTACACTCAAAAGAGTTGTGAAACTGAAAAATCAAGGTCAATGAGAGATTAATTCTGCTTCAGCATCATGTCTTCATGTTGGGTCCAGCCTGAGGACTTTGTCCACATCACAGACAATGTCATCTCTGCAGGCAAAGGGAAAAACCTTCTAGTGTTCCAGATCCAGCCTTGAAACATTCTCCACACACCAAACTCTTCCTCGTCCTCATCCTCTTCCTCTTCGTCCACCACTTCTAACTCATACTCTTCCTCCTCTTACACATACTCTTGCTTCTCTCTTTCTTGTATTGTTTCCATCCACTGTTGGTATCAACAATCAGTGCAACATTCTGAGTCAATTTTGGGACTCTGAACTGACTTGTATTATTACAGTTGGTTTGACCACATCATTAGAAATAAGTGTGAACAGTTTTTGAGTTGTTGTGTGTAAATGATGACAACTGTGTTGTAGTTGTGTTTAACTTTTATCTGCCTGTGTTTAGCATTTTGAAACATAAATGCATCACAGTGCAAAATGTGTTTTATTGAGTGAGAATGTGTGCATGATATTTGCAAACAGTGTCTAACTGCCTGAACTTGTTAACAGTTTTACAGAAAGAGTGATTTATTCGACAAATTGGTTTAGGCTTTTGAGAATTTGGTTCACAGATTTAGTGTTTTAGCAATTCAGAAAAACTGTAATTGAGATTATAATGTGTTTGCATATGCATTTTTTTTCTTATTTACTTGTCCAAGTTTTTTTATTTTACTTCAAAAAGTACCTTAGATGAGCAGGTACATGTTTCACTGTAACATAAACCAAAGTGCTTCATATGAAGTGCCGAACACAGACAACAGTAGTACAATATTTAAAGCAAACTTAAATGAAAATATGATGTGTAAATAAAACTTATAATTTCATGCAATATAATAAAATTTCACATTGAAGTGAACATATAGATTTATTTCTTCAGTGTGTTTAAGTCCAGTGCGGAGTCTCACTTCCCATGCTTCGGATTTGTTGTATTTGTGTAGATGTACAAACCTCTGGTAAAATAACATCTGCTGATTCTGAGAGAGTCAATATTACTAAATGTATCAGTAGATGGTTGACTTCTTTCCTGATGTGTTTCATGCTTGTCAAAGTCTTTGCATGGAGTCTTTAAATGATGAGTGACAGTTTGGGCTGTCTGGCATTGAATTATAGATGCATATAATGCAGTATCATCGATTTGATACTTAAATGATTTAACAAATAGCCCTATACATTTTTCTTTTTACTTGTCAAAGTCTTTGATTGACATCTTTAAATTATGAGTTTCAGGTTTGGCGGTTTGGCATTGAATTATAGATGCATGTCAATCCTTTTTGGTGTTTTTAAATGTGTTGAGCAATGATGATTTGAAGAAGATGGAGTCTCAGCATTTCTGTCTGTTAAATCAAGCTGCTTTCTTTTCTCGCAAGCAATCAAGACAATATTAATTGTGTGTAGCAGTGCTTATCTAATTCATTATGTGGAAATCTATTAGTTGATTTGTCCAGGTGATAGGCTCTGATTTACCTGGTTAGATAATGTCTGTCAGGTGCTGTGATGATTTATTGATGCTGTAGACACACAGTTCAGTTTAGCAGTGAGTGTTTGACTGCGTTCAGATGGTGATTGACAGACATGTGACCTTTGTGGTTGCCAGGTCGTTCAGGTCAGTTTATGTCCTAGATCATTTAAACATAAAAGTTTAAAAAAAGACATTATGCTCCATTACTAATTGCCTCTTAATGAATTAAAAGCTTGTTCATCTAACTCTGTCAATCATGTCGCTTAACTCCTGATATTTAGAGTCAAAAGTCCAATTACACAGATGAGTTTGGCTTTTATGACAAAACATTGGCAGCATAATGTATTCAAGAGCAAATTTACATATTCCACAATGAGCGTACTTATTTAGACGTTTGTAAAATCACACAGATGGTTAAAATTGCTGCCAGACCATCAGCTCTGTTGCGACTACACACAGGCAGGCAGAAGAATGGGAAGAATTAAATGGAGATCTGTCTTGGAAAGGACATTAATTGAGCATGTCTTCATGTTAACACTGGTCTTAAGGTCTTTAGGTCTTAAGGCTTCAGTAAGTGTTGGAGATCTGATCCAGCCCAGATTTCACACCGAAAACAGAACTTCTGCACATGAATGAGCCCCTTCACACTCATCTGAATCAGTCTGTGTTTGAACTGAGTTCAGATGAGACGAGTGAATCTGACAAAACCATTTGAGAACATGTTTGAGGTATATTTCACAACAAAAGCACCAAAAAATGCAATAAATAAAGCCTATTTGCTTTCCATCATTATATATATATATATATATATATATATATATATATATATATATATATATATATATATATATATATTAGACATTTTCATGCCAGTTAACACTTGATCTCATTTCTCATTACTTTAAAAATAATTTATTTTGTATTTTTATTATATAATATATATATATATATATATATATTTGACATTTTCATGGCAGTTAACACTTGATCGCATTTCTCATTACTTTAAAAATTATTTATTTTGTATTTTTATTATATATATATATATATATATATATATATATATATATATATATATATATATATATATATATATATATATAATGTATGTGCCTATATTTTTTGCTGCACAATTCTGAATAATTGTGTATTTTTTTGTCTTTTCTGAACAGACAACTAAATAAGAAAACACAATTTTCGGACAAAATATAAATATTATGGCTCTCTGACCGTATTCATCTTGAATGAATGATTCAATGACTCACTCTTAACTACTTCACTTGTTTCATCACTGGATGAATCAGCATTTTTGATAGAATCTCTTGAATGAATGATTCATTGACATACATTTTTTTTAACAGTCATTTGTCGCCACCTAGTGACATAACAATGTAATCGATACAATCGTTATTTGAAGGACCAAGTTCATTTCAAAAGGTGATTTGTGATCTATTTTGATCGCTAAAGTAGACTTCATGGTTAATATCTGAACTATAAACTTTTAGCCCAGTACTTCTGTGGCAATTTAAATTATTGTAAGACAGAAATAACGATACTGCTATGATCATCTAACCTATACATCAGGGGTCGGCAACAGGCCAAAACTGGCCCTTGTAAGTTTGCTTGTAATTTAATACTTGAAGCTCACTTTAACATTTCAATCGCAAACCGGTTGACATGTAGGCCTATTAAATATTTTGCTATTGATGTCTTACCACATTTTCTTTCAATGTTAAACCGACGCTTTGCGCTTGAATTCATACTTTTCTTCTGTGAACAGTAAACCCCGCCTACTTTGATGTGATTGGCCATCTCAATCATTTTGACATTGACGAGCGCTGTTAGACCACTGAGGCAGACCAGACTAAAAATGTAACTTTTAAACCATGTTTCATCCTAACAACACGCAGTGTAATGGAGTGCAGCAGAGCAGTGCAAGTATTTCAAATATTGAGAGGGAACAATTTGGCCGTTTCTTATTGCGGGTACTTGTTTATGGTGGTTACGGCCCTGTAGCATATACACACTACACACACTACAGGTTCACCTGTTCAACTGCTGCTTCAACATGGCAGCAACCCGATGCATGTAGACATCAAGATGTGCTGCTAAAGTTCAAACTGAGCAACAGAATGGGGAAGAAAGGCGATTTAAGTGACTTTGAACGTGGCAATGTTGTTGCTTGTGCCAGACGAGCTGGTATGATTATTTCATGCTGATCTACTAGGATTTTCACACACAACCATCTCTATAATTTACAGAGAATAGTCAGAAAAAGAGAAAATATCCAGTGAGCGGCAGTTCTGTGGGTGAAAAGGCCTTGTTGATGCCAGAGGTCAGAGAACAATGGCCAAACTGATTTGAGCTGTGTAACGGGGTTCAATGTTGTATTGCAAGGAAGGAAGAAGACAGGGGTCGGCGTGACTGAAACACTCACTTTAATTGCAAAATAAAAAGAAACAAATAAACAAAAGAGGCGCACGTAGCGCATTCACCGTGCCACGCACAGTAATAACAAAGAGGACAAATAACAATCACAACTTTCATTCAAACACAGCGTACAGGTGAGGTTCCAGTCCAACTCTCTCTCCCATCTCCTCCCGCATGCTGGCTTATAACCGGTCTCTCCATGCCAATCACTGCAATCAGACACAGGTGTTCCTCATTTTGCACTTGACCTACTTACTCACCGATCAGCCCCCTCCTTTCTCTCCTGCTACAGACTTCGCAAAACCACGCCCCCCTCGCCACATACCCCCACCGCCCGACTCAGGCCGGGGAGCCATCCGGCCTGCAGCCTCCCCCCCCCTCCTCCTGGAGAGGAAGTCAGCCACAGCCATCTGTACACCCGGCCTGTGGATCACCTGGAACTTAAACGGCTGTAAAGCGAGATACCAACGAGTGATCCGCGCGTTGGTATCCTTCATGCGGTGGAGCCACTGCAGGGGAGCGTGGTCCGAACAGAGGGTGAACTCCCGTCCCAGGAGGTAATAGCGGAGGGTGAGAACGGCCCATCTGATGGCCAAACACTCCTTCTCTATGGTGCTGTACACCGTCTCTCTCTTAGAGAGCTTTCGACTGATGTACAGCACCGGCCGCTCCTCACCCTCCACCTCCTGGGACAGGACCGCGCCCATCCCCCTGTCCGACGCGTCGGTCTGTAGGATGAAAGGGAGAGAAAAGTCAGGGGCATGTAAGAGCGGTCCACCACATAAAGCAGCCTTTATCTGGGTAAAAGCCCGCTGACACTGCTCCGTCCATTGAACCGTATCTGGTACCTCCTTTTTAGTTAGATCAGTCAGCGGGCTGGCGAGGTCCGAATAATTAGGCACAAACCTTCTGTAATAACCCGCCAGCCCCAGGAACTGTCTAACCTCCTTTTTGGTCTTAGGTCTCGGACAAGTCGCAACCGCTGCCGTCTTATCAATTTGGGGACGCACTTGTCCATGACCCAAGTGGAAGCCCAGATACCTTACTTCCACCCGCCCAATTGCACACTTCTTCGGGTTGGCCGTGAGCCCCGCCCGTCTCAACGTCTTCAGGACAGCCCGCACCTGCTGCATATGACGCTGCCAGTCACCACTATAGATGATGATATCATCCAAGTAGGCAGCGGCATATGCAGCGTGCGGTCGGAGAATCCTGTCCATCAGACGCTGAAACGTTGCCGGAGCCCCGAACAACCCGAAAGGAAGAGTGACAAATTGGTGTAACCCGAACGGCGTGGTGAAAGCTGTTTTTTCTTTGGATAAGGGAGATAAGGGGATCTGCCAATATCCCTTGGTTAAGTCCAATGTCGAATAAAAACGAGCAGTACCCAGCCGATCAAGCAATTCGTCAACCCTTGGCATTGGATAAGCGTCGAACTTCGACACAGCATTCACCTTCCTGTAATCTACACAGAACCGGATCGAGCCGTCCGTTTTAGGAACTAAAACTATCGGGCTCCAGTCACTGCTAGATTCTTCTATTACTCCCAACTCTAGCATCGCCTCTAATTCGCTTTGCACAACTTTCTTTTTGTGCTCTGGCAGTCGATACGGCCGGCTGCGAACCACCACGCCCGGCTCTGTCTCAACGTGGTGTTGAATGAGGTCCGTCCGACCAGGCAGGGGCGAGAACACATCCGCAAAATCTGCTTGTAAATTACGCACATCAGTGAGTTGGGATGGTGAGAGGTGGTCTCCCCCAGCGGCCAGGGCGAGAGATTTTGTTTTGACATTCGCCTCTGGACCGAGATCCTCCTCTCCACTCACTACCATCGCCAGCATCACTGATTCCACCTCAGACCATTTTTTAAGCAGGTTGAGGTGGTAAATTTGATGTGCCCCGCCCCTATCTGTTCGTATTACCTCATAGTCAAGATCTCCAATTCGCAGTGTAACCTCAAAAGGTCCTTGCCACTTTGCGAGTAATTTTGAGCTAGAGGTAGGAAGTAATACAAGCACTTTCTCTCCCGGTGTAAATTGACGCAGTCTAGCCCCCCTGTTGTACAGCCGACTTTGCTTGTCCTGAGCCTGTAACAAATTCTCCCGTGACAGCCGCCCCAAAGTGTGGAGTTTTGTTCTCAGGTCCAGGACATACTGAATTTCATTTTTACTAGCTGAAGGTCCGTCCTCCCAAGTTTCCCTAAGGACATCTAACACCCCGCGGGGCTGACGCCCATAGAGAAGCTCGAAGGGGGAAAACCCCGTGGAGGCTTGAGGGACCTCCCGTACAGCGAACAAGAGGGGTTCTAACCACCGATCCCAATTTTTGGCGTCTTCTTGTACAAACTTTCGAATCATGGATTTCAAAGTGCGGTTAAATCGTTCGACCAGCCCGTCTGTTTGTGGGTGATAGACACTGGTCCGGATCGATTTAATGCCCAATAATTCGTAAAGTTCGCGTATCGTTCGTGACATAAACGCCGTGCCTTGATCGGTGAGAATCTCTTTCGGGATTCCCACCCGGGAGATTAGTTGAAACAGAGCGCTCGCCACGCTATTTGCGGAAATATTGCGAAGCGGGACTGCTTCAGGATATCGCGTTGCGTAGTCCACCAGGACTAAAGCAAAGCGATGTCCCCGTGCTGACCGTTCTAATGGCCCGATGAGGTCCATACCAATTCGTTCGAAGGGGACCTGCATCAACGGAATAGGGCACAATGGTGCTTTTGGGTTGGCCGGTGGATTCACCAGCTGACATTCCCGACAAGACGCACACCACTTGCGTACATTCTCGTGAATGCCCGGCCAAAAGAATCGGGCCATGAGACGGTTTAGTGTCGTTGTTTGTCCTAAATGCCCGGCCATTGGATTAGAATGAGCCGCCTGGAAAAGCATTTCCCGACGGCTTTTGGGTACCAACAACTGAGTTGTATCCTGCTTTGATTGGGCATCTTGGGTCACCCGATACAACTTATCTTTTATAATTGTAAAATACGGATAGGTGAGCGGTTGGTCTGGGTGGAGAAGCTGGCCGTCGATAGAGCGAACCTGATCAAAGGCATGTTTCAGCGTGTCATCCTGGGACTGTTCCAGGGGAAAATCATCGCGCTCTGAGAGAATGGTTCTCTCCAGTGCGCTCTGTTCCCCTGAACCAGTACCCAGAGGTTCCGGATCAGCTTCTCCCAACTGAGCAGTCGCCACCTTCCTTTTATCTTTTTCTACCCAAGAAGCATCCGCACATAAATGACCCAATAATTCATTAAACGCTGGCCAATCCGTCCCCAAAATCAGCGGATGCCGGAGATGCGGGTTAATCGCCACCTCCACACTATGCTTTTGTCCCCTAAATTGAATATCCACAGGCATTAACGGATAATTCACCACTTCCCCGTGCACACACCGTACCTTAACCATGCGGCCATTATCCAATGCCTTAGGTTGAATCAGGCTTTGGTGTATAGAGGTTTGGTTACAGCCTGAATCCACCAGAGCCTGAAAAGTACCCCCCTTTATACTCACGGGTATTTGGTACAGGCCAGCTTGATCGGGGGCAGCTTGCGGCGCATCGGGGACCCGGATCAGCGTCCCCACCTCCATCACCGGACACCGATCGATAAAATGACTCGGGTCCCCGCAGCGCCAACAAGCCGGCCCGGACCTCCCCGCCGCTCCAGTGGCAGGAAGCGGGTCAAGGGATTGGCGTGGAGAGAGAGGTAGCGCAGCCTGGGGAGAGAATCCCCCCCTCGATGGGCCCCCTCCCCGGGGAAGAGGCCTGGGGGCAGATACCGGCTCCGCAGCACCCCCTGTCCTCCACCTTGGAGCCGGCCGCGGCGGCAGATTCACCCGGTACCTGGGAAGGGGAGAGGGCTTAGGGGGGGGGGTAGAGAGAGAAAGAGAGAGAGAAGCAGATGGCAGGGGTTCGCCGACCCCCGGGCACGCCACCATTTGGTCCTCCGCCAGCTGGATGGCCTGGTTCAGCGACGTCGGGCGGTGGCACTGGACCCACTGCGCGGTCTTTGTTGGCAACCGCGCCACGAACTGCTCCAGCACCACACGATCGATGACTTTCTCGACGTCGCTTCCGTCGGCCATCAGCCACTTGCGGCACGAGTCCCGGAGCTGTTGGGCCATGATGAAGGGTCGGCCAGACTCCTCGAGGTTCAACGTCCTGAACCTCTGGCGGTGTTGTTCCGGAGTCCGGCCAACCCGCTGGAGAATGGCCCGCTTTAAATCCTGATAGACCAGGAGATTCTGGACTGGCAGTTGGTGTGCGGCCACCTGCGCCTCTCCGGACAGCAGGGGTATCAGCCGCATTGGCCAGTCCGTCGAGGGCCATCCCCGGTCCTCAGCCGACCTCTCAAACAGTTCCAGAAATGCCTCCGGATCATCCTCGGGGCCCATCTTGTTGAGAGGTATCGGCGAGGACGAGTCTTTGTCCGATGGGGGGACGGCCCTAACCTCCCGGTCTATCCAGCTCCGGAACAGCTCGCGGTCTTCATGCTGGCCTCGGAGGAGCGCCTCGAACCGTTTGTCCTGCTCCTCCTTTATGGCCAGCAGATGTTGATGTTGTTCCTGGTGAAGACCAGCGAGCGATTGGATGATGTCCGCAAATGGTGTACCTGGCGGAGTCTGCATGGCGGCGATCTTCTGCCTTCCCGGGTTTCGGCACCAGTGTAACGGGGTTCAATGTTGTATTGCAAGGAAGGAAGAAGACAGGGGTCGGCGTGACTGAAACACTCACTTTAATTGCAAAATAAAAAGAAACAAATAAACAAAAGAGGCGCACGTAGCGCATTCACCGTGCCACGCACAGTAATAACAAAGAGGACAAATAACAATCACAACTTTCATTCAAACACAGCGTACAGGTGAGGTTCCAGTCCAACTCTCTCTCCCATCTCCTCCCGCATGCTGGCTTATAACCGGTCTCTCCATGCCAATCACTGCAATCAGACACAGGTGTTCCTCATTTTGCACTTGACCTACTTACTCACCGATCAGCCCCCTCCTTTCTCTCCTGCTACAGACTTCGCAAAACCACGCCCCCCTCGCCACAAGCTGATAGAAAGGTAACAGAAACTCAAATAAGCACTCGTTACAACCGAGGTCTGCTGAAGAGCATCTCTGAACACGTTGAACCTTGAAGCAGATGGGCTACAGCAGCAGAAGACACACCGGTGTCACTCCTGTCAGCTGAGAACAGCAAACTGAGGCCCCGATTCACATGGGCTCACCAAAATTGGACATTAGAAGATTGGATCCATCCTGCCTTCTATCAACAATTCAGGCTGCTGGTGGTGGAATGGTGTTGGGGGGATTTTTCTGGCTCACTTTGGGCCCCTTAGTTCCAATTGAGCAACGTTTAAATGCCACAGCCTACCTGAGTATTAATGCTGAGTATTGATGGCTACTTCCAGCAGGATAACGCACCATGTCACAAAGCTCAAATCTTCTCAAACTGGTTTCTTGAACATGAACATGAGTTCACTATACTCAAATGGCCTCCACAATCACCAGATCTCAATCCAATAGAGCACCTTTTGGATGTGGTGGAACGGGAGATTCGCTTCATGGATGTGCAGCCCACAAATCTGCAGCAACTGCGTGATGCTGTCATGTCAATGTAGAACCTTGTAGAATCTATGCCACAAAGAATTAAGGCAGTTCTAAAGGCAAAAGAGGGTCCAACCCGGTACTAGCAAGGTACTACATTTTGTTAGTATTTGTTGTATATAATGCTAAATCTGTTCATATTTTATAATGGTTTTGATTAATACCTTACTTTTTTTTTTTTTTTTTTTTTTTTTTTTGCTTTACAGTAATTGAAATTTTGGGCATAATGTAGGGGTAATATAATTTTAAATGATTTGTCTTTTGTTTTGTGGTAAACTATAGCGCAAATGTTTCTTTCTGAGATTCACTTGAACATTGTTTATTTCATGAATATTTCATATGTTTTATTCACTATTATTATTCTGTTTTAATAAAATTTGATTCTGCTTTTCTGCAAATGACTGGAGAGCTGATTTATTGTCGTAGAGGTCGTTAAAAACAGGTTCATGGTGACGTTACTTTAAAAAACATGTTAAAGTGTCCCTGTGTCCTCTGAGAAACGCTCTCTAAAATCATCTGATAATTACTTATGATGGACGTTTCTCATTTCTTTAACAGGTGCTGTGTGATTTAGAGGAGAAAGGGGCTCAACTTTCCTATATGATGTGCATCGACCAGAGACGCTGTTTGGTGAGTTGTTTTGAAATTCAGCAAGTTTCATCCTGTATCAGTGCTGAAGGAGATTTCGTGTTGAAGATTTCTATGATTATGAATCAAACAGAGGGAGTAGTTTAATTTATTTTCTGCACAGAGGATGTCCACACAGCTTAAGTTGTATTCAATTGGAATTAGACATTTATGGTTTTGTGCTCTTTATGAAGATGATTTATGTGTTTCTTTGAGGATGGATTGTGTGTGATGGTATTGAGGCTGAGATCTCACACTGGAATCCCTGCTGTGTGACGATCTCAGAGGAGACAACTTAATTGGCGTATGTCAGGATGTATAGACAGAGATTACAGGGAAAAACTCAGATCTGTGTGCCGTGGAAAAGCGTGAGATGCACTTTCACTAGTGCATCGTAATCTGAAAATTTGTTTGTCACTACAAATTTAGGAATTCTTATACAATATTAATGCCTGTTTATCATGGTGTTAGTAATATTATATATTGTTGTATTGGTCTTGATATTGTAATTTTTGCTATAGAATCAGTTGTTTATACAATAAATAACCACATGATAACATCGTTCATCGATAACATGATTTATATAATCCAGAGGATGATATATTTTGCTGATGAAAAATTGTGTAATCTTCTCATTTGTAACCCTGGCTTATTGGAAATATGTGCATGTGGTAACATTTCTGCACAATGATTTGACAGTTCCTTGTTCATTACTTTTCACAACACTATCAAAGTGAAATGTTCAGTGAGTTGCGGTAAAAGCGCATTCAGTTTTAAATGAAAGAGATGAATGTGAATCTGGCTAAGCTTTATTATAGGGTAACTCTCGCCAAATTGCAACCTAGGCTATTTTTATTAATCTACCCGAGTCAAACATTCGTGTAAAAGCATAATTAGAATGGAAACACCACTTTTAAGATTGACTGTGTTTTCGTTTTCGGTTAAAATGCCTTTTGTGTATGGGAGTGCTAGGGGCACTACAGTGATAGCATCAAAATCGTTATTTTTAAAACACTTAGGAGGCTCGACACAACAAGAAACTGTGCTTGAAGTATCGCCAGGGGCTATACACATGACTTTTGTCAGTCAAAAGTAGTCGATCTCCGAATGCAACGTAACATGAGGAGAGTAAAGATCTTTCCATGGCTGAGTCCCAATTCTTTGCCTTTAGTATAAAAATATAATTATATTTACTATTCCCATCTTTTTTTCCACAATACATTTGCAATGTGTTTACCAAATTGAGGAGTGAAGCAGGGGGTCTTCGTAGATCAACCAAACGCAGGTTGTTTGTGAGGCGGCTGGTTCTGACGTTCATGTGCAAATGTGTGTAACGAAAGCTACTTATTTTCTGAGTTAAAATATTTAAAGTTTATAGTGTAACTATTGTTTAACGTATTTTATACTTCATCTTATACTTATGTATAATACTTAAAAATACCCAGATGAAAATGAACCATGCTTTTACTATAGTAAAAGTGTAGTAACCATGTTTCTTTGGTTGGACTGATAAAGTTAACATTTGTACAGCCACAGTATTATTACAAATAAGTCAGACAGAAACATCAAAAGAAATACATAAAAAAGACACTTGCATGACACTGTACTAGAGCCTTTTTATTTATTGTTTTGTAGCCTGCAATGAGGCGCTCAGTATCTTCATCGGACCCTACAAGATAAACACGGTACTTTTTTGGCACAACATAAACCCATTAATATTACGAGACGACAAAATATAACTTTAATTAGGGTTAAACATTGGAATTCTTACACTTAAAAACTGAGGGCGCATCTCCGTTGCTGCATCCGACTGCCATGTTTACATCACCATCATCACCGCAAAGCTCCTCCCTCCCACACACAATGGGTTGTGGGCATTATTAGCCGTTAGAGTGTGCATTGATCTGCACTTCGAATTCTAACCGGAAATAGTAGACCATCCGGGTATCTTTGGAATACTCATTTCAACATACTACGATTTGGGACATACTAATTCTAGTTTCGCATACTATTTAGGACGGATAGTATGTGAATTGGGACTCAGCACATCTTTATTCTCCTCATGTTACATTGCATTCGGAGATCGACTACTTTTGACTGACAAAATTCCAGCAACCGTAAACACTAACTGATAAAGTGAGTCATACAAAACCTTTCTTTTTGTAAACTTTGTGTACACAAACAATGTTCTCAATGCTCGAGTTCATGTGTAGAGCCCCTGGTGATACTTCAAACACAGTTTCATGTTGTGTCGAGCCTTCTTAGTGTTTTAAAAATTGTGATTTTGATGCTATCACTGTAGTGCCCCTAGCACTCCCATTCAAAAGGCATTTTGACCGAAAAAGAAAATACGGTCAATCTTAAAAGTGGCGTTTCCATTCTAATTATGCTTTTACATGAATGTTTGACTCGGGTAGATTTAACAATAAAAGCCTAGGTTGCTATATGGCAAGAGTTACCCTTTAAGTTGATTTGTTGTTTGTATTGAGGCAGTTTGGAAATGACATGTCTGTTGAGTGGGTAATGCATTTGAAAATTACGTACCACCTACTCGAAACCGGACCCTAAACCCAACCGATAATGTTAACAAAAACAAATGTTAGATAAAAATGCATTTGCTGAAGCAACCATGCCATTTTACTAGTGCCAGGTAAGCTACCAAACACCTGGTACTACTCCAGAAAGCCAAAGATATGGAGCTGGTTATGTGATGCAAACAAATCATCCACTATGAAAAAAGTTTTTTTTTTTTTTTTTTTTTGTGTAATATAAGTCTTCATTAATCAATAATCTACCCCTGTAATCATGCAAGTTGTGTGAACAGGCAAATCACTGTGCTAATAACACTCTATTCATATGCTAATTAGGATACGGTCATAGATTAATTAGGTATTAATGGTGAAATTAATGAATATTGATATCAAGTTTCTATTTCATGTCTTTTCTATTATGAGGGTTCTTCCATCATCTAGTTTTTGAGTGATATGGATTGAAACATTCAATATCGTACCTATTTTTACTCAAAGCTTAACATTACCTTCAAACATCTCAGTGGTTTTGTTGAGAAATGGGGTTTGACTATCTCAGGGCTCTCAAGTTTTACCAAAAGCTTGGAGTGAGATCACATGCGGTTAGGGGAGGAGCCCTAATGGAGCCCCGCCCCCATATGTCCCCGCCCCCCAATTTTACCCATTGTTCATAATTAACCAGCCCAAATTGAAATTATAACAATTGGTAAATCTGATAAATGACAGAGCAATTCATCACATCAAATATACTCTTTAATGTTATATTTCAAAATTACAAATAAGTTATACAAAAATTACAAAAATATAACAAATTGCTCCAAACAGTTTGGAAAAACAAATCTTTTTGCATTTTGAATGTGTCTAGTCAAAATGGTATAATTATTTATTGTGTGGTGCATGGGACATTGTGAACAAATGACATATTAGAGTATTATTAAGGTGTGTGTGTGTGTGTGTGTACACAAGAGTACACACTCCAGCTTATGAAATGTGTTTTGTGTTTGAAAAATACAAATGCAATGGCAATGATTAATGTATGTTTTGACAGGATATAAAATATTACCCAGAGCACTCTGCTTTAATACATGCAGCCTTAATGTAACTAGAAAGACTATTAATACAGTATAATATATAATTTAAAATAAAATAAAATAAACAAATTTAAATGTATTTAAAATAAAATGAAGAAATACATCTTCATTCCTTCCCATACCCACTAACATTCCCTTAGTTTAAGAAAACGTAAGCTAGCCAAACTGAGCCAAAGCTTCTGGCCTGGTTGCAGAGTAGTTGTAGAGTTTTTGACTGCATCAATAATAATGTAAACGATGGGCTATATATTAAATGTTCTAGCCTAAAAATGTTAGACGAGCTTTCTTCCAACTTACCTTCTCCATCACGACGTGTGTTCGCGCGATGTTGTTGGTTACCTAGTAACGAACGTACGGTGGCCGAGAATGTTCCGTCAACTTCCGTGTGTTCGCGCATCTGTGTTGCCTTGTAATGAACGCAATCTGGCCGAGATACGTGCTGGCGGCAGGAAACTTCACTTTGTGTGCCTGCGCCTCGTATACAACGTTATATATAAAGCTCGCAGGACAACTTGGTTGGCATTGCCTTTTCAGCGTGAGAAATACACGGTGTGGCGTGTGAGCGTGTGAACTGGTTGAATTGCGTGTGTCTCACGCCCAATGCGTGAGACTTGAGAGCCCTGCTATCTAATGTCTTAATCAGTATTTTTTGACACTCGCTGTTTCAGTTTTTAAAGAGCTTCCATGTTGATTTAGTAAATCTCCTGTTTAACCTCCAGTAACCTTGTTCATCTCCTGAGATATTTTTTGATATGCTAAAATCACACCTGTGTGCAAGCTGTTCTTTTTACATTTGGAAAATATGAATTACAGTGATATGGACGGCCCAGTCCAGCTCCCGTGGAAATCTTTCCTGCGACGATTCAGGCCTCTAAAAAAGTGAACATGCAGAGCTTGATTATCTGGTTCTGTTGTGTGAAAGAACATGCCTTAAAGTCGGTGCAGGATTATTGTATTTATGAAATGAACAGCATTGCAAGAGGTTACATTTGCATGCTTTAAAATAATATTTTGGTAGTTGCTCTGCATAAACCAGCCTACACTGTTAGACATTTCTGTAAATTTACTATAAAGCACCCAGTACAATACTGTAAATTCTCTTTACAGTAAATAACTGATTCCCTTTACGTTATGGGAATTTTCTGTGCAACAGCGTATGTGTATTTCATATGGGCTATGTTTTTTAAAAGTGTGTAATTAGGGCCCGAGCACCGATGGTGTGAGGACCCTCTTGGAATTGCTCTGTTTATTTCTACTTGTATTTCAGTCAACACATTTCTCTCTGTAACAAAGTTGTATGGTGAGCAAAGGTGGCCTATGTTTTGGGGCAGCACCTGGGTTTGCAGATGCTGTGTTTGGTTGCTTATAATTTTTCCCCATTAATTCTCTGTTGCCTAACGATTCTTTGTGAGAATAAATCCAGAAGGTACAACATAAATAAAAAAGTCGTTTGACAGGAGAAATGATGAACATGCACTGTCCCAGCATTGGCAGACTGTGCATGTTTAAGTGTTATATATATATTCAATTTTTAAAATAAAGAATTCTATGTTTTGTAATACTTCTGTCTGTTTGAATTCAATGTCAGTAGTACTTATGTAGGACAAAATTATATAAAAAAAATGAGCATTGAAAAACAGATTGTTTCAAAGCAGTGAATAACAGTTCACTACAGTAATAACATGAAAATGATTCAATGATGCAAACTGAGTTTATTTAGGCTGTATAGCAGCTCTAAAAGAAAATGGTGTCATTGTCCAGCTATAGTCAGTTCAGTGTTGATTCAGTTAAGTTGTAAGGATCATCAATTATTAAATGAGTTAATTTACATCTATAGTCATAGTACATCTATAAAGCAGCTCTGCAAAAAACAGGATGTCTCAGTCCAGTGCAGTCAAATCAATAATATTGTTGAATATCTCCTCTGGCGAACAAATAAACATGATGTAATGTGATTATGATTAAGGCTTCATCACAAATCAAAAATCAGATTGTGGATTGGTAGCATTAAAATATTTCATCCAGTTCCTTTTTGCTTGAAGATCGGATTCATCATGCCAGTATGGAGCTGAAGCTGGTTATAGGTCTGTGTGGAGGACTTGTCTAGTTCTTGTGTTCTTTGCTGAGGATCTGTGCCGATGGCTGTTGTGTCGTGTTGATGAGGCCTTCACAGGGGATAGTCTAGTTGACATGATCTCTGCTGACATTCAGTGCTGTGTTGTGGTCGTGTCTAGGTGCTGATCTGGATATGCACCAGATACGGCGGACTACGTTAAACCTCTGGATAAATAGAGAGACTCATATTAGCGTAGATGCCATTCTTCTTATGATGTGTTATGTGTAGGCCAAGTTAAAGAGATCTGTTTTTTTAGTCTAGATTTAAACTGACAGAGTGTGTCTGCTTCCCAAACAAGGCCTGGAAGACTGTTCCAGAGTTTGGGTGCTAAGTAGGAAAAGGATCTACTGCCTACAGCTGATTTTGATATTCTGTATTATCAATCAGAATTTTGACATCGCAATAGACGTGAAGGACTATAATGCGTTAAGAGCTAAGTAATTTAGTGCTTTGTAAAAAATGAGCAAGATTAAAAAATGTATGAGATGTTTAATAGGGAGCCAATGCATTGTTGACATAAACCAGGCTAATATAATCATACTTCCTGGTTCTAGTAAGAACTCAAGCTGCTGCGTTTTGGACCAGCTGGAGTTTGTTTATTAAGCATGCAGGGCAACCACCTCTAGGTCATGAACTAACTTTGCTGCATTTGCCATTGACAGCATATGTCGTAAAACTGAAATATGGTTATGGTACTGTAAATCTTAATTGCAGTAACTTACTGGCAAAATTGTTGCTGTAAAAACCTTTTGAAATTACTTAACAGTGTAAGGTGGTTCCCTTTCAAGGGAATCAAAACACATCAAAACACTGTGGGAACGCCCCTGCGTGATTGCATCGTGAAGCACGTATGAAATCAGTCCAATGGCGTGATGGAACGTCAGAGTGAAGCGTATAATGTCATAGTAAGGCGTATTCGGTGAGGTCATCGACCAGGAAACTATAAGCACACCTGAACCAAACATTGTCAGCTTCTGTGTCTTTAGCATGTGCTCTTTGTGAAATCTGTGTCCCTGGAGTTTTTTTTCTCTTTTTTTTTTCTGTCTTTAGAAGTTGCTAGGCAGGGGTTTTCACCCATAAAAAAAAAAAGAAAAATTATAATGGTGAGTGAACAACAATTCAGGAAGTGTGTTCATCCCTGCCCACACTACATCACGGGTGGGGATACACATCTACTATGTGGTGTTTGTTTGGGAGTGCAGCATGCTCAGTCAGCCCTCGAGGGGGCAAATGTGAGCATTGTGAGAAACTACCAATGAGAACGCTGTGCTCCCGCCGAGCGCTCTTTGAGGAGGGTGCTTCGGCTCACATTCCTGATGGCTTGGGTCCCGCTTCTGCGGTGGAAGAGCAGCGACTAAAGTCGTGGGGATTTTAAAATGGATCTGGCAGAGGGGTTAGAGACGGGCTTTGCCCTTTCTCTGCCTTCACCTGCCAGGTCCAGCGTCTCATCCCAGGGTATGGAAGCATGCTCTGCGGTTACTTACGCCCCGGGTGAGGCACCTATACTGCAGCTATCCAGTTCTGAGCAACTGGATGTTGTTAGTATCGAAACGGGACAAACTGAAGACTCGCCACTTTAGACTCCTGCACATAAGGGGCTAGTGGAGGTAATCACTTGTGCGGTGGCTAAACTTAATATTGACTGGCCCGCAGAGAGACATGAAACAAAGCAGCGAAGCACGTTAGATGAACGCTTTCTGCCATCTCGTACATTACCTCCATGCTGGTGCTTGCCGTTTTTTCCCAACCTCCACACCGAGGTGTCGAGGTCGTGTATGAAACCAGTCTCGTACCGTGTGTTTAGTCCACAAACATCCACATACTCAAACATACATGGGCTCAAACAACACGGTTATGGGGCGATGCCCAGGGCTGAAGAGACGCTTGCAAGCCATCTCTACCTTGAGCCTGCATCGTACCTAAAAGCCCCAGCATTACCCACCAAGCCTCGTAAAGTGACATCATCTTTGGTGGGTAAGGCGTATTCGGCAGCAGGTCAGGCCGCGGAGTGTCTGCACACAATGTCCATTCTGCAGGCATACCAGGCTGACCTGCTAAAAGACATGAGTGAGAGTGAGGAGGAACTCAGTCACTGAGAGGTTTCAGGAAGCAAGAAAGCAGACGTCAGCATTCCAGAAATGTCTGCCTCGCTGATCTCATATCTCTGGGGCTGCTGGGTGGGAGCAGCCCCAGCTGTCCGCCACCTCATCACATTGGGAACAGCAATAACAGAGCGTCACATCTCGCGCTCCCCCACGCGCTCTCTGGTGAAGTCTACAAAGGGCAAAATGGATCTGAGGACTGTTATTGTTGTTAAGAAGGCTTCGTCTAAAAAGAAGTCCTGATGCTATCAGCGCCAGACTTCTGAGGGTACACCCCTCTAGGGTAAGACAGATCCAACTTCATTATACACAGAGCACAGAGTTTCCCAGCGAGCGTTTGCCTGAGGGTCACTCGCTCCCTTCGAGGAGGGTTCTAGAGCAGTCAAACCAGTTGTTCCCTGCTGGTGCGCCGCTTCAGGGTGTTGTGTTTACTGTTTCGAAATACAACAGAGGCCAGTCTCAAGAGACTGTTACCCTTAGTAGATTTTTCTGCCTGAGTGGAAACTTCTACCAAAAATATCTTGCAGGGTCCTGCAGACAATCGAAAAAAGCTATACAATTCAGTTCAGGTCTCGCCCTCGACGATTCAGCAGGGTCCTGCCCATAGTGGTGGGCCCCGAGCAGGCTCTGATTATGGAACAAGGACTAAAAGCTCTATAGAAGGCTATAGAACGGGCTCCTTCGGGTTCGAGTTCGGGTTTTACAGGCGGTACTTCATTGTTCCAAAGAAAGGATGGGGGGTTATGTCTGATTTTTAGATGTGCGCCAACTGAATCGCTCTGTAGGCAAGTTCAAAATGCTTACTCTGAAACAAATCGTGTCACAAATCAGATCCGAGGACTGGTTTGTCACGATAGACGTCAAGGACGCATACTTCCATGGCTCCATCCTTCCACAACACAGAAAGTTTCTGAGGTTCACTTTCGGGGGTGAAGCGTACCGATATCGACTTCTTCCTTTCGTCCTAGCTTTGTCACCCTTCCACGGAAGTGTGTGGATGCGGCTCCGCTACGACTCCAAGTCATCTGCATACTGAATTGTAGACGAATGCATAGACGAATGGTTTATTCTAGCCCAGTCGGAGCATCTGGCGGTTTGACATCGAGATTGTTCTCGCCCACATGAGAAAGTTGGGGTTGAGGTTGAATGCCAAGGAGAATTTGCTTTCTCCTTCTCAGAGGACCACTTTTCTGGGCTTGGTTTGGGATTCGACAATGATGCCGGCACGCCTGTGTCCTGCTCGTATCGCTTCGATTCTCTCAGCCATCAATGAAATAAAGCTAGCCCAGTCACTCACTGTCAATCAGTTTCAGAGACTGATGGCAGCTGCATCCAATGTGATACCTTTTAGCCTGCTGTACATGAGACCTTTGCAATGGTGACTCCAAACCAAGGGATTCTCCCCAAGAGGCAATCTGCTCTGCATGATCAAGGTCACGTGGTGATGCCTACGTGCCTTAGTGATGTGGAAAAAAAAACCTTGGTTCCTTTCCCAAGGACCTGTGTTGGGAGCTTCTTTGTCATTGCGTCACACTAATGACGGATGCATCCCTCACGAGTTAGGGGGTGATCATGAGTGGTCGCTCGGCTCGAGGTCTGTGACACAGAAACTGCTTGGAAATGCTGGCCGTGTTTCAGCCCCTGAAACATTTCCTCCCAGACCTGAGAGGCCATCATGTGCTTGTTTGATCTGACAACACATCAGTGGTATCTTACATAAACCATTAGGGGGGTCTGCAGTCTCGCCCCTTATGGCTCACCAGATCCTCCTGTCGGCCCAAAGGAAACTGCTCTTGCTGAGGGTAGTATACATCCCCGGGTATTTAAATCACTATGGTACAGGCCTGGCCAAGGCTATGTTTGTACACTTTTCCCCCGATTGCTCTGCTCTCTGGAGTTCTGGAGAGAGTTTGCTGGGACGGGGTCTGTCCTTCTTGTTAGATTTTGGTGTATTTGGCCGAGCAGTGGTTTGGGTGGCTCGCCAATGTATTAGATTTCTCCAATACATAAAATAAGTAAGCTTGACCAGAGTTCTTGTGGGGAGAAGAATTTATTGAAGGTTTGTAGTGTAGCAGTCCTTCAGCAGCGATATTAGCATGTCGCCGGTCAACAATCTTAACCCAAAGTTCTGTTTGTGAGACAAAACTTTATACATGAAGACATAGCCTATGGGCTACAGACAATAGAAACCTGTTAGGACCTCCCACAGGAGATCGATCTAACTTGCTAATCCACTCTGAGCAATGCTGATTCTGTTATTCATTCACACCAATCAGTTTCTATGGGCCATTCATCTGTATGGGCCATTTGGCACACACCTTTGCAGACACAGACAGAGTGGATTACATCTGATACACAGTCACAATGTAAATTAATCTGATGACTGAAAATACAAATATCTTTCATTCTGCAGGCCTTCTGTCCTCCTCCCTTTCTAGGAGAAACTAAAGGAGAAACTAAATCTGCTCTGCCTAGTTTGGGGTTAGATGCTTATGTCCACAGTGCTGCCATGTGGAGTAAATCTGAACAGTTGTTCATTTGCTTTGGGGTCACCCAGAAAGGGGTGCCCGGTATCTAAGCTGAGGATGAGCAAGTGGGTGGTCGAGGCCATCTCACTTGCTTATGAGTCGGCTGATCAGCCCTCAACTGTGGCTGTACGGCTCACTCGACTAGGAGTATGGCTGGCTCTAAAGCATTATTGTCAGGAGTTTCCCTCTAAGATGTTTGTGATGCGGCGGTGTGGTCCTGTGACCTTGACCTCGGCTCCACTCCAGGGGCGTGGGTACTTTATCTTAGTGTGCACATAGATTTAACACGGACAGACACTTGCTCATATGGTGGCGTGTGTATAGCGCTCCCACAGCGTTTCAACGCAGCACGAGTTCACTTGAAAGGGAACGTCTTGGATACGTATGTAACCTTAGTTCCCTGAAGAGGGAACGAGATGCTGCGTCACCCTGCCATACTCCTGGGATGCCCATGATCGACTTGCTTCAGCCTATCAGAAGCTGACACTGTTTGGTTCAGATGTGCTTTATAGTTTCCTGGTTGGTGACGTCACCCACCTATGACGTTCCATCACACCACTGGACTAATTTCATACGTTCTTCACATCGCAATCACGCAGGGGCGTTCCCACAGCATTTCAACGCAGCGTCTCGTTCCCTCTTCAGGGAACTAAGAAGGCATAACAGAGACGTTATCTGGTCTCCCAAACTGGACTGTTTTGCTGGCTTAAGATAGGGTTTTGGGAGACTTGTCAGACTCAGCTGGTGAAGCTGGAAGACCAGCCAAACATCAGCTTGACCTGGCTGGGAGACCAGCATAAACACCTTAGACTGGTTTATTAATAGTTTTTTTGTTTTTGTTTGTTTTTTTGACATCTTTGAGAACTAAGAGTCGTTTTCTCCCAGAAAAGACACATAGTGAGGCTACATCATCTCAAAGAGTTTATAGATGAGTGTCTATGCGTTCTAGGTCAGAATCTTGGACGCTTGTCTGTTATAGTGTATGTAATCAGTGTGCATAAAATAACATATTTGCACCCTGTTCACTTTAAGGAGCTGCCGGCTAAAGGTTAATTGCTTTTGCTAATGTTATCGAGGCACCCTTCTGGAACTAGGTCATGTGCGCTCCTTACAAGATGGCCTTTGTGAAAGGAATCATTTCTAACTTTATTCCTCAGAAGATTGAATAGAAAGTATCTTACTGAAGGTGCTGGTTTCTGTAGATTCACTATCTTTAAAGGAACAGTTTCTGAAAAAAAAAATTTAAATTTTTTTTTTATATATATATATATATATATATATATATATATATATATATATATATATATATATATATATATATATATATAATAATAATAATTTACTCACTCTCATGTTTTGGGATTTTTTTTGTTTCTGTCTTCATTCTGAAGACCGAGCCGGTTCTCGTTTCCATCTGAAACCAAGAAAAACTCAGAAAGATGCCAAGAAGTTGCAGAAGTATCATACATTTGAGTAAACAAAGCTATCATATGAAATGTACTGTACAAGTCATGGACCACTTTTATAGTGCTTTTGCATCCTTTTTTGAAATATTTTCTTTTGTGTCCACATATGAAAAAAGGCTCTACAGGTTTGGAACAATATGAGGGTGAGTAAATGATTAGTATTATTTTAGATTGATCAATTCCCATTATTTAAAGCCAAATCTTGCAGTATTTTGTTTATGGCATTGCATTGAACAGACCAGCATCTTGAACTCATTTATAGGTTGCTGACAGCGTCTGGACTTTAGTGTGCATGGCTGCAGCGTTGAGTTAAATAGGCCAGTTGTGAATGAAAATCGATGGTGGCGGTTTTGCTTTTGTTTACTCATCTGAAAACGAAGGAATTAAGTTGGCTTACAGACCTAATTTACTTACAGATCTTGTACAGCATGCGGATTAATTTAATTTGTCTGAATATTTGGCCACAACAGAGACCAGGCCACACCAGACACATCTAGTAATTGAAATAAACAAATGTAGTGGTCCATCTATATTCTTCTATTGTTGCATATGCATAACAAAGCCACTTTATATACTTTGCAAACGCATGATGCATGTGAGGTGGAAATAAAATAAGTGAATAAACCAGTAGAAAGTATTTTCCTCGCCTGGTGCATCATGTGGATCTTACAGAAATGCATGTTGTTGTTTTTTTCACCCATCAAAAACATGATTCACATTTGTTAGTGAGTCAACTTACTGTACTGAGAACAGTTCTAGAATTGTTTGTTTGCTGTGAGGTATTGAGTTAAAGGGTTATATCAGCCAAAAATGTTAATGATTTAATCAATTACTCATGTCGTCACCCTCATGTTGTTCCAAACCCATAAGACTTTTTTTTATCTTTTTTTTTCTATCTGAGGAACACAAATGAAGATATTTTTAATAAAATTTGTGTGATTTCTGTCCCCCTATTGACAGATATGCAACTACCACTTTGATGCTTCAAAAGGTTCATAAAGAGACCGTAAAACTAATCCATATGAATTGAGCTGTTTATTTCACATTTTCTGAAGAGACACGATCTCTTTATATGATAAACAGATTGTATATAGGCTTTTATTCACATATAAACATTTATCAAAACACATATCAGTTATGATAAACGGAAGCTCAAGCATGTTCGCTTGAGAACCAATGAGGTTCATTTTCGTGTGTTCATTCAGTCATGCATTTAGTTGCATTTGTTATTACATCACCAATGGTGAAAAATTAATTAATTAATTAATTAATTAATCAATAAATAATTTATTTGCATTGTTTCATAGTGTTGCCTTCAACATATCTAAAATGACCCTTCAAAAAATAAAACATTTTCACAATTGTTTTTGATTTTAGTATGAGGTTCCAGGTGAAAAAGTTAGAATTTTGCTAATAATATAGAATTTTTTGTTGTTGTTGATATTTCGAAATATAATTATTTTATGTTAACAGAGGCATATCTAAGTTGAGTGTCTGATGCAGTTGCTTGTGTTTATTTCACGAAGCACATCTATGCTGATGGTCACCCATCTGGACGACTGCTTCACGTGCACTAGTTCGTCTGGCATGTCTGAATCATTGCTCTGCATCCATGGACATTTCTCCATAATGTTCATGCGGTGTTGGGAACATTACTTTAGTAAACTGTGTTGAGTCGTAGAACTAAAGAGCGCTGTATTTCAAAGAGCGTAAAAGTCGTAGCTAAAGAGCGCTGTATTTCATGTCATATTTCGCACCAGGATAAGATTGTTCAATTAAGTGCAAGTTTATTCTTTGGACCAGAAAAGCGTTCTTGTTCAGTAGTATGTGCTAGTTGTCGGTGGTGAAAGGGTTACCTCTGTGAGCGTTAAGTGCCCCGTCAATGAACTGGGCTCATAACCTCTCGCTGCTCTGCACTCTGACTGACCTCTGCACGAGTCAAGACCGCTAACCATGCATGAAGCAACATGAATTCCTAATGAAATATTTAAAACGGTTTGGGAAATCTTCTGGCTAAGTGCTTGAAAGTGTTCTTGCTCTGTCTCTCTCCTTCTGACACTGTGGAACGAGAGATTGTTTTTACTTTAAATAAAAAGCTGGGTATGTGTATAGCTAACACAATCTATTTTCCGGCTTGTTGACAAGATTCTATGTATAACTCTATACATTTCATGACTTAGAGCAGGGATTCTCAGACTTAAAAAAAAATAATAATAATAATTGTCATATGAACCTCTTTGACCTAAAATATTTGCTTGAAGTCCACCTGGAATTTCAAGTTATAATATTTCAATAATTAACAACACCTTTTATATCAGTTAATGGCAAAATTACATGCATGTATACAAATTAAACATTTCAATTTTTATTTCCTTTCGATTGTTAGTAAAAAAAAAAAAAAAAAAAGTATGTTTGTTTCATTTTAATGTAACTTTTTTTATGATTTAATTAATTATTAGCTCTCCAAAACCCCAGTTTGGAAACCCTGATTTAGAGGAACCCTAATTTCAAGCACAATGAAATGTTTCATGCAAGAGGTAAATCACATTAAGTCAAGAAAATCAAGGAATTATCATAAAACTAGTCTATGACATGATCTTAATGGCCAGATAAAAATTATGCATTGAAATCATCACAATGTTTTATACACAATTTTAAATCGGCAGCAAAAGCATCTATAATGTTTCACGATTATTCAATATATCGCCTAGCCCTTGTAAGCACATGTTATAAAAGCCTGTTTTGAAAGTGTAATTAAAATTAAGCAATTTGTGTAATGTATTAAGTAAATTAGTAGAATGTAAATAGATAGCATTTTTAAAACTCATCTCCATAAATTCAAATGAGTCCATCTCCAATATTAGATGATGAATATTTTCAGTAACATTTATTCTTTGACTAGACTATTATAAAGTCAGCTTATATAAAATTTACACGTGAATGAGATGTTCGATGCAATTAGATGAGTGCCGGTGATGCGGTAAAGGTGTGTTAAGGGTGGTTAGACAGGAATGCAGTGAGACATGTCCGTCCTGTCGTCTCTCGTTACCACCCGTGTGGTTAAACGCCTGTGGCAGGGCAGCTGGAAGGCTGGCATCATTTCAATAGATCTTCCAGCAGATGAGGTTTGAATAGACTAGTGTGTGTATGTGTGTGTGTGGTCATATCTCAAACATCACTACATCCTACAACCTGACAGTACTTTGATCGCAAGATATTTTGGCATCATTTTCAGTCTTAAACTAGTGTATTGAGTGCATAACTTATCTTGATTGTGTGCTTAAAACAGCTGCCTTCTGCGTTCAGTTCTAGTGAAGCATTCCTGCATTTTTCAGTGCATTAAAACCACAACAGGCTAATGTGAGACTGTGGTGTGACGTTACTCTGTGCAGACCGGCTGTATGTAATCAAATAAGACTTAAAGGTAGGGTAGGCAATTTCGGACAGGCTAGCAGTATAGTTTTGAAAGCAAGAGATCCCACCCTCTCTTCAGAGTGTCTTCAAAGCCAATCCTTCTTCAAAACACATGAACACGTACAACAGAGTCTGCAAAGCGTCACGAGACAATAGACGGCGTTAAATTACCTCATGTCTCAAAGCACAAAACATTGACAATATAATGAACAACTAACAGAGCTCTTACTTGTACCTGCTGCAGATTCATTTCAGCATTGATAGTGTTGACATAAGCACTATTCGGACAGGACTAGTTTTCCAAACAACGTTTGAGTTACAATTCTTTTCACTCTGTTTCGGTGTCTGATCTGGGTTGAGCGTTACCTGGCAGTGGTTCATCCTCTAAACTTTCTTGGTTGGAGCTCCTCGTTGCCTCGACTGCTCCTGTCTGCCTCGTTTGCTGCTGCTGCCGCAAATTGACGATTTTGAAGTTGGAGGAGAAAATGAGATGGAGTTTTTCATTTGCTTTGTAAACAATGGGCCGGTACTTCCGCCTACGTCCAGCGTGACCTTTCCAACGTGATTACGTAATGCCTGGCGCGTCGCAGACCAGCACAAGATGAACAATTGTGGATTAAAAAGTATATATATATTTTAGGGGTGTAACGGTTCACAAAATTCACGGTTCGGTTCGATACGATACACTTGTGTCACGGTTCGGTACGGTTCGGTTCGGTACATTTTCCATAGGCTACAGCAAAAATAAATAAATGCCAGAGAAATTTCCTTGAATAATTTTTTTTTAAATTATTATTTTATTTAATGAAACTAACATCATAAAGTTTTTTTTTTTTTTTTTTTTTACTGAGCAATAATGGAGCTATACTTGACTCTTCTTATGAGCATATAAAACAAAACAGCTCCTTGGACAAAATGAAATGTAATATTGTAGTAGTAGGCTAGTTATAAACAGGTTTATTTTAGTTCAGATTAACATTTGAGGGCAGCAATTGTATTCATAATGTCAAAATAAAACAGACGTAATGTTACTTGAAAGCATTATAGCCCACTATTCCTGACAAACTTCCATACCTTGCAGTTAGTGTTACTACAGCAAATCCATTCCACGGTGAATGTTGCTGATCTGTGGACACCGGCCAGTTCATTCATGGCACGATGTTTCTTCCTGGTTTCCACGTCAGCGCTGTTTGATCCGTTAATAACAGAGAAATGTGCATGTTTCTCACTAGATCTCGCAGCGATGTTATTACTTCAGTGGCGACTGGCGAATTCAAAAAGCATTTGAAATTCAAATGCTTTCTTTACTGGTCTGGATCTCTTAGCGCTGTGTGGTGTTGCTTCATCAGGCTTCCGCATAGCGAGTCCCGCTTCACAGGTCAAAACTGATAAACGGTCCACACAAACACAATAAGAGTAGCTCAGTTTCGTTCCTTACATTGCATTTGCCAGTTGATGTTGTGGTCGCGCCAGCCTCTATGAGCGTGCTTGCCACCCGCGACGCGCCTTCATTTGAAATAACGAAATTTTGGTCGCCAGAAAAAATGGTCCAACGAACCGTTCGGTACGTAATGCGTACCGAAAACCGAACCGAAAGCCTCGTACCGAACGGTTCGATACGAATACGCGTATCGTTACACCCTTAATATATTTGTTTTGTTGTTGTTGAAAATAACCGATCGTTTCGCTAGATAAGACCCTATTCCTCAGCTGGGATCATGCAGAGCCCTTTGAAGCACTTTAAATCCCTTTGAAACTGCATTGATTTGGACTTCAACAATTTGGTTACCGCTGAAGTCCATTTTGTGGAGAAAAATCCTGAAATGTTTTTCTCAAAAAATGTAATTTCTTTTCCACTGAAGAAAGAAAGACATGAACATCTTGGATGGCATTGGGGTGAGTAAATTATCAGTAAATTTTCATTTTGAGGTGAACTAATCCTTTAATAATCTTCCTGATCAGTTTCATCATCTCAGCATCCCAGATAGCTTAGAAGAATTCAATATTGCGACAGAAACTTTTAATTCTCTCTTTTCCAGCGCTTTAGTCACAGTTGCTCCGTTGTGCTTAAAGCAGATTAAAGAAAATAGCACAACGCCATGATGAAACGAGCACACTCGGGCCCTTAAAAGAGCAGCCAGAAAAATGGAGCGCAACTGGAAGAAAACAAAACTTGAGGTATTTCGCATTTCATGGAAAGAGAGCTCAATTGCATACAGATAGGCTTTAAAAGCTGCTAGATCTGCTTATTTTTCAACCCTATTAGAAGAAAAGCAAAACCCTAGGTATTTATTTGAAACAGTGGCTAAACAAATGAAAAATAAAGCTTCAAGCCCAGAAGTTTCCAAGCAGCACAGCAGTAATGACTTTATGAACTTTTTCACTTTTAAGATTGATAATATCAGGGAGAAAATTATAACTATGCAACCGTCTACTACAGTATCGCATCAGGCAGTGCATTGTAGTCTCCCTAAGGAAAAATTCGATTCATTCATTACTATTGGAGAGGAAGAATTTTATAAACTCGTTAAATCATCTAAATCGACAACATGTATGTTAGACCCTATACCGACTAAACTACTGAAAGAGATGCTTCCAGAGGTCATAGATCCTGTTCTTAATATCATTCATTCATCTTTGTCATTATATGTCAGAATTAGTCAATTACAGGCCAATCTCGAATCTACCTTTTCTGTCAAAGATACTAGAAAAGGCAGTATCTTCACAACTATGTTCCTTTTTAGAAAGAAATTATATCTGCGAGGATTTTTAATCAGGATTTAGACAGTATCATAGTACTGAGACAGTTCTTATTAGAGTCACAAATGATTTGCTCTTATCATCTGATCGTGGTTGTATCTCCCTATTAGCGTTACTTGATCTTAGTACTGCATTTGACACTATCGACCACAACATTCTTTTAAATAGACTCATAAATTATGTTGGCATTAGTGGAATTGCATTAGCATGGTTTAAATCATACTTATCTGACCTTTATCAGTTTGTAGCAGTAAATTAAGAGATGTCTTGTCGATCACAAGTTCAGTGTGGAGTACCACAAGGCTCAGTACTTGGACCGTTGCTGTTCACTCTGTACATGCTACCCTTAGGAGATATCATTAGGAAGCATGGCATTAGTTATGCTGTTATATACACACTGTTATGCTGATGATACACAGCTCTGTATTTTTTTGACAGCCTGACAAAACTTACCAATTCACAAAATTAACGGAATGCATAGCTGATATATATATATATATATATATATATATATATATATATATATATATATATATATATATATATATATATATATAAAAAAAAACCTGGATGACTAGCAACTTCCTGCTACTTAATTCTGAAAAAAAAAAAAAAAAAAAAAAAAAAAAACGTCCTCACATAATAACCTAGAATACTGTCTAACACTTGATGGCTGCACTGTCAAGTCTTCGTCGTAGGTTAGGAACCTGGGTGTGTTCTTTGATACCAATCTTTCATTTGAAATTCACATGTCTAGCATCTGTAAAACCGCATCTTCCATTTTAAAAATATATCTAAATTACGTCATATGCTCTCAATGAAAAATGCAGAACAATTAGTTCATGCGCTCATGACATCAAGGATAGATTATTGTAATGCTATTATGGGTGGTTGCACTGCATGCTTAATAAACAAATTACAGCTGGTCCAAAATGCAGCAGCTAGAGTTCTTACCAGAACCAGGAAGTATGACCATATTTGCCCGGTTCTGTCAACACTGCATTGGTTCCCTATTAAACATTGTATACATTTTAAAATATTGCTGATCACTTACATAGCACTAAATGGTTTATCTCCCCAGTACTTGAGCAAGCTTTTAACGCATTATAGTCCTTCACGTCTATTGCGATCTCAAAATTCCGTCCAGTTGACAATACCTAGAATTTCAAGGTATCAATATCAACACTGACTGCTGGCGGTAGATCCTTTTCCTATTTAGCACCAAAACTTTGGAACAATATTCCTAACATTGTCCGGGAAGTAGACACTTTCTGTCAGTTCAAATCTAGGCTTAAAACACATCTCTTTGGCCTAGCATACACATAACACATTATAGACTTCTATAATTCAATGTTAGGCTGCATAGATTAGGTCAGCCGGAACCGGGAACACTCCCCATAAATCCTGATGTACTTGTTACATCATAAGAAGGATGGCGTCTACGCTAATATTAGTCACTCTGTTTATCCAAGGTTTACCACAGTCCACCGGATCCAGGCCGTATCCAGATCTGATGAAGGATCTGCACCTGGACATGATGACAACGCAGTCCTGAAGTGTCAACCAGTCCCTCCTCTGTTTACTGAAGTCAGCCGGATTCCGGCCGTATCCAGATCAGATGATAGACCTGCACCTGGACCCATCCATGACGCATCCCTGAAGTGCCAGCCTCATCAGCCCTGTGAAGGCCACATCGACACGACAGCCATTGGCACTGATCCTCAACAAACTCGTCTCCATACCGGCGTGATGACTCCGACCTCCAACCAGATGGAACTGGATAAATATTCTGAATGTTCTGATCCAATCTGACATCTCTAACCTGTAATGCTGCCTGGATCATAATCATACACTGTTTGTTCGTTGGCCAGAGGAGAACTGTCCCCCGACTGAGCCTGGGTTCTCCCATGTTTTTTTTTCTCCATTCTGTCACCTGATGTAGTTTTGGTTCTTTGCCACTGTTGTCTTGGCTTTTGGCTTGCTTAGTTGGGGACATTTAATATTCAACAAATATTATGTATCTGCCTTACTTAAGGTGGACGATGACGCACTTTTCTTCTAGAAACAAACTTTGTTGTATTATTTTCATGTTATCACTGTGAAGCTGCTTTGATACAATCTGTATTTAGATGGGACTAACATCTCTGTGTTTAATACAGAGGTGGGAGTGTGTGTTTTCTAGACGTGGGCATTACAGAAGGTCATGTGCTGTGTTTGCGTGGATCACAGATGACATGTCTTTTAATTTATTATTTGGCGATATAATTACATTTATTATAATAATAATTATAATATAATTTATTATAAAGACACTATTTAAGTCAACTTTACGAGTTTAGAGCAGTGGCTGTTTATAATAAACTTGAATAAATGAACAGAAAAATCGAGACAAGACTTTACTGACACTGATTATAAAATGGGCAGTCTTTCGCAGTTTCCGCAATTTGGCTCTATTTATTAAATTGATAATGTTTTTTTGTTGTTGGATACCATCCATATTCAAACGAAATTAAAGCATGCGGACGATTAGCTCACAAGCGGTAGCTCAAGTTGGTCCAAAAACACATGAGGAGAAGCGTCAGGATATTTCAACATCAGCAATCTCAGACATTCACATTCGGATGGGATTAGATTTCTAGGAGGACCATTGATTTCACTGAAAAACAGTAGGTAATTTGCACTGGAATTTTTACTGAGGTTGTGTGAGAAAAACACTGACATGGCAGATTCGGACGGGATTAAAATCACAAAGTACGTCTGTGAAACATGAATTTCTCTAACGCCCCCCTGGAAAACTAGTCCAGCACGAATAGGACTATAAAAACGCAGAATTTCAAATCTTACAAATCCGGGGGAAAAAAGAGAATACATTTGATTACTGCCCTGAAGAATTTGCATAACAGATTATCAAGCATCTGTGACTGTTGTATATGAGTTTCTCAGTTGTCAAAGTGACGAAACTGTATCTCCACATCATAAAAACACTGTGGTTGAGAAAAACTTAAATCTGCTGATCATGCTGGGAAACCAAATAGCTTACAGGACGTGTAGGATTTTTACTTTTCTGCTACGGATAAACCAGAACTCCTGCACAACTCAGTCTTTGATACTCGAAGAAGAAACATACTAAGAACCAAAAGTATGTGAACTTTGTAAACTTCTTTAAAAAATTCATGCAATTTTAGTATTTATTTTGTCATCTGGAATACATGTAAATATCTGCTATGCAGAAGAATCTTAAGATGATTTAGCTAGCTTGTTTTAGAAGCATTTTATGCTGGTCAGACTGGGAGACCAGCCCAAACCAGCTAAGACCAGCAAACCTGTTTTCATAAAAATATTAAACATCACAACTGTTTTCAACATTGATAAAACAAATAAATGTTTCTTGAGCAGCAAATTAGAATATTAGAATGATTTCTGAAGGATCATGTGACTGAAGACTGGAGTAATGATGCTGAAAATGCAGCTTTGCCGTCACAGGAATAAATTACATTTTAAAATATATTAAAATCGAAAACCGTTATTTTAAATTGTAATAATATTTCACAATATTTTTAATCAAATAAATGCAGCCTTGGTGAGCATTAGAGTTTGTTTTTTGTTTTTTTTAAACGTAAAAAAAAAATCGTACTGATTCCAGTAGTGTACATCTCTGTTAGCTCTAAGACTAATCACAACATCGTAAACTTTAATTCAGTTTATTTATTTGCACTGAATCAAAGCTTTCGGTTTGTGATTCATCTCACAGCTGGCTGCTGTTTATATATTTTTTTTATTATGTGTATTTAGAAATTGCATGGTAAAATAGTGGCCGTTCACTGTTGCACTAAATATTGCTTGAACAGCGGATCTCAAAGCATGAGTTACTGTGTCTGTGTGTTTCAGTGGTCAGTGGGCTGATCAGGACGCCACACTCCTACACAACTGCAGCGCTGCACAATCTCACTGCTGACTACAATGTTGATTAAAGCTGACATTGTAATAATACTGCTTTACCGGGCAGCCAGCGGTGCAGGTGCTGCTGACGGTAGCCTGCCGGCCAGGAAGCCAAATCATGCTTTTTTGCCTTCCTTCCCTGCTGCTGTCCTGCATCATTTTCTTACTCACTCCTAAAGACTAAAAGAGACAGAGAATATATTAGACCTGGGTGGGGTAGCTATATACAGACTGTATGGAACCAGTAGGGTTTCTGCTATAATGTTTATACAGCAGAAAAACATTTGCTATCAGTGACCTGAAGTCAGTCTTTTCAGTGAGAGTTGGCCATTTTTGGTGAAGCGATAAAGTTCTGAAATACTTCACTGATTTGAATAACTAATTTCAATGTGAAATTAGTTCATTTCATCTATAAAGCTGCTCTGCAGAAAACAGTGATGTCATCATCCACCTAAGTTGAGTGTCAGTGCGGTCAAATCGGTAATAATGCTGAATCTTTAGTGTCCCCAATAATTGCACTGATAATTGTTTATCTTATTCATAATATGAAGCACAGAATCTTCTGGAATACAGGTCAATTTTTATTTTTTAATAATCTGAAACACGCTGCAACTTTTATTCCAAAGCAACTTATATAATGCAATTAAAGTCAAGCACGCAAAATATGCACAAAGCGCACACATTTGGATTGGTGCTGAATAAGAGAGACACGAGTATAATAAGAATAAGAGTTTTGCTTTGTAAATAAATTAGTTTAGGCTTGGTGTTTATGGTAAATGTCCACTGTAAAAAAAAAGTGGTTTAAACTTACCAGGTTGCCTTAAAGGGGTGGTTTACTGCTTTTTTTCTTTGCATGATTGTGTTTATGGGGTGCAATATAACATGTCTTCTGGGTTTTTTTTTTTTTTAAGTCTTATTTTTCATAAATTTCACCTTTATTGTAAGCCGCTTTCTCCTCTGTCATTTGAACGACCGGTTGACTTCCTGATTCTATGAAACCACTCCCTCAGAAACGGGCAATGGGCTCAGATTGGTTAGTTGGGCCGGTGTGTTGTAATTGGCTAAACTGCGTAGTGCATGTTGTCCGGAAACTTCACGCCCATTACCTTTATGGGCGAAAGTTGCATGTGCTCCGGTCAAATGTAAATAATGGTGTCAATACTGCCGTATCAGTTTGAGCCAGAATCAGACCCAGAAAGCGGCAATGAAGAGAGTCAAGCAACCTCCCCAAACACGGCTCTTACAAAACATTTCTGAATGGTAAATTTTTTATTATTATTATTCTATTCTAATCTACTATTATTATATAAGAATTTCGATACGCTGTTACTTGAAAATGCTACTGCTGCTTGTTAGCTTTTGAGATACGGTTTTCTCCTGATTAAACATTTAATATAACTGAATAAATGACTGAGTAATACCGTTTTTTAAAGTTATTGTTTTAACTTCAGTAGCTGAAGTTGGCTGTTGCGATTACATATAATTTTTTGAACTTTATACACGTTTGTCTTATACACACAAAATAGCATCGAACTAACTGGCTATAAACAAACAGCGTTGGCATTGGTTTACGTTCCTGATCAAATCGATCGTCATAAAATATACATGGAAAATACATTTACAAAATTAGTAGATAATTACAAATTCAGGTTCAAAATGTTTGTACGCGTTTGTACGTGTAAGTGGCTACTAAAGCCAGCGCTGGCATTTGTTTACGTCCTTGATAAAACTAAAACATTACCTCTGAAATTATACATGCAAACAATATTAAGTCTTACTTACAGGTTGTGGCCCAACAACTGCTGCCTCTGGTTTTAAAGTTGGAACTGCTTCATGTTTTAGTAACAGTTTCTTGTTGAATCCGGCATTGAATTCGTGGAGATTCTGGAAGCTGTCTTCCGTAAAATGCGCAGCACAGAGAGCTATTACGATTGAAATTTTCAGGAACATAATCAAACATAAATTTTAGCCATTGTTGACGAACTACAGCGTCCGTATGAAGCCCGAACACAGAAGACCTGGCAGCTGGGTGAAAATAACACACTTTCGACGGCATGGCTACAGCTCTCCACTATAACTCTTCCTCTTCGACAAAGCTGCAGAAATATGGCCATGCCCCCTTTTCTGCATGGGTTAGTTACGTATAAAACCCGGGAAGTATCTCGTTGTAGTCCCATTCGAGTCGTTTTTGTAGGCATTAAACTTCCTGATTTTTAAAAGACGATATCTCTGCTTACGTTGAACTTTCAGCGCAGCAACTTTGCAGATACTGTTCATGCACCAACAGCAACATTACACACCATTTAAAATGAAAAAAGTGAAATCACAATCAACCACCCCTTTAAATTTTGAGTTCATTTAAATGAAAAATTCGATTAATACAAAGAAAGATTTTGTCTTGCTTTCTTTGCATTAACTCAAATTTCAATCAACTAAAAATGTAAGGCACCTGGGTAACTTATTTTTTTAAGATAAACCAACAAATATATATATTTTTTATAGTGAATTTTCTGAATAACATTAAATTTTAAAGGATTTGTTGTGGAATAGTGTAGGATATATCATGTTTATACTGTTTGTAAACGTTTCCTTTTATGTACAAGTATTTAACATTTCTAAATGTATGATAAAAGGCGACCGATGCAACTTATCTGTTTTTTTTTGTGTGTGTTTTTTTTCCAGTGCATCTTTTTTTTTTGTGTGTGGAAAATATTGTATTAAACAAAGACTTTCTGCAGCAGGGTGTTCATTTTTAGAGCTAGAAAACTGATATGCGGTTAGTGTGACTTTAGATTTTGGTGTGTACCCCTAGGGTAAATGTGTCACCTCTCGGTTGTCAAGCGTTGTTGCATGTTTTACTTAACATAATGCATATGTTGCATTAATATTTTAATTTGTGCTCCTTGTGGTTTATAATGACTCCTACTTTCCTTTGGTAGACGCTGTACTGCGAGTTAGTTTGTTATTTGTCAAATTTAGACTTGTTTGATAAGGGCTCCTGTGGGGTGTCCATTCCAGGAGATTGTGGAGTGTGACGGTTATTCTTATTTGCACAAAGCCGTTTCCCAAGACTCCATCAGAGGGAATGAGACACTAACTTAACATTAAGTTTGACTAATTATAATGTCCTTTTTTTTTGGTTTACTTGGGTGTGTGGCTCTGTTCAATTTTTATTTTGAGAAAAGTATTCTGTGTCAAATTTGTTCTATTATGCAAATGCATTTTGTTTTCTATATCCAACAAACAAAAGTGAATAATTTATCAAACGATATATCAATATAAAATGAGCTTGAATGGATGCACACAAATAAACATATTTGCATTCCTTCAAGTATATGATTCATATTTGCGTTCCTGATTTCCCACGTAGCCTTATGCCAAAGAGTCTTCTACCGATTTGTTTTTTGTAGATGAGAACGTGGCTCTGAAATATTTAGTGCATTCATATGAAGCTAATCCATAATGCAGGTTTCTCCCGTCTATATCTTCTGCTCTGAAAGTGTTTGTTATTACCAGCACTGAAATGCATTATTCAGCATCCAAATCACAAATTATTAGCCACATGTACATCTTTTTTGAATGGTAAACATCCAATTTACTTGCAGCCGGTTTCTTTGCTTGAAGGAAACGGTGGAAAGAATTACAGTAGGGAATCTGCACATCTTAGAAAACACACTAATTTCACCCTTGGCTTTACACGCACTAGTCCAGTGCGGTAGATTGGTGGCTCTGTTGATTAAAAATGGAATTAAATTTGATAAAATGTCTAGAGGATGCACAGCATGGAGATGAATATAAATGTAAATCAAGGTTTAGAGGTGTTTATGCAAATATGAGTCACCACACGTTTAGAAGTGTGAAAACCAGTGCTTAAAGGAACAGTTCACCTAAAAATACACATTCTGTGTCACTGACTCACTGAATGTCATTCCAAACCCGCATGCTGTTATTTTATATTTTTTTTAAATAATCTGTACGTAACTCAAGCAGTTCATAGTGACTATATCTGTTAAGCTCTTACAGTGTTTCTTCAGGTTATATGAAGGTAAATTTAAGACTTTTTACGAAAATTTAAGGAACGAATTGAAGGGAACACAATACGTTGATATGTTCTCTATATGTGAATGTAGGGAGAAACAATGAGTAACAATGAGTTAGTAACACTTCAGAGTTTGAAAACACAAGTTTAAACAGATAAAACTTGAATCCCTCTGCAGAGAGAGAGAGAGAGAGAGAGAGAGAGAGAGAGATTCTGCTGCGCTGATTGTTAACTCAGCACACATGCGTCATTTGGATTAAAACTAAATTGTATATGCCAGTAGAACATGAACAGTTATGTGATTGATGTATAACAAGTGTCTCCCTATATTATTACAGGATAGCTCTTTTTCTCTTTTTTTTTTTTTTTTTTTATCCTCAAAAAGTCTAAACACTCTCAATAATCAAGCCGTTTGGATTTTCTGAGCAATATGATGTCATATTGTTCATTCTCTGCCCACAACCGCTGACAGACTGCCCTGTATTAGCATATATCCACCCTCAGCCATTTGTATACTGTCTACCAAGGCAGGTTGCCAAAGCAGCACAGGTGTGAGTAGTTGCTCATTATCATTTAAAGAGACATGCACCAAAACGTTGTTTTACTCAACCATTGAGGAATTTTAACCAAAGTATGTTACAAACTTTACATGAAGTCTCTAAAGAATCATACCATCTTGTGGAAAATGGGCATCCGATGACCCCTTTAATCAAACTGCAAAAGACAAAGTAATCAATCACTGTTTATTGACTAAATAACTTTTGTAGCTTTATAAAGATTGACCTATATTTAAGTTACACAGTGATGAATATGCAGTATTATTTCACATTTGATTACTTGTTTCAAATTATGTACCAAATGGGAGCAAATTCACATGTCAAGATCTTCAGTGTAAGTAAATTTGGCTGTTTCTCACACAAATGTATCTCAAACTTAATATTTATGTTGCGTTTGTGTCTGTTTTAATGTTTGCAAGTCCAGTTATATTCAATGTAATTGCATAGAAAAAAGCTTTCAGTTAGTTTCAATGCAAGAAAGCCATACAGGTTTTTGAGTGAATCCAGATGAGTAAATAGTGTCAAACTATATATTTTTTTTAATGCACTGTCCCTTTAATTTACACCACTGAAACGGAAAATGCAACTTCTCAGTATGCCATTATATCCTCCTCCAGTGCGACCATGAAAATAAAAGCAAAACAAAACAAAACTCAACAGATGGACATAATTGATGTGGCACAGGCAGAATTCTCACTCCGAGATGCTCAGAGGGAATGTTTGGGACGATGTGAGATCCGATGTGAGATCCGAGGTCAACCGAAGTGCAGCAGGAATGTCTCTGGTGTCTTCTGGGACTCTTCTGCTAGTAGTTCCTGTTTGCGGTCATGTGGCAGTCACACATTACTAGTGAAGCATAGCTAAAGACAGGAGAGCAATGCCGCCCACCGCAGATAAAGCGGTGTGGCGCTGTCTCTTACATTCCTCTGATGGAGCTCTATACAGCGTGAAGCGTGTTTTAGCAAAGAGGCTTAACCCTTATGAATACATTTTCTGCTTGTTTCCCTATTACTGGGGGCATCATAAGCCCGTCACACACCCCTGATCGCATTTCAGCACAGCTGAACTTCAAACCATGTGTTCTGCCTGGCTTTGTTTTTCTGTAGGTTTTGTGCTTTGGTACTATTTTTGTGTGCCTTTGGGTGTCAAATGTGACAGAAAAGAAGACAAGTAAATTATTTGTTTTTGCATTGCGAGATTTCCTGGATCATTTTGGTTCTGCAGCGCCTGTTGAACTCTGTAATGTTTATAAATATGCTTTTGTTGGAAATATTAAGGAAAATATTATATGGTGAAGCAGGGTTATTATTGTTAACTTAAGCTAAACCATTAAGACATTTTTGTTACATGAAATAAAGTAACATTAAGGTTACATTTCTCATGTTTGTTTAGTTTAACTTGTAAATACTAAAATAACTCAAACTAAAACTGAAATATAAATGTTTATATAAACCTAACACAAATGCACAACAAAATCACTTAAACTAAAATTAAAGTGGAAAATATATTAAACTAATTCAAAATATTAATAATAAAAAATATATAATAGTATAACAGTGATGCTAAAAAAGATTTGCAATAAAAAGTGTAACAGCCTGATACTGTACATTTCTATATGCTAATGAGCTCTGTTATAATTGGCTAAGCTCTGTGTACTGGTATAGTTCATTGTCAGGTCAAGTTGCTGACTTTATACTTGTTGTAAATGTGGGTAGTCATATGTTAATGAGCTTTGTGATGTCTCATGATGATTTCTGAATGAGCCATTTTGCAGTTTCCATTCATTATCTTGGTCCCTTTCCGCCCCCATCAAATAAAATGTAGTCGAATTGTATTCCCTATATATTCATTTTGATAATTATTCTGTATTCATTATAATTAAGCCTATTATTATATTTACACTACCATTCAAATGTTTGTTACACTACCATAATTTTTTTTTTTTTCTAAACTGATACTTTCATTCAGAAAATATCCATTACATTGATTTAACAATAAGTGTAGTAAATTGATTTACAGAACTTTTAAGCATAGTATTTTTTTTGTGATTTTCAGTGCTGTAGCCTTTGGCGATATTGAGGTGTCTTTAAAATTCTGTCTGACATACCTTTATCATTAGCATTAGTTTTCAAAGGGGCAAAAAAGCCATGCAAATAGAAATTATATTTATGAGTGCTTATCAATTATATTTATAAATGCTTTAAAAATGTGGCATTGAAAGTTTAATTACATAGATTATCACAAACTGCTACCAATCAGCAAACAAGATTTGTTTGTTCCCAATGGAAAACAAGAAGGAAAAAAAGCATATCTACACCGAACGCATACAGCACAGCTCATCACATCAAATAATCAGTGATTCTGTCTACACAGTCACCGACAGAAAACGGATGCCCTGTTCTATTTCTGAGTGCTACCGACAACAGAACAAATGGTTTGGAACTGTCGCATTGATGTGTCCAAGGATGCTCCAATGTTAGAATGTTGCTGACCATATTATTTAGCAAGTTACGAGTTTCATCTTCTAAAAAAATTTGGCTTATACTGTACACGTCTTAAACAAATGCCCCCCAAGAACACCTCAACGTCCTCTTTCTAAAATATTGCTTCCAGCGCCCTCTGATCGCCCCCGTTGAGAAACACTTTAGGGTTTAGTGTAGCTGATATGTTATTTTCAAACACGATAGCGCATTTTTCTTACAGTGCCACTCACCTGACATTTCATTTTCTAACAGCTGCGATGCATACAACAACCAATGTAACTTTGCCAGAATCACGTTTATTTGTTTTGTATAAAACTGAATGCGCTTTTAGTGCCACTCACTGAATGATTCACTTTGAATGTGCAAGAAGCAACGTAATATTATTTAGCAAAAAATTTCTCCACATGCACATTTTTCCACATTTTCCACATTTCCCTGGGTTGATCATGTTGTTTCTTAATGTTGTACTTGAAGGTTTAAAGTTTCTCTGATTTCTATCTGAGGCCTGACATCCCATCTCATTTCTTTACTTTAATATTGTAATTATTGCATACATTTTTTTTATGAGGTTTTTAACAGATAATTAAACTGCCACTCTCCTTTATTTGTGATCTTTTATGCACATTTTCCCTCCATAAAATGAGATTTATGGGGAAACATGTTCAAGCTCTATGATACGATTGAAAGTGGCGTTTGGCCTTGTAAATCATACTGCTGTAATGCTGGAATTGATTTGACATTTTCTCCCAGTATTTGCTAGTCCTCTGGGTGGTTTATCGCTGTCTCAAATGAAAAAGAGTCCAGCTTCAAGTGTCTGTAATTGTGTTTTTACCACCACACAACCGTTACATTTTGCTGTTGCGAGTGATTCTCATCCCAAGTCATTGTTCAGTTCAGAGATAGAAACCGAGGGTCCAAGTGCATCTGAAATTTGCGGTTGTTGGTGTGCAGGAGCTCATGTTGGCATATTGCTCTCACTGCATTGTTCACACATGACAGGATTTTGTCTCAAGTGGCAGAGTGAATGAATTGATCTGTGAGGTGCATACAGGAGAGATTGAATCTAGATCATAAATGGAAAGTTTATCAGAGCGTGGTTTTATAAGGACAAGAATCAGAAATAAAAGGTGAAATGCAGATTTTTTTCACATAGACATGGAAATCACTATCCAAACTTAAATGATTGTAATTCAAGAATGCTTTGGAATATAGACCTATGACTGGTCTTCTTTTAAAGAAGACATTTGGCAGATTATCATAGAAGGTTATTTCAGACCTTTTTTTCTCATAAAATTTAATTGGTGTTATCTTTTGAACTCTTGGCATGAAACAAACAGGTTTCTACTAATCTTTCATGATTTTTTTTTATGTTCATCGCTATTTCATAATAAAGACCCAATGAGTATGAAATATTCTTGTTGCAAACTGATAAATTACTGCTCCTCTGTAATTTATAAAAAAATTAATAAAATAAATATGAAACCAAAATATGAAAACTACAGACTGTAAGCTTATACATGATATATAGTTTGTCAATATTACTTTAGGTTTTTACTAAGATGTTATTGTTTTAAATGTATAATGGTAAACATCCTACCTGTGGGACGGTGACAGTTAAACTATGGCTGAGTCCCAATTCGCCTACTTATACTACGACCTAAAAGTATGTACTGTTTTTGTGATGAAAAAGTACATACTTTTGAGTGTGTAGCAAAAGAGTATGCACGTTCTGGGACATACTTCGATGACGACATGCAACGTAAACGAGAACGTGGTTGCCTAGTTACGCACACCGCGACTGTTAACAAAACATTTAACATTTCATTCATTCTTATATATTCAATATAATTGTATTTACTATTCCCATCTTTTTTTCCACAATACATTTGCAATGTGTTTTACCAAATTGAGGAGTGAAGCAGGGCGTCGTCGTAGATCAACCAAACGCAGATCGTTTGTGAGGCGGCTGGTTCTGACGTTCATGTGCAAATGTCTGTAACGAAAGCTACTTATTTTCTGAGTTAAAATATTTAAAGTTTATAGTGTAACTATTGTTTAACGTATTTTATACTTAATCTTATACTTATGTATAATACTTAAAAATACCCCGATGAAAATGAACCATGCTTTTACTATAGTAAAAGTGTAGTAACCATGTTTCTTTGGTATTACTTGGTATTAGCCACAGTATTACTACAAATAAGTCAGACAGAAACATCAAAAGAAATACATAAAAAAGACACTTGCATGACACTGTACTAGAGCCTTTTTATTTATTGTTTTGTAGCCTGCAATGAGGCGCTCAGTATCTTCATCGGACCCTACAAGATAAACACGGTACTTTTTTGGCACAACATAAACCCATTAATATTACGAGACGACAAAATATAACTTTAATTAGGGTTAAACATTGGAATTCTTACACTTAAAAACTGAGGGCGCATCTCCGTTGCTGCATCCGACTGGCATGTCTACATCACCATCATCACCGCAAAGCTCCTCCCTCCCACACGCAATGGGTTGTGGGCAATATTAGCCGTTAGAGTGTGCATTGATCTGCACTTCGAATTCTAACCGGAAATAGTAGACCATCCGGGTATCTTTGGAATACTAATTTCAACATACTACGATTTGGGACGTACTAATTCTAGTTTCGCATACTATTTAGGACGGATAGTATGCGAATTGGGACTCAGCATATGAAACACATAGTTGTGGCTCTAAAGTCTGATTGGATGAGACCAATCTCATCATTATGTGATCATCCTCTTTTGCTCATTAATAATTATTATACAATGCTTAGCTAAGAATAGAAACTTTTTCATTTTATGATTTGGGAATGCCAAAATATAATAAAAGGCTTGCAGTTTTCTTTCTCTCTTTTCTTGATGGATTTTAAATGAATAGCTCATGAGGCATCTTGAGGTTAGACTGAAGCAGAGAACAGAATGATCAGGATGGTGTATTTAATGGTATGCTTTGTGTTTTGCTAACATAGTGTGAAGACACAGAACATGCTGCAGCTTCTGAATATATTTTAATCCTCTTCCTCTTCATTATATCAAAGCCATTTGTGCATCAGTGTTTTATTTTTTTTAGCCCACATTGATACTATAATTTGCATATCTCACATTATTAGAGCTTGGGTACAACATACAGATGAGATGACTCCTACATTTTTTTTATTTTCCTGCTTGTTTTTAACCACATGTCAGAGATAAGATCAACCATATCAGTTTTATTGCAGCCGTTTGAACTGTTGGATCCATCCTGCAGCTTTAGTTTAAAGCGACTGTGGAAAAAGACATGCCTTGTGGAATTCCCAGGGATTTGATTCCGTGTCACATAGTTTTTCCTTGTTTTCCATCTTTGTTGGCCTTTATTTTCCAGTGCAGTGCATGAGTGAAATTTTCATGACATTGAATCTCTGACGCCAGGTTCACACATCTTTCGTTTACAGTGTGTATGCAGTACATATTGCAGTGTGTATATGCAGTGTATAAACCATGTGTATTATTATTTCAAGATTTAGATATTAAGTTGCTAAAGCAAGTGGCAAAACGTCTCGGGTTACAACTGTAACCCTTGTTCCCTGAGAAGGGAAAGAGACGCTGCATCGTATGACGACACTTTGGGAACTTAAGCGCCCTCAGCGCGAAGCGTCTGAAGCACATGTAACACTGGACCAGTGTTTGCTAACCCTGTTCCTGGAGTCACACCAACAAAACACGTTTTCCAACTCTTCCTAATCAATCACACCTGAATCAACTCATCAGCTCGTTAATAAAGTCTCCAAGACCAGAAATATATGGGTTAGATAAGAGAGACATCCAAAATGTGTAGTGTTTGTGTGCCTCCAGGGGCAGGTTTGGGAAACACTGCACTAGACCAATCTTGATTGGCGCTGCATCATGACGAAGGCCAGACAAGCAGTTTATTGAGGGTTGATTTGTAAAGAAGGACTCAGGGTTTGTACGGGTGCTTGAAATCCTTGAAAATGCTTGCATTTTGATGTTGTGTTTTCAAGGTTTGAAAAGTGCTTACATTTTGGATAAAATGTTTGAAAATGCTTGAAATTGTAACTGTATTTCTTTTACAACAAATACCTATCTGACTGACTAGTTTGTTTATTAAATGGAGAAATAAAATGTATCCCTTCATACAGAGCGATTTGCGCTACGCTGACCAGAGCAAAAGTAGGCGGAGTTTTCATTTTGATATCCGTGCTTGTTTGGATGCCCTGTTTTTTATTGTCTGCGCGGGTAATCGTCACAGAGCGCAGCGGCAAAAGTTTAACTATTTTTAACTTTGACCGGGGCGTGTGCGCAAGCTTGCCAAATGCTGCGCTCCGCTTTGGTCGATGCAGCAACAAAACGTCCTCGCGCAGCGCAAGCCATTGAAATAAATGGGTGTCACAGTACAGTGCATTCCGCGTCCTGTCTGAAAGGGCCATTAGTGACTGAGAGTACTTGGTCTGATAATGGTATATTAGTATTGCATGTCCGTTATGGCACGTTCATTTGTGGAATATGCAGTGAACATAGCTAAAGTTACAGCACAGTAACTGCAACTTTAACTACCCGCAAATTAAAACCTACAAATGTTAGTAATGTTGGGCATTGGTGGTGGTTGAGGAGATTCCCCCTTCCATGTAAAGCGCTTTGAGTACCCAGAAAAACGCTATATAAATGTAACAAATTATTATTATTATTATTATTATAACAACAATCGTTGATTGCTAAACAGAAATCGTGTCAGATGGAGTGTCATACAAGTAGCCTACTTGTAAGGTTGAGGATGGCCTTATGCAATATTTACACTGCTCTATTCCAGTAGATAGATGTATATGTCTTGGCAATGAAATACATTTTCTTTTTTATTAATATAGGCTATTTACCAGGCAGGTGCCTGTGCACTGTCAGAGTATTCTGGGTTAAAATGGAATTACAGGTTGTTGTTGCACTGTTTCAGATTTTGTTCAAACCTTGTCTATATCAAGAATGTGTCCCAAAACCAAGGCCTGTAAATATTTCTGTTCAAATCGTCTTCATATTTTCAGCTCTTGAAATTACTTCAGTTTTACAGCCTGAAAATCACATTATCTGGGAAGCAATATTTGGACATTAATATAATGAAAAGTATTATTCATAGACATTACTACTTAGACAGTGATACATTTTGAAAAATAAAACTTGTGATTTGCTTAAATATCTGATCCTTCTGCTATTACGAAACACAATTTTGTCTGTTTATAGCATTATCTCTTTTAATGTGATAAAAACACTAAATAATAATGTTAACTACAGTATGTATTGGTATGTAATTTACGGTGGTGTAAGGTGCTGGAAAAAGCTTTAAAATGGACCTTGAAAGTGCTTGAAAAGTGCTTGAATTTGACCTTGGAAAAGGACTACCCTGAGGACTACACGCCTGCGCACATATATATTCAAACACGCATACCTGCGTTTTCGCGGGTTTACGTTTTTGAGGTTTGTGCAGAGATAACGGATAATCGTTTGCACCTTCTAACCTATTTCAGGGAGTGCATTCTCGAGACACCAGGCACTGTTTTGTGCGGATGGGCGACCAGAGCGCGTTAAGGATTTTCCCGTTAGAACGGTGTTGTGTTAGCGGCCCCTAAGTTAGTAACTAATTATATTCGTAATGGAAGTGAATGAATCAGTCAAAACTAACTTTAGCTGGACAATAACTTTATTCTAGAGCTGTTGTAAAGCCTAAACAATCTGTTACGGTAATTTCCGATTATCACTGTAAAGCTGATATCACTGTATCACTTTAAAACAATCCATATTGGTAAAAGCGTTATATAAATGAAGGTGACTTGACTTGACGTAGCACGTGATGTACCACGCACTGGCGGAATGCGGAAGTTATGAAATGATGCCGGCACACAAAGAGAGTAGCTTCTAAAAGATCGAAGCAAGTCGCTCTCAGGCATACAGAGGCGTGGCAAGGAGACGCAGCATCTTAACGCGTCGTATGAAAAAACTTTGGGGAACGGATACCCACTAGGCTACAACGACCAGAGCCTGACCTAGTGTGAACTGTCTAGGCACAGCTAGGAGGAGAGCACCTGTACCATCCGGTGTAGAAGGAAGGTGCAGACTATAAAACCTCATAAAGGTATGCGGGGTAGCCCAACCCGCAGCATCTCATACCTCCTGCAGGGAAACCCCGGAGAGAAGGGCCTTAGAAGACGCCATGCTTCTAGTGGAGTGAACCCTTATGTCCAGAGTTAAGGCATATTGCCAGAGAGTTAGCCTGAACGATTCAGTTGCTGATAGTTTGCTTAGAGGCCGGGGATCCTTACTTGGGCGCCCCAAAGCACACCAGTAGTTGGTCTGACTTGAGAAGTCCAATGAGAAGACTTCTCAACATAAAACTGTAACACCCGAACGGGCAAATTAAGTCTCTCCTGTTCCGCCGACACGTGTGGTGGAGGATGGAAGGCCTGGAGGGCCACATTAGAGGGCACTTTAGGCACGTAGCCCGGTCTAGGGTGAAGGACAGCTTTCATCCTCCCGGGAGCAAATTCTAAGCAGGAAGGAGGTCCCCCAATCTCTTGATGGACATAATAGCTAAAAGGAAAGCTACCTTGAGGAAGAGAAATTTCTCGGAAGCTGACTGCCAGAGACAATCCTTCGAGAACCACTGCCAGATCCCAAGCCACGTACACCTTAAGCGTGGATGGAGAAAGACCAGCAGAGAAGCGATCTTGGTGAAACTCAAGCACTGAAGCCACCGGGCAGTCAACTGGGTCCATCCCACGCTCTCTACACCAGACGGTGAAAACATTTAACTTTAAGCCATACAGTTTTCTCGTGGATGAACCTATAGAGTTGACTATGGTCTCGACCACTGCAGCTGACAAGTCAGTCTCTAGGTACTGAGCCCCCTCAGGGAGCTTAAACTCTCTTAAAACTCATCTTTGATCGCCAATTTTTTTGCCAATTTTTTTATTCATGCCTAAAAGCTTAAATGTAACTGTACACCCTTGCCTCATTTAGTATACGCGGTGAAAATATACTATGAATATGCAAATTAGCCCCGTCTCCACTCACTCACACCAGCGCAGAGATCCACTTGTTGACGATCACACGTTGAGGTTGAAGGTAGTTTGTGAAGTCAGAAACCCCAGCGAAATCATTCTAATATGCTGATTTACTGCTCAAGAAACATTTATGATTATTATCAATGTTAAAACAGTTGTGTACAATTTTTGTTCAGAATTATTTGATGAGTAGAAAGCTCAAAATAACCAAATTTATCTGAAATAAAAAGCTTTTGTAACATTATAAATGTCTATACTGTCACTGTACTGTCCTTGCTGAATGAAAGTATTAATTTATTTAATTTCTTTAAAAACAAATCTTGAACAGTAATGTATAATGTTACAAAGTTTTTTTTTTTTATTACAGATAAATTCTGTTCTTCTGAACTTCAAAATTCAACTTTGCCAACACAGGAATAAATTGCATTTTAAAATATAATTAAAATAGAAAACAGTTATTTTCAATTGTTACGAAATTTCACAATATTACTGTCTGGCGAGCAGGACGAGGGCCGTGAGAGAACGGCGCGAGGCCGGTGGCGTGATTGATAATGAGCGACACCTGCGTGACGCACTGGTCTCGTATCTCTCACGGAGGAGCGGAAACATAAAAGGAGGAGCGATGACAGTGAAGATCGAAAGGAGGACCAGGCCTGGACTGTTTTATTTTATGTTTTGTTTTATTATGTGTGGCGGCAGTCGTCCGTGAGGGGCTGCCGTCTTTACTTTCCTTTTGTGTTTATTTATTTATTAAAGTCTTTTAAATGTTCGCCGGTGCCCGCCTCCTCCTTCCCATAACAACTAACTACGTTACACACTGTTTTTGCTGTATTTTGGAGCAAATAAATTCAGCCTTGGTGAGCAGAAGACTTAGTACTTGTCTTAAAAAAAAAAAACTTTAAAAAAATCTAACTTGTTCTAAAACTTTTGAGCAGTTGTGTGTGTATATTTGTGTTTATGTATGTGTTGTAAAATGTATACATACTTTACATATATGTATTTATACAGTGTGTGTGTATTCAATGTATATTTAAATAATGTATGTTTTATTTTTTATTTTTATTTTTTTACTTACAGTGGATATAAGAAGTCTTCACACCCCTGTTAAATTAAACTAATTATATTGATATAAAATTAAATATGAAAACTTTTGTACCTTCAATGCAAAAATAACAATCTATACAATATCACTGAAAACCAAAGTGACATTTCAGAGAAAAAAAGATATATTCACAAAGTTGATACACGTTCACCAAACATGTTCATTTATCTCTGTTATCAGCATCAGTGTGATTCTTTTGTGCTGCTGTCACACGTCATGGCTGGACTGATCTGTAAAGCTCTTGCTATCTATAACTCTCTAGACATTCAGACAACATGTGACCTCTCGTCTTTTGTGCCGAATTCAAAGGCAGAATCATAAAGAATGAATCATGCAACAATGGAGATGCTGACCAGACCCTGAATTTTTATGCTATGTCGGCATTTGTTCATTGCTTTTAATGGTTCCAGCCAGCTGTAAATTTTGATGAAAGGCTGCCAAATTGAATGTGTTAACTTATAATACGATTAATTAAATATGTTGTAACACCTTCAGAATGAAGTAACAGATTTATCTAATTTAACATTAAAGCTGTGTGATTCTAAAGACGAGATGTAACAGCTCATTTATTTATAAATCAAATCAACTGGTTATTTGCAGTATTTGCATGGTGAAAATTATCACTGAAGCAAAAAGTATTAAACATCATTTACTAGTAAAACACACATACTGATGTTATTGTTCTTAAGCATATTAACTGCATAAGTGTAAATTTTTATGTATCCAATGTTTAAATACTTTCAGATTTCGACAGATTCAAAATATAAGATTAATTGCTATTTAATTACTATAAAAAAATCAGATGATTAATTACCATTGAGTATTTTAATTAGGGATGTCAATTGAATCATTTATGTTGATTGAAGTGTCTTTAAATGGCAATATATTTGTTTTATTTCTGTATAATTGATCATAAACTGATAATTTTCTAGCAATCCATTGTACAACCTACACTCATTGGAAATACTTGACTCTGGCTACATTTCTGAAAAAAATACAATTTACTGCACTTTTCAGGTGACATGTCCACAAGAGGCGCTATAAGCGATATAATTTATTTCTACATTGCAGATGCGTGAAATAAACATAAAAAAAAATAAATAAAAAAAAAGTAATTCTGTTGGTCATTTGCAAAATGACATTGCTTTGCTTTTCATGTTTCATGGCAGTTTCGAAGTGAAATAGCATTTTCGGTTTTCTCCGGAACAGTTAAACGTGACTGTGGCAACAGATTTATTCAGTTTATTTTTGTTGTTGCATTTAGCAGTGTTTTGGTTGACTTTGAAGGAGTGCTATTTTAGTATCCTTGAGATACTATTAGAGTTTGGTTAGAAGAGCTGGTTCAAACGTCATAATATAAGTTTACAAGTAATGCACTATGATAGTGTTTTTTGGTCATAACATAATATAATATTGAATCTACAGTATGTATTTATCTTGTATGTATAGGTATGTTTTTGTGTAATTTCCAATGAGCCTAGGTTTCCATTTTGCCGATCCTTCCCTATATAATTATCTTTATTGTTGATGTTTATTTGTAAAAGTAACGATAGTTTTTTGAGATATTAATTGGTTTCTTCTTCTCCATTAGGTTTTCTCCAGCTCCCCGTGAGCAGAAGTGTCTCTCGTTCTCCTGATCCGCTCTGTCATGATGTCACGGTACCATCAGCGTTTTGAGCGGGATTTCCGTGGCATGTGGGAGCGGAGGGAGCGTTGCATCACCAACAGCAGCTGTGGCGGCACCGTTAATGGCTGTGTCTCCACATCTGCCTCTTCCGTCCCCAACAGCGGCAACAACCGTCCCGGCCTCCTCCCCCTGCCCGTCATCCCCTCGCTGCTGCCCACCCCGGTCACCGGGACAACCAGCACGTCCAATAGCGAGCTGACCTGCAAGCGATTAGCTCCCACCTGCACGACCTCCACGACTAAGGTAGGACTGAACACACCTGTGGCCACTGTCTCATGCTGCGTTTACTCACCCTCGTGTCATTCCAAACTGGTATCATTCTTTTTTTGAAACACAATAGAGAAATGTTCAGGCTTCAATGGTAATTCACACTGCCAAGGACTTAAACTGCCCATGCAAGTGTCCATATGACTCATGCAGGTTTGGTTTTGTGGTTAAGTTTGAACTATACTTTTTATAGTTTTTTTTATTATAGTCTTTATCTTTCTGTTTTCTTTTTCATTTTTGGTGAAGTTTTAGTAATTGTGTTGTGTTTTTCCATTTTTTTTTAGATTTATATTTTTGTTTTAAAAAGGTCTATTTAGTTTTTATTTATTTTATTCAGTTTTAGTTTTAGTACATCAAGTTAAACTAAATAAAATAAAAATGAGAAATGTTGCCTTGGTAACTAGCTGAAATAAAATAAATATTTTTTTATTTTTTATTTTATTTCAAGTAATTTTTTATTTTTTTTTAAATGGTTTTACTTTTAGTTAAAGGGATACTTCACCTCTGGAAAGATGAATGTGTATTTAAAATAGATCATTTATGTAGAAGAAATGTGAAACTATTTTTGAATTTGGAGCTTTCTAGACTGAGAAAAGCCAGAAAATGTATTTTTGGCTTATGTGGATGAAAGACAACAACTCCCAGAATGCACTTGCTTCGCTGCCCTAGGAGGCCACTCCCAAGCCACGCCTACCGGTTAGAGAGCGCAGTTGAAAACAAGAAGGCTAGGCTACTAGTGAGACTCCGTGACGAGTTTGCCCGGTATTTCAAGATCGCCCAAAATGTCCGGGATTCGGCTTTTGCGTTCTACAGTCGCCATTCATTATGTTTTTATTGTGGTGAGCAGGACGAGGCTGAGGGGCGTGGGAGAACGGCGCGAGGCCGGTGGCGTGATTACTGAGACGCACCGATCTCGTATTTCTCACGGAGGAGCGGGAATTTTCTTAGCAATGTTAAAACGCATATCAACCGATCACTTGTTTAGCGTTCATGTAAACACTACATTCAGATTCACCAATCGGAATGAATTCAGTTAGATTGAAACAAAAGGTGTGCAGGTAAACAATGAATGGCGACTGCAGAAACCAAAAGACGAATCCCGGACATTTTGGACGATCTCGATGGCCGGACATGTCCGGGAAAAAGAGGATGGTAACCCCTACTACTCAGCTTTCTCCTACTACTCAGCTTTCTCCACAGAACAAGAGCCTGTTAGCTTAGCTTCCAAAGAAAGACGGCTGATACTATGTGTACATTCTGTGAGTGAGATCCCACCTACTATGGGCGGGCTGAAAACATGCGGGACAGCTCCTCCTACTGGCTGTAGTCTTTAGCCTCTGGCCAAAAAATCCTCCCATGACGCAAAATTACGATTTTTGCGTCATCGGAGGATTTTTTCCAGACAAAAAATACATAAATCTCTCATCTCAGGGGGATATGAGGGTAGAAAGCACGGTAATTCGAAAATACTACAGGTTTTCTACTAATACAAAGCTTAATGCTAAATCCTGAAGTATCCCTTTAACTGTAACAACCCTGCTTTTCGAAACCCATTTTGCTTCCAATCTGAAATATACTCACCTAAAGGATTATTAGGAACACCATACTAATACTGTGTTTGACCCCCTTTCGCCTTCAGAACTGCCTTAATTCTACGTGGCATTGATTCAACAAGGTGCTGAAAGCATTCTTTAGAAATGTTGGCCCATATTGATAAGATAGCATCTTGCAGTTGATGGAGATTCGTGGGATGCACATCCAGGGCACGAACCTCCCGTTCCACCACATCCCAAAGATGCTCTATTGGGTTGAGATCTGGTGACTGTGGGGGCCATTTTAGTACAGTGAACTCATTGTCATGTTCAAGAAACCAATTTGAAATGATTCGAGCTTTGTGACATGGTGCATTATCCTGCTGGAAGTAGCCATCAGAGGATGGGTACATGGTGGTCATAAAGGGATGGACATGGTCAGAAACAATGCTCAGGTAGGCCGTGGCATTTAAACGATGCCCAATTGGCACTAAGGGGCCTAAAGTGTGCCAAGAAAACATCCCCCACACCATTACACCACCACCACCAGCCTGCACAGTGGTAACAAGGCATGATGGATCCATGTTCTCATTCTGTTTACGCCAAATTCTGACTCTACCATCTGAATGTCTCAACAGAAATCGAGACTCATCAGACCAGGCAACATTTTTCCAGTCTTCAACTGTCCAATTTTGGTGAGCTCGTGCAAATTGTAGCCTCTTTTTCCTATTTGTAGTGGAGATGAGTGGTACCCGGTGGGGTCTTCTGCTGTTGTAGCCCATCCGCCTCAAGGTTGTGCGTGTTGTGGCTTCACAAATGCTTTACTGCATACCTCGGTTGTAACGAGTGGTTATTTCAGTCAAAGTTGCTCTTCTATCAGCTTGAATCAGTCGGCCCATTCTCCTCTGACCTCTAGCATCAACAAGGCATTTTCGCCCACAGGACTGCCGCGTACTGGATGTTTTTTCCTTTTCACACCATTCTTTGTAAACCCTAGAAATGGTTGTGCGTGAAAATCCCAGTAACTGAGCAGATTGTGAAATACTCTGACCGGCCCGTCTGGCACCAACAACCATGCCACGCTCAAAATTGCTTAAATCACCTTTCTTTCCCATTCTGAAATTCAGTTTGGAGTTCAGGAGATTGTCTTGACCAGGACCACACCCCTAAATGCTTTGAAGCAGCTGCCATGTGATTGGTTGATTAGATAATTGCATTAATGAGAAATTGAACAGGTGTTCCTAATAATCCTTTAGGTGAGTGTATGGCTGAGTCCCAATTCGCCTACTTATACTACGACCTAAAAGTATGTATTTTTTTTGTAATGAAAAAGTACATACTTTTGAGTGTGTAGCAAAAGAGTATGCACGTTCTGGGACATACTTCGATGACGTCATGCAACGTAAACGAGAACGTGGTTGCCTAGTTACGCATACCGCGACTGTTAACAAAACATTTGACATTTCATTCATTCTTATATATCCAATATCATTTTATTTACTATTCCCATCTTTTTTTCCACAATACATTTACAATGTGTTTTACCAAATGTAGGAGTGAAGCAGGGCGTCGTCGTAGATCAACCAAACGCAGGTCGTTTGTGAGGCTGCTGGTTCTGACGTTCATGTGCAAATGTGTGTAACGAAAGCTACTTATTTTCTGAGTTCAAATATTTAAAGTTTATAGTGTAACTTTTGTTTAACGTATTTTATACTTAATCTTAAGTTATGTATAATACTTAAAAATACCCAGATGAAAATGAACCATGCTTTTACTATAGTAAAAGAGTAGTAACCATGTTTCTTTGGTTGGACTGATAAAGTTAACATTTGTACAGCCACAGTATTACTACAAATAAGTCAGACAGAAACATCAAAAGAAATACATAAAAAAGACACTTGAATGACAGCCTTTTTATTTATTGTTTTGTAGCCTGCAATGAGGCTCTCAGTATCTTCATCGGACCCTACAAGATAAACACGGTACTTTTTTGGCACAACATAAACCCATTAATATTACGAGACAATAAAATATAACTTTAATTAGGGTTAAACATTTGAATTCTTACACTTAAAAACTGAGGGCGCATCTCCGCTGCTGCATCCGACTGCCTTTACATCACCACCATCAGCGCAAAGCTCCTCCCTCCCGCACGCAATGGGTTGTGGGCAATATTAGCCGTCAGAGTGTGCATTGATCTGCACTTCGAATTCTAACCGGAAATAGTAGACCATCCGGGTATCTTTGGAATACTCATTTCAACATACTACGATTTGGGACGTACTAAATCTAGTTTCGCATACTATTTAGGACGGATAGTATGCGAATTGGGACGCAGCATATGTCTGTGTGTAATAGGAAGGGAAAAGTGTAAGTAAGGGGGAGGCCATATGACATATTTCATAAAATGAGAAAAGTTATTTCATGATAATGATATATACATATAAGTTTTTCAGGTACAACTTTTTTTATGTTCAAAATTTACAAAATGTATATAATAAGCAAGTACTTCATGAATCCATTTTCCAAACTGTGTTTTTGTCTTTTCCTGAATCACTACGGTACACCTGTAATAAGTGTTTATATTCTGACTATTTTAGACTGGTACGAGTTGTACCACTGCAGAGTTGCCCAGTACCTGCGTGACTCGTCATAGACATAAACAGAGAGAAGTAGCTCTAGCTACAGTGTTCTTCCTTAAGACTCATGCAGTTTTGTTCATTAAAGCCATACGAAGTAGAAATTGTGTTTTTGTCAAACAGCGACCCCTAGAGTCGCTGTGGAATATTGCACTGTCGTAAATATATTATATTATAACGTTTTTACATGATTGCAGCTAAATCATAAGTAAATAGTCTATAGTCTAGGCCTACTGTATAATTTAATTTGTGTTGTTTTTATTGGAATGTAAACATTACAAAATGCCAGATAACATCAATTAAGTTAAATGTACGTCGCATTATTTCATAACATTGGCCGTTATGATGTCATTAGACATGATTATTGCAATTTATCATAATAGTTTGCAAATTGTGCTCGTTTACACTATTTACAACCTCTACGTTAGGCTTATTTATGATAATTATGTGAGATATTGAAAGCTGTTCTCATGATAATCGCAGGAGTCAACGTCAACAGCGTCGTCTGATATCCCTCAGGACTACGTGATAAATACACCTCACAACACCTGAGTACAGCTGGCAAACTAATTTGTGAGGCATAGCTATCTGATTTATCAAAACGATTCCATTTACACCTGGTCACATAAATGTATTTTTGCGAAACGGATTTAAATTCGATCTTCAATTCTCGAGCTATATGCAGATTTAATGGAGTGCACGTCACCGAAAGCAACAGATATGAGCTGCATTTTATAGATCATCAGCTAAAATTTCAAAATCAAAGACCGCAATAAGACAGAGCAGTAACAGCCCTGGTAAGATCATTTCGTTTCTTTACTTTTAATGATGAAGATTGTGTGTTAAGCGTCTGCGACTTACTTTCACTTTGATTTGCGATAGTTTGCACGTTGGCTTGATGCAGTTGCTCATCTGCGGTGATGCGTATTCCAGCGCGTCGTCATATCTGGATATAACATATAGCCAATACAACGCTCTCACACGTTTTTTTTTTTTTAGCATTTTTGGGAGGAGTACAATTTACATATGTGGTTTCAAAAACCCATATGCATTTACACTTGTCCAGTTTCGTCTGGAATGCGTCTCAGATCTCCTCCTGAAGTGGTTTGAGGGATCGGATTCAAATCCATCTCAAATGCGTTTCGGAGGGCATTTAAACCTGGACTTTTCACGATTGGATAGCTATCAGATCTGAGAAAATGCATGAAGTGGCCAGGTGTAAACAACCCCCATGACAAAAACATACGCACGAAAGCCGAAAACAAACGCTGGTTGGCCTCTCACGTCCAAATTTGACGAAGTGGTGGGGGAAGTGACGTATGCCGTAAAGCAGTCGAATTTTGTAGTTCTTTTTGTGCTCTGGTTACTACCCGAACCCCGAAGTTACATAGTGCCAGTAAAAGCGATACAGACCCTGTCAGGCTATGGCAGACGTGTCATTCAACCTATTGTAAGTTGATGTACCATCACAAGGATCTTGGAAATATATTATGAAGGTTGAAAAGTTACATAGTGTTGCTTTAACCGCTAGAGCGCCAAAAGTTATGGACTGCAGCTTTAACATGTAATTAAAATGAGTACAAAAATGTAATAATCAAATGTAAAAATAAAATACTGCATAGTCTTCCCTGTATGAATTCAATTTAAATGTATTCTTATTAAAGCTAAAAAAAGTTATTGTCAATTGCAGTGATTCACATTAATGACACATAAATATACAGCAGGCAGGTATATTAGGCTGCTGTTACTTTAAGATAAAACGCTTGGATCATTATACTTCTACACATCTGGTTTACACCCAACAGTTTACATTCACTTGAGACATAACCGGCTGTGTTTACATGAATATTCTACATGATGGGCATTTTGACATGATTGCGTTTGTAATGACCATTCAAGCACAATAAGACATGAAAGAGAACTGAATTCACGACTGTATGCTGAGAGACGCTGTTTTCTGTGCATGCTCTTATGCTGTGTGTCAGTCAGCTTGTGCACCGCATTGAGTTCTTTTTCACTGCTTATCGAGCACATCCCAAATTCGCGATTGCCTACTGAGAGAGGCAGCAGTCTTTGCTCGCACTTTGGCAGTGTGCCAGTATGCACGAATACCACACAGAGTTCCTTAGTTCTCTTACAAGAGGTTCTCTCGTATTGCGTAAGTTGCTTACGCTACGGGTATAGTCATCTTTTCTCGAGATATGAAGCCAAAAAATTATCCTTAATTTTTTTATTTATTGTCAACGCAGTGCAGCAGCCAGCAGACCCATAGCAGGCTATCTAGCGTGCTCATTGGCTGCCCTGCATCAACTGCAGCAGCCTACCACTGAGCCCTCACATGTCACAGCCCGCCAGAATGAGACTGGCTTAGCGTATAAAAGGACGGGCTCGGGGGCTGCTTCCCTGATTTTCATCTCTTCAGCGAAGCTCTACGCATCGCTGGATCCTGAGAGAAGCCGCCACCGTTGAATCTAGCGACTAGCAAGCAGAGGAAAGCGTCTGGAGAAGCCGGTCGTCTTCGCCGCCTTCAGCCATCCGTGCCTCCCGCGCTATCCGGCGACAGTATCCTTTTGCTCTGCTGTGTGTGTTCGCCCCCGCGACACACACTTTCTGCCTAAAAGAGCTCGAGGCGTTTTTCTAAAAATGCCTCGCACTTCCTGTGGCTCTTGCCGAGCCCCGCTCAGCGTAGGATACCGCCACGTTATCTGCGCTCTCTGCCTGGATCAAGAACACGCAGCCTCGAGTGGTCACCGCCTAAGGAGCCTGCACCTAACAGACTCGACGGCTGCTTTCTTAATCGCCGCCGCCAAGCGCCCGCATCCAGGTCTGCACCCTTCCTGCCGGAGCTCCACACGGAGCTCTCTAAATCGTGAAATGCCCCATTCTCCACGAGACTCCACTCCCATGTCTCCTCGGCGCTCTCCCAGGTTGACGGCGCCGCCGAGAAGGGATACAACACTATCCCCCCAGTGGAGGAGGCGGTAGCAGCGTACCTTTGTCCGCCCTCTGCGGGATGGCGTTCAAAGGCTGCCCTCCCGTCCAAAGGCCGCGCTTTCTCTGCCGCCGTACAGGCTGCGTCCGCCCTGCACTCCTTGGCAGTCCTGCAGATCCTCCAGGCCGATCTCCTCCGTGAAATGGACGAGAAAGGCCCGGACCCGGCTGCCATCACGGATTTACGGAGTCGCGATGGATCTCTCCCTTCGTGCTACCAAATCCGTGGCTCAGGCTATTGGATGGTGCATGGCCTCGCATTTCTTAATGCACCGCTCTCCCCCACTGGTCTCTTCGGCCCAGCGGTACACGGGATTGTCGACCGTTTCTCGGAGGTACAAAAGACCACGCAGGCCATGAACCTTTTCTTGCCTCGACGCTCTAGCTCAGCTGCAGGCCGCTCTCGAGATCAGCCTCCTGCGCGAAGCTCTTCCAGGCGTCCAGCCCAGCCTCCGTCTTTGCAGTGACGGCCTAGATCGCGCTCATCCAGCCGTCACAGGCCGCCTCCCCCGCGGGGAGCCCAGCCTAAGATCGCGTTGAAACCTGAGCATGCAAAGTCCTCCTAGCGGCCGCAAGGAGGAAGAGACGGTTGAGTCCCGCCGCGGCCGGACCACCGTCAAAACGTTCCGCTTTGTCAGTCCCCTTGGGAAAGGCTACTGCAGAAGTGTATTTGGCAGCCAACGAGCCGGTAATACAACCCACTCGCCTGCACGCAACCGCCGTTTTCACGGCGACCCAGAGAAATCTCAAAAAGAGTGTAATGTCTGGTTATCCGGCTCACGCCGTTAAGTGTAGAAAATGTGCCCACGTCTCAGTTTACACCCCTACACACAAACACGATAACCCCCGTGTCTCTCACTCTCACAGAGCCCACTCTCATAAAGCTGGCAAATGCCGCTCGAGTGTTAGATGTAGGAAATGTGCCCACGACCCTGTGCCCACACCTACTCACTGCCTGCTCTGTTACACGGCAAAAACTGCCTCATACCGGTCACGTTATGAATGTAAGTTCTGTGCCCGCTCATGAGCGCTCACACTTACTGACAAACACTTTACCCCCCCCATCACTGCTCGCGCGTCCTGGTTTTCTCACAAAATGCTCCCCGTCCAAAGCAACCGGGACATCGTGTGTAAAATGGCCAGCCATCGCTGTCAGCGAGCCGCCGTGTTCAAGCACCGAGAGCGCGCGCTCCGCGCCCATACCTCAGGTTCCGGTTCTCGACCCCACGAAGTGCGGCAATCGAAACCCGGAGGCCATTCTGCCCCTAGCTGTGCATGCAGAAGCATGGGAAGCGATTCCAGGTGTGTCAGAATGGGTGCTGAGCACAGTAAAACAGGGCTATTCGTTGCAATTCGCTCGCCGTCCCCCGCGCTTTCGAGCACGGACCGAGACGAGAGTGAATATGGAAGTAGCACACCTACTCCGCGCAGAAATAGCAAAACTGCTGTGCAAAGGGGCCATAGAACCGGTACCTCCTTCTCTATTTCCTCGTGCCCAAGAAGGACGGAGCTCTCAGACCTATCTTAGATCTGAGATATTTGAACAAAGTTCTCATGAGAAGACCGTTCAAAATGCTCACAACCAGACAAATCCTCGCGCAAATTCGCCCGAGGGACTAGTTTATTTCTCTCGATCTGAAAGACGCTTACTTTCAGATTCAGATAATACCCCATCACAGGCCATTCTTGAGATTCGCCTTCGACGGTCTGGTATATCAATACACCGTCCTTCCGTTCGGCCTGTCTTTAGCACCCCGTACATTAACGAAGTGCATGGATGCGGTTCTCGTTCCCCTGAGAAATCAGGGTACGCGGATTCTGAACTATTTGGACGATTGGCTGATTCTAGCACAGTCAGAGATGGAACTTATATCTCACTGAACAGTGCTTCTCAGCCATCTGGAAAGCCTGGGTCTCACGGTCAACTGGACCAAGAGCTCATTACTGCCCAGTCAGTCAGTCTCTTTTCTGGGAATAGAGTTGGACTCTGTGGCTTTGACGGCCCGCTTCTCGACACAGCGCGCGCGCGCCGCGTTCGACACCTGGCCGCATCTTTCCAGTAGGGCAGCATCGCTCCTCTGAAAACATTTCAGAGAATGCTGGGCTGTATGGCGTCAGCGGCAGCAGTGCTCCAGCTGGGCTTACTGCGTATGCGCCCGCTGCTACGCTGGCTGAACGCTCGAGTGCTTCACCCAGCTTGGGCTTCCGGCGGCATACGAATCAGAGTGACCCAGAGCTGCGTTTTAGCCCTGGAGTCCTGGTTAGCGGCCGACTGGTACCAGCGGGGAGTGACGATGGGAGTTGTCTCGTACCGGAAGGTCATATCGACGGACGCCTCCAACTTAGGTTGGGGCGCTCTTTTCGAGGGCAGGCCGGTCTTTGGCGGGGAGAAACGCCTTCATATAAACTGTCTGGAGATGATAGCGGTCGAGAACGCGCTGAAGCGTTTCCTCCCATACATACGGGGCCACCACGTTCTAGTCCGTACGGACAACATGTCTGTGGTGTCCTACGTGAACCGTCAGGGCGGTGTCAAATCCAGGAATCTCTGCGATCTAACAGAACGCCTCCTCGTTTGGGCTCAGCACTCGCTACGCTCGCTGAGAGCTGCGCATGTGCCGGGCCACCTGAACGACGGCCCAGACAGACTGTCCAGGGACAACGTTACCCCGGGAGAATGGTCCCTGCATCCTCAGACAGTCCAGTTGCTATGGCGCCTTTTCGGCAAAGCGGAAGTCGACCTTTTCGCGTCAAAAGACAACGCTCATTGCCCAAAGTTCTTTTCAAAGAGCGAGGACGCACTGGCCCACACCTGGCCCAGCCGCCCACTGTATGCTTTCCCTCCGATCTCGCTGTTACCACAGGTAATCAAGAGAATCAGGGAAGCGTGCCACTCGGTGCTCCTCATAGAGCTGTTGGATGAGGGCAGGTCCCCCTCCACGCTCAAAGTATATGTGGCGGCTATTGCAGCGTTCGCGGAGTCGACGCGCGGCCAGTCAATAGGAAGGAACGAGCTCATTATCCGCTTCCTTAGAGGAGCCAGGAGGATTAATCCCTAGAGGCCCTGAAGACATACCCCTTTGAACCATTAGATTCCGTGGATCTAAAATATCTCTCGCTCAAAACCGTTTTACTGATAGCCCTGTCATCAGTCAAACGTGTGGGGGATCTACATGCGTTATCTGTTAGCGCCGCGTGTCTCGAGTTTGGACCAAATGACTCTAACGTCATCCTCAAACCGAGACATGGTTATGTCCCCAAGGATATTGGCACTCCCTTCAGAGCGCAGGTCATCTCTCTATCGGCTCTGCCAGCATCCGGTAGCGAGGGCGATGATAACCTCCTCTGCCCTGTCAGGGCGCTGAGTTTACATTACGCGCTCTGCCGTCTTCAGGCGCTCGGAGCAGCTCTTTGTTTCGTTTGGTGGGCGCACCAGGGGTCTCGCCGCCTCGAAACGTAGCGTGTCCAGATGGATAGTGGACGCTATCGCAGCAGCTAAATACCTGCAGTGCCCTCTGGGCGTCAGGGCTCATTCCACTAGAGGCATGGCCTCATCATGGGCTTGGTCCAGCGGGATATCTATTCATGACATTTGTATGGCGGCGGGCTGGGCCTCCCCCTCTACATTTGTTAGGTTTTATAACCTGGAAGTTCCCGCCTTGCAGGCTAGACTTTTGTCAGTCTAAGTGGTGTGTATGTTCTGCCCAGATTGTTCGTGTGCAGGCTACTCTCACGTGACTTTAGCTCTCCTGGTTGAGCTGCACTATAAGGGTTGATATTCTCTATATAGACCGGCAGCGCCGCTCTGTACCCCCTACGGTGTGCTTGTGTAAATGTGCTGGCCCGCGTTGCTGGCCGCCTGATTCCCACTTATCTGCGTTCCCTGGGCTTCCCCTGGGACTCATGTAGTGGATGCTCGGTGCGCACGGCGTTGACAAGGGGTTCCCGTAGCGTAAGCAACTTACGCAATACGAGAGAACCTCTCGTAAGAGAACGTACTCGGTTACCTAATGTACCTTCAGTTCTCTCTAGAAGACGGAACAAGTATTGCGTAACCTGTCGTGCTCGCGCCACAAGCTTATTTCGCTTCAGTCGATGAAAACCAGGGAAGCAGCCCTTGAGCCTGTCCTTTTATACGCTAAGCCACTCCCATTCTGGCGGGCTGTGACGTGTAAGGGCGCGACGTCAGGCAGGGCTCAGTGGTAGTTGCCGCAGGGCAGCCTATGAGCACGCTAGATAGCCTGCTATGGGTCTGCTGGCTGCTGCACTGTGTTGACAATAAATACAAAAATGTAGGAAAATTTTTTGGCTTCATATCTCGAGAAAAGATGACTTTACCCGTAGCGTAAGCCGTTTACGCAATACTTGTTCCCTCTTCTAGAGAGAACCGAGGTTACATTAGGTAACCGAGTACGTTTTCATAATATATTACGCTTATATATTGCGCTTCATGTATTTCATCATTCTGAACTGTCAATAGTGCTATATATTTATAAACCACGATATACATGATATAGCAATACCTCTAACAATAGACATTTTATGTCGTGGTAACAATATATATATCGTGATACCGCCCAGCCCTAGGGTGGGATTTGCTTTTAGCTTTGTTTTTCCTTGTGTATGGATGGACCCCTTCAAAAACAACTGTTGATGGTCACATCAAGTTTGAGAGCTTTGCGGCATCATTACGTGCCACATGTGTTTGTTGTCTCCAATCTCAGTGAAAAAAAGAGATTAAAGTATGTCCAGTGGCTGATCTTAGGGTCAATTTTTCTGTCATCCATCATGAAAGCCCTGCAGCCACCCCCACCACAGGATCTCTACAAGCCGTCTCTGATAACGAATAGCAAGGCTGCTTATTGATCTGTGTCAAAAAGAAACTCCCGCTACCTGCTTTCATATTGCTGGCAGGGTGGGGGAAAGAATAAAGCAATCTTAGATTTACAAATGTCTACATTGGGGAAAATGTGGGGTCAAAAGCAATATGCCTGTGCATCTTTCATTCCACAATCAAAGGCTTCTTTGTCAAAAGCTGGACATTTTATTATTATAAGTATCGGCATATTGGCTCCACATGTTTGTATTCAGAGTTCAGCAGTGTTGTGAGCAGCAAATAGAGTGTACGCTGAAGTAATTTGTTTGCATATTAAGTTACGAATCTCAATGAGAAGATTGTCTGTGTGGCCTTTTCGTCTTGATCCTTCGAAGAGATTCGCTTCTCTTGTGAGGCAGATAAATTCTGTCAAATGATTCAAAAGGATAAATTTGTCGCATTCAGGCTCATTAAAATGCTAAAAGTGTTAGTGAAACTACTGTGAAAGTTTGCTACAAGCTAATTATATTGCAAAGAAGTTAATATCTAATATACTGTACTACTACTAAAAAGCTATTTAATAGAGCAGTATCTTTAAAAAAAAAAACTATTTATTTAGACAGTATAATATTGTATAATCAGAGAAACATTTGTTTTTATTCATTCATTCATTCATTCATGTATTTATTTTTATTAATTTTTATTATGTATTTTGTGTGATGCATTTTTTATTTAATTATAAAACACACACACACACACACACACACACACACACACACACACACACACACACACACACACACACACACATATATATATATATATATTTTTTTTTATATATATATATGTATGTATATATATATATATATATATATATATATATATATATATATATATATATATGTATGTATATGTGTGTGTGTGTGTGTGTGTGTGTGTGTGTGTGTGTTGTGTGTGTGTTTTATAAATTGTTTTCTAGTTTCATTGATAATTAATTCAGCAATGGTATCTTAATTGAGTCACCATATTTGAGATTATATATATATATATATATATATATATATATATATATTGCTGAATTAATTATCAATGAAACTAGAAAACAACGATTTACATTTACTCTTGTATTTAAATAAGCATAAATGTGAATTAAGCTGTTTTCTAGTTTTATTTGTGGTATTTAGTTCACCAGTGGTTTACTGTTTTAATGTGGTTATAAATTTATATAACTGAGATCTAGCTCAAAGACAAGTTATAATGGCATGGTTATGGTGGGGGTTAGACTTGCAATCTAGAAATTGCAATCTACAAGCAGTAGCACAAATAAATACTATAGAATAAAGATACAAATAAGTTTCCTTTCAGTCGATCACATTCAGCGTTACGTTTGGAACTGACCGATGAATTGGGGATCGCTTTGAGAGACCAATCTACTTTGAGTATAACTGAACGAGGCAATGAACAATGATCCCTTCGCCTATTCCTCGATCTAGTTCCTCTTCTGTTGGCCACCCTTTAGGGGCTACTAAGTGCTACTCCTCGGGTCCTTCACTCCTGTAGCATACCGCAAGCCGTGGGAAGAGCGCGATGGTCCTTTTCATGGGGTACCAGTCATTTTCATTGGGGCTCAGTTGGATTACCAGATGTCAATCACTGCATCGAAGGGTGAGCTTGAGTCCTCCGGGGATGAAGGTTTGGCTATGTTGCCCCCTTCGGGGACAGTAGCGTTGCCCGTATCAGACCCAGAGCAGACGGCTATGGTTTCCCGGGCCGCCGCTAGCGATGGGCTCGAGTGACATATAAGTCCAAAGTCCTACCCTTTAGGGATTCCCTGCCATCTCACGTCTTCACGAAGGTTGCAGAGGTAGCCATTGTTCCCCTGAGAGAACATGGCGTTCACATCCTCAACTATCTCGACGACTGGCTCATACTGGCCCTGTCACGGGAGCAGTTGTGCGAACACAGGGACCTGGTGCTCAGTCACCTCAGCCAGTTGGGACTTCGGTTCAAGTGGGAATAGAACAAACTCTCCCCTGAGCAGAGGATCTCATTTCTCGGTATGGAAACTGTCCTCTGTAAAATGCACTGTGCACAAGCAACCTTTCGGGTTGTAGTAGGAACAAATATATGAATAAATCTTAACCTCTGATTCCTAGTTTCATCCGTTTTCGGAAAGCCAAAAAAAGCAATTTTGCTTTCGCACACATAGCGTCTCCGCGACATGACGACAACACTACAATTCACTGAAGCCTTGTCTTCTTTCTTTGCGTATGCCTTCGGCCGGACAGTATTCTAATATTTCACAATGTGACATAGGCGTTTGAGGAAATAATTTCTGGACTTCGATTAAGCCTACATGATATAGTGCAGAAATGGGTTGAGACTGCTGAGTGTCATTTGAGTTTCCCAGTAGAGTTACAGCGAGAATCTGACCGTGCGAGGGCCGTTTCTACCATAATTTCAAACACACATTCACACGCTTCTCCCATTTAATTTCCCCCCTAATCATCGCTGTCTTGTGTTTCTAGACTCAGGCTCTCAAGACGCCCCTGAAAGCTTATTGAGTATTTCAGCTGCTATCTGTAGCATGACCTCTTTCAACAGCTCCACTCCACTGAAGGTTTCATTTTGTCAGCTAAGAGCTCTCTCATTTAGATTTAGTGAAACTGCATTATGCTAAACGGGCAGTCAGAACATGCCAAAACATACAGGACTCCTTTGAACCCTGCAGTCGCTCACGGAGAGGAGAAAAGAAAATGAAGAGCCTGCAAAGGAAATATGCTCTCATCGCAAGATCATTTGAATGGTGGTGACATCAAACCTGTTTTTTACTGTGCAAAAGTAAACCAAATTGGTGACACTTTACAATAAGGTTAATTAGTTAACATTAGTTAATGTATTAACTAAGATTAACTAACAATGAGCGATACATTTGTAACAGTATTTATTATCTTTTGTTAATGTTAGTTAATAAAAATACAGCTGTTCATTGTTTGTTCATGTTAGTTCACAGTGCATTGAATAATGTTAACAAATGCAACCTTTGATTTTAATTACATATTAGTAAATGTTGAAATTAATATTAACTAAGATTAATAAATGCTTTAGAAGTATTGTTCATTCTTAGTTCATGTTAACTATGCTAACTAAGGTAGTTAACTAATTTTAACTAACAAACCTTATTGTAAATTGTTTTCCCAAAATGTATATATACATTCTATACAAAATAATCAACACACTGATGGCACACTTATTGTTGTATATAACCAATTTTGCCCTCGTTTTGCTGCTTTAATTCAACAATTCTAGTATTGATTTGAAGGCATTCTCAGTCCAGTTCTGAATCTCACACAGCCCTGCTCTGTTCTGGATAAAGCCAGACATCAGAGAACAGAGATGTTGACTTTGAGACTTGTGTATTTCTTCCTGTCATTCATAGATATAGCGGTGTCCCTCACCGGTCTGAAGAGCATTGACCCTTTTAAAAGCCATATGTCCTTGCTGTTGAAAATCATCTGCAGCCGCACGCACACAGAATTCATCTCAAAGTAAAGCTGCTCCAGTCTGAAGCTTTTTCAAGGCTGCTTCTTCGAGGCCAAAGGCACAAACTAAAGGCCAAAAGTTCCTCCTTTGAACCATCAACAAGAGAAAGATGTTCCTTCTTTAAAAAAAATCGCCTCTGTTCCCATCAGCAGGAGGCCACCGAAGATTCCCGTCTCCGAGGATGTTTTTAAAGATACAGCAAGCCGTAAGGAATAGCAAACTTACTTCTCAAAGCCACGGTCCTGACAAATGATGGATCATCGGTTTCTGGTGCCGTGGGAGCGAACGCTTCTGCTGGGTGAGGAAGAGCCTTCTGTGTTGACAGCTGAGATAGGAATAGCAAATAAGAGCATGACAGTGTGGATGCTGTATTTGGCTTTGTGAGAGGCGGAGAGCGATGCTGCCCAACGCCTGGCGGATTAGGATCGTGGAGGACAGCCATCCGCTCAAATGGAGACGGCTTATTTGACTGCGGGAAGTGATCCTGTGCGCACACCACCGGATGGAGGGTGAGCAGAAGCATGCTGTCATAGTTTGACAGGCCCTCGTACAGTTACAAACACTTGCCATTTAAAGAGACCTCGCTCGGAAGATACGACTTTGTAACGTTTTCACGTGACACTGATTATAAAGTCCCATTTTCAACCTTTCCCTCCAATTTGCTGGCTGTGTTCTGCAATGCAACATCCACTTTTCACAATCCAGTCAGTTTTCAAAGGATAAAAATCAAGCACTGCCCTGTTATTTATTTATTTATTTATTTATTATTTAGACCAGACTACTGTTCAAAAGTTTAGTGTTGATAAGCTTTTTTTTATGTTTTTGAAGTCTCTTCTGCTCATCAAGACTGCATTTATTTGATAAAAAAATACAGTAAAAACTGTAATATTGTGAAATATTATTAACATTTTAAAATAACTGTTTTCTATTTGAATACATTGTAAAATGTAATTTATTGCTGTGATCAAAGCTGAATTTTCAGCATCATTGCTCCAGTCTTCAGTGTCACATGATCCTTCAAGAAATCATTATAATATGTTGATTTGCTGCTCAAGAAACATTTATGATTATTATCAATGTTGAAAACAGCTGTGCTGCTTATTTTTTAAATATTTGTGTGGAAACTGATTCATTTTTTCAACGATACTTTGATGAACATAAAGTTCAAAAGAACAGAATGTATTTGAAATATAAATCTTTTGCACCATTATAAATGTCTTTACCGTCACTTTTGATTAATTTAATGCATCCTTGCTAAATAAAAGTGTTAATTTCTTTCCCCCCAAAAAAGTTTAATGACCCTAAACTTTTGAACAGTAGTACAGATTTCATTGAAAATGTATGTCTGTGTTTTAGTTTGTGGGCAAATAGTGAGCAAGCCGTTACAGTATATGTTCAGCTGCTTTACGTGAATATTGTGTGTTTCATCTTGCATTTCTGCAAGCACCTGAAATTATCAGCTTTTTCTTTTTTTCTTCTTTTTTTCTTCTGGTAGTGTATTCTGAAATTCTGACCTTGAAAATGAGATGTGGCATGCAGCGTTTCCTTGCGGATACTCTTCGTGCACAAACCAATACAGAAATGGAAGTATTTTAGTAAGTTAGCTAAAATGAACCCAGAAATGTAATATTTGCCATTTGGCTTCCCCTGCAGGCGCAGGGAAAGCTCTTTTTAAGCGCATGCAGGATGGCTGCAAATGAGCACATGTGATCTCCACAGCCATTTCTATTATAATTCCACTTGCTCTCCTGGTGTGGTTTGAAAACTTCTGCAGGTCACTTTCAGTAAATGAACCACCTACTTCCTGGGAAGTTATAAAGTGTCGCTCTTGCCTGGGGACAGAACGAAAAGCTGTTTCCGGACTTATTCGTACATAATCATTACATGAGTGCTGTGTTGTCTGCATTTAAATTGCAAAGAGGGTGTGTGTTACACCGCAGGTTTTTGATGTCACACACTTGGGAAATTATAATTGGTAATGCCAGTTTTATTTATTCCACAGGTAACGTTTTGACAACAGCTCTAGACTGATACTCTTTCACACACGGCTATGATGACTCTATTATAGCCACTGGCTGTTCGCCCTTGGTGAAGTGGGTCAAATTTTGGGGTTAACGTAAGGGATTATGTGCAGTCAACTTGTCACAAAATAAACTCTGGTTTGACGTGACACCCTGAAGCCGACTGCTGCATGGGTGTATTTTGGGGGATGATTTTGCCAGTGTTATTAGGAAGTAAATGATGTGCTTTAATTTTCTGCTGTCTTCATCATAGTGCTCATTAAATAAGCTTTTCAGTATCACAAACCATATTAGGTGCATACGTGACAAATCTCCCATTCTGTGAGTCATTGCAGATAATACAAACATTTGATAAAATAAAATAAAAAAGGGTGGATTTATCTAAAAAAAACAAAATCCATCCATCCATCCATCCATCCATCCATCCATCCATCCATCCATCCATCCATCCATCCATCCATCCATCCATCCATCCATCCATCCATCCATCCATCCATCCATCCATCCATCCATCCATCCATCCATCCATCCATCCATCCATCCATCCATCCATCCATCCATCCATCCATCCATCCATCCATCCATCCATCCATCCATCCATCCATCCATCCATCCATCCATCCATCCATCCATCCATCCATCCATCCATCCATCCATCCATCCATCCATCCATCCATCCATCCATCCATCCATCCAATCTTCTCACTCTAACTAGTCACGAGACTCAACAGTGCTGTCCAAATGTAAGGAGAAAATAGACTTGACATTCTTCAGCTCCATGATGCTATATTTATTCAGTGTTCTCACGTGGAATATTCCAGATGCAACTTTTGACAAGTTTTAGTGAATGCAGGTGAATTTCATTACTGTTAGTTCTCCTGTCAGTGATACGAACATGCATCTCTATTCTGAGAAGACTAGAGGAATGAAATGATTTGTTTTCAGGGCTAGCCTGCATAGCATCTACCATCTGAATTCCACAGAAAGAGCTGGAATGCCTTTATTCATAAATTTCAAAGTCCTTGCATGTTTATTTGTTTTCCTCATTATAATTGCAATTTAATAGGGCATTGAATAAATGATAGTTAAAGAAAAGGTCAAATTTAAACCAGACATGTGAAAATGCAGCTGTAACAGACAAAAACTGTATCTTTGTACTGTCACAGACATTTGAAGTTTGTTACTGACTTGTACAGTATGTGCTCTTATGTCTGCCTTGTTTAGAGTTTAAAGTGATTCATACTTTTGCTCATTTTGTTTGCTGAACTTTGGATGAAATTTAAAACATTTAAGCAACGGCATGAGGAACGTGGATAATTCAGTCTTGCTCTGTTGAAGAAATCTCTAAATAAATGTTTTACATTTTAAAGAAAAAAAAAATTCTGGCTTGGCAATGAAAAACACATTGACAAACTCAACACCCACACTTGACGCTAAGGAGGCATCTTTTTATGTTTTCTTCTTTTTATTTACAGTTTTGAAGAGCACATGAAATAAAAAGTGGCATAAAATTAAGACGACATTTAGGACTTTTTTTTTTTTCAGCCAATTTTTCTTTTCTCCAACTTGGAAGAGCAAATTCTGACAGTGGCATAATAAGATCCATCCTTTAAAGACTCAAAAGATGAATATATACTAAATAAAAAAAAATAAAAAAATTTGTCTAGTTCCTGGCACATACAAATAGTGTGCAAAACAGTCTTTATGTATGTATGTATGTATGTATGTATGTATGTATGTATGTATGTATGTATGTATGTATGTATGTATGTATGTCTGTCTGTCTGTCTGTCTGTCTGTCTGTCTGTCTGTACAGTATGTCTGTCTGTATGTAGGTATATATGTATATATATATAAGCGACAGTTCTGCGTGTCCATTTCCATTCAACTTTAGTACCTATTTTCAGCAAAGTGATTTAAAGTCCCCCTCTATCCCTCAAAACTTCTTACCTTCCCTTTGATTTACAGTCAATGCGAGGCAGATAAGAATTAATTAGTAAAATGTTCTCTATATAGATCTCACTTTCTTGCACCCAGTCAAATTGCTGGGGGCCGACCTTGGATTTTCCTGCATTATTGATGGCTCTAATCTAGTACAGCGGCGTAATTAAAAGAGCGAATGGAATGGAATATTAACAAAGCAAAATGATGTACCAGTGTCTGGCAAATGGGCTGTAATTGGAAACGTAGACATAGTAATTAAAGACTGGTCTGTTTACCCAAGACGTTCTTCTCGCTGAAACAGGTATCTGGGCACCCGTTGGCAGACACGCAGACTCAGGGCCAGGTCCTGGCTAATAGCGTCCTGTGGGGACAAACACCCATTAACCAGTCCACGCCCTGGGACACGGACGAGCCGCCTGCAAAACAGATGAGAGAGAAAGATATCACAGGTAAAAAGCTGAAAGCAAAGGCACCAGCTCTACAATAACACATCTTGTTCATTGTCTTTTCATGCATGGATGGATTGATTGCTTCAAAGGGGTGAGTGATATAGCAAAAATGTCATATCATATGATTTTTTTTTTCAGCCAAGATCACGATCCACGATCTTATCACTTTTTTTTAGGTTAGTTTTTCAGAGTCAGAATGAGCTTTATTCACCAAGTGTGCGCTAACACAAGGAATTTGTTGTGTTTTTTTTTTTCAGGAGCTCTTGGTACATACATACATGCATACATACATACAAATATGACACAAATACAAAGAACATTGGTAACACTTTACAATAAGGTTCATTAGCTAATATTAGTTAACTACCTTAGTTAACATGAACTAAGAATGAACAATAATTCTTCAGCATTTATTAATCTTAGTTAATATTAATTTCAACATTTACGGTATGTTATTAAAATCAAAGGTTGTATGTATTAGTTAACATTAGTTAATGCACTGTGAACTAACATGAACAAACAATGAACAGCTGTATTTTTATTAACTAACATTAACAAAGATGAATAAATACTCTAACAAATATATTGCTCATTGTTAGTTCATGTTAGTTAATACAATAACTAATGTTAACTAATGAACCTTATTGTAAAGTGTTACCAGAACATTTAAATAAGTAAGACTAAGAAATAAAATAAAATAATAATAATAAAGTGGTTTACATCTGGAACAGAAGACTTGTGTACAGATTTGTGCATTATGTACTGTATATACAGCTGTATAAATAAAAATATAATAATAATAATAAAGTGGTGTACATATGGAGCAGAAGACTTATGGACAGCTGTGTGCATTATGTACTGTATATACATATTAAATGTCATTTTGGTGATCAAAGATGAGTTTTAAGGGATACAACTATTGACAGGGGGACTTTAAAACACATACAAATAGTAAACCTTCATGATGACGAATAACTGCTATGTTACGTGAGCGTAACCACGATAGAGATGATAATCAAAAACGATAACAATAAAAAATAATAAAAAAAAGCAATTGAACTGCAATTGATAGTTCATGGTGACATTTTAATGTTTCACAATCTAATATGATCATATTGCACACCCCTACTTTAAATGCATGTTGTTTCGTTCTCTGCAGCTCCTCTATGGCCGCCGCAAGTTGCTGCCACTGTCAGCCAGGCTGGACTCTTGGCGCACACATACGCCCTGCAGCAGGCACCAGCTTACAGCCAATGTGCGACTGTCCAAGCGCCCATTATCGGTGTGACCCCAGCTCTCCACACTCCTCACCCTCAGTTACCCGCACACTACCAGCTACCGCAGCAGCCTTCACAGCCGATGGCCAGCATGGTCCTCAACGTCCATAGCCAATCCCTCACTGTCGGTGGCCTGCCCCCAATGCCCAGCGTCTGCCAGGTCGCCCATCCCGTCCACACAGTGGTGGGCAACGGTCACCTGACCCACCCCATGGTGCAATCCGCCACCCTGACCTCCTCCACTCTGCCCACCAACGGACCTCTGACGAATGGCCAGCAGGAGAATACCAACAATGGCCTCCAGATGCTGAGAACGGTCGGACTGGGGAAATATGAATTTACAGACCCCTGGCATCCCAAAGGTAAATTATGTTTTGGTTCGGTTTTCTAGACGTTATAATGTCAAGTCAAATTTCGTTGTTTTATTTGTGCTTTTCATGTTACTTCAAACCAGCTTTATAGAAAATCATGATGTTGATGTTTATAATATCTTAGGTTATAGCCGGGCAATAAAAAAGCTTATATTTTGCAATTATACAATTTGTTTGATTTTACATGAGTGTACTGTGTGTATGTGGATAAAGTTGGGTGTAATACATATCCAACTTTATATACAGAGCTGTGCGATAATACTGTTTACATTTTGTGATGATATAAAAATCATGCAGCTCGAGATTTGCTATACAGTCTACATTACTTTTTGTGAGTATACTGCAATCATGCAAGTAGGATGTACTATATATATATATATATATACACATTTTAAGAGATTGCTGGCTAATAATATAGTTTACATTTTGATAATATAACAATCAAGCAGTTGAGATTTGCTATTTAGTATGTTTTATGTTTTGTTGCTCTGTGGTCAGGTCAGGTACTCCTTTAGTCTCCAAAAAAATTACTCGCAATCTTTGACCTGCACAACTTGATGATCTTGAATATATTTATTACTTTCCCACCTTTCACTTTCAAAAAGCCCCCCTTTCATCACCACCTTCAAGATGAGAAGGGCAGAATGAGTTGGGGTCGATTGCTTTTCTTTTCCTTTTGTTTTTCTTTCCTACTGTGCCAGTGGAAGTTTGTAATGATTTAATGAATTTCAAGGATTAAAGTTCTTTTGTTGTTCGGTAGCATCCAGGAACGATTGTGAAGATCAAATAGATTTACTGGGCAGTGGATGCTTCTATAAAATTGTTGGTGGGTGTAAAATATCCGAAATAATTTCCATATAAATGGAAACCTTATGTAAATATAGTGTAAATTAATTTCAGTTCATATATCAACATAGTTGAGACAGGCAAGTTTAATGTACCATAGCTAATTTCTTAGGAATGATTTATTAGGGGAAATAAACTTGTGCTGTTTGATGTAACTCGAGTAAGTCTTAACTTTTCTTTTTGGTTTCTCGTTCTTTAGATTAGATTTGTATGATTATTCAAAAGATACCAGTGTATGGTTATTGTGTTATATTGTGTCCTAAAGCTCTAAAATCGGCCTGATTTTCTAGCCAGCCACAGGCAGAAATATATTTTTCTTTCTCCCTGTATTGAATGTCATGTTAAATCTCATGAGGTATTCATCTTCTGAAGAGGAGAGAACTTGAGGCGAGTTTGCTGCCCATTTATCTGCTTACATGATGATAGGAAATCAGATGCCAAAGACTAGTTCATTAAATATTGATAGTTTCTACTGAAATTTACAGATTCAGTAGAACTGGACATTAATGTCAACAGAAATGGCATCCCAACCCATTTTACTTTCATTGGTTTGTGTAAAGTGGGTGTTTTATTCCAGAATCTGGCCTGAATGTGAGTTTGCTTTATTGCCACAGTTTTAAAAAGACTGAAGAACTTTAAACTAGAGTTTGCAACTAACAACTGTTTTGTGGACATTAATGGGTTTAGGTAATCATTTTGAGACGGTAGCATCAGAAATGTAGAAATGAGTCTGATTAACGATTAAAGTCAACTTCACTGAAAAACATCTGTTGTAGGATTTACTTTTTTCCATCAGAAATGATTTGTAAATATCACAAATAATTACAAAGAAATGGCAGGTAAAATTAAATTAAACGTTATATTTTGAAGTAGAAAGACTGAAATAGTATTTTCTTACAAAACATACTCCAATAATCTTTAAAGTGTAGAAATGGTGGATTTTTTCTAGGAGATTAGTGAAAACAGAACATATGACAAGTTTGATGCTCTGATTCAGGCCTTGGCATTTGAATAATCCTGTGAAATATAGATACATAGATTTATCTCGAATGTTGGCTGTTCTACAGACAAAGATTGAGACTTTGCACAATGTATTTAAGAACGTATGTAATCTGATACAATGTAGGAGAAGATTGCAAACTAATGGTTGTACAGAACAGGAAAAGCTAGACATGTTAGCAACCAAGGGACATGTGCAGTTGTAGGGAATTGGGTAGATTGGTGCACATATTTTCCAGATGAAAGTGTAGATATGGCCAGAACAGATCTAAAGGAAGGATAATGTGTTGTGAGATGGTTCATAGTGTTTTTTACATTTACATTTTTACATTTGGGATACTTTTTTATCAAAAGCATTGCATTCAAGGTTTTTGTTTTACTATGCTTTCCTGGGAATCAAAACCCATGAGCTTGGCATTTCTAGCACTTTGCTTTGAGCTACAGAATAGGGTGTGGAGTAACATTATTACTGATAATGTTGGTGCAATTGGACTCAAGTCTAGATGACTCTCTCTTTAATGTCTGTTTAATTAATCTAGAGTTCTCATGTCTCCGTTAGTGTCAAGTTCAGTCTTAATTTATAACCTCCATTTCTGTTTATCAAACCCCTTGTGCTGCTATGTGAAAGCGTATCTCTGACAGGTCGGGTTTAGGATGAATTATCACGGCTTTATCTCTCTAAACAGTAAAAGCTGCTCCACACAGCTTGATCTGCCCCTCCGCTCCTCCCAGAACACCAGAGACGTCCATCAGAATCTGACTTGATCCTACTGATTAGTGCCTTGACTTAGATTAGTTGCATTGATTTTTAGAAGTGTTTGCCAAGTCAAGTTTACTATCATTGCTTATATTTAGAGTTAGTAATTGAATGCAGAGTTGACTGTTTTTGAATTACACGTTCAACAGAGTCCATTGCGTTCCTGTTATTGAATATGTAATTGATGAAATCTAAAGTGAAATATTGAGGTTGAAATGTGTCTCCTTATAGATGTGAGAGCATGTTAATTGCTTCACACTGATGACATCTGTTTATTTATGTTAGGAGTGTGCGATATCACAATTTTGGACGATTAAAATGTCTCCATGATCTTCCTTTGAAGAGAGATCATAGTATCTTCCTACTAGGCACATTGTATCATTTCACTTCTGATTTCATCCTTCAGCAATTGAATGAGTCGTAGGAAGTTGGCCCTTACTAACTATATGGAGGCAGATTTGAATGCCAGTTTGCAGTCAGTTATGGAGGATATAGCCTCAACCTCCTCCGAGACACAACTCATGAAGAGAACAGACATTTTGAGGTGGAGGAGAGGTTGATATTTTTCAGATTGCAAGGGCATATGCATAAATAAATAATAATAATGATGTGGTTAAATCGTTTGTAATATCATTTGGTTTCTCTGACCAATATACACTCACCTAAAGGATTATTAGGAACACCTGTTCAATTTCTCATTAATGCAATTATCTAATCAACCAATCACATGGCAGTTGCTTCAATGCATTTAGGGGTGTGGTCCTGGTCAAGACAATCTCCTGAACTCCAAACTGAATGTCAGAATGGGAAAGAAAGGTGATTTAAGCAATTTTGAGTGTGGCATGGTTGTTGGTGCCAGACGGGCCGGTCTGAGTATTTCACAATCTGCTCAGTTACTGGGATTTTCACGCACAATCATTTCTAGGGTTTACAAAGAATGGTGTGAAAAGGGAAAAACATCCAGTACGCGGCAGTCCTGTGGGCGAAAATGCCTTGTTGATGCTAGAGGTCAGAGGAGAATGGGCCGACTGATTCAAGCTGATAGAAGAGCAACTTTGACTGAAATAACCACTCGTTACAACCAAGGTATGCAGCAAAGCATTTGTGAAGCCACAACACGCACAACCTTGAGGCGGATGGGCTACAACAGCAGAAGACCCCACCGGGTACCACTCATCCCCACTACAAATAGGAAAAAGAGGCTACAATTTGCACAAGCTCACCAAAATTGGACAGTTAAAGACTGGAAAAATGTTGCCTGGTCTGATGAGTCTCGATTTCTGTTGAGACATTCAGATGGTAGAGTCAGAATTTGGCGTGAACAGAATGAGAACATGGATCCATCATGCCTTGTTACCACTGTGCAGGCTGGTGGTGGTGGTGTAATGGTGTGGGGGATGTTTTCTTGGCACACTATAGGCCCCTTAGTGCCAATTGGGCATCGTTTCAATGCCACGGCCTACCTGAGCATTGTTTCCGACCATGTCCATCCCTTTATGACCACCATGTACCAATCCTCTGATGGCTACTTCCAGCAGGATAATGCACCATGTCACAAAGCTCGAATCATTTCAAATTGGTTTCTTGAACATGACAATGAGTTCACTGTACTAAAATGGCCCCCACAGTCACCAGATCTCAACCCAATAGAGCATCTTTGGGATGTGGTGGAACGGGAGCTTCGTGCCCTGGATGTGCATCCCACAAATCTCCATCAACTGCAAGATGCTATCCTATCAATATGGGCCAACATTTCTAAAGAATGCTTTCAGCACCTTGTTGAATCAATGCCACGTAGAATTAAGGCAGTTCTGAAGGTGAAAGGGGGTCAAACACAGTATTAGTATGGTGTTCCTAATAATCCTTTAGGTGAGTATGTGTGTGTGTGTGTATATATATATATATATATATATATATATATATATATATATATATATATATATATATATATATTAAATTCAATGAGCATGAGTATCTCTCATGATTATAGACTTTGTTTGTTTTCATCAGTTTCCTTTGTTCTTAGTTTGTCTGTCTTGACCTGATTTCTCAGTTTGTTTGATTAGTTTTGTTCGTTGATTTCATTCACCTGTTGTCATTTAATTAGCTAATTTCCCTGGTGTATTAATACTTCCTGTTTGGTTCAGTTCAATGTCGGTCATCGTCAGTGTTAAGTTGGTTGTGTTAGTTTTCCCATTGTATTCCTGCGAGTTTCTAATTAATGACTGTTTCTGAGTTTCCTATGTCATGAGCTATATTCACTTCAGCCGACCGTGATAGTATCAGTTCAGTATCAGTTCCAAAAATAAATGTAGCGGTATCAGACTCATTCTGGAAAAAGTAAAAGTAAAAATGTTGTGAAATATCATTACAATTTAAAATAACTGTTTTCTATATGAATGTATTTAAAATTTGTATTATTCCTGTGATGCAGTGCTGGATTTTCAGCATCATAACTCCAGTCCTCAGTGTCACATGATCCTTCAGAAATTATTCTAGTATGCTAGTTTGCTGCTCAAGAAACAGATTATATTTATTTATTATTTGAAACTGAATTTTTTTTTTGTAACATTGTAAATTACTTTACGGTCACATTTAATGTGTCCATGCTGAATAAAATTATTAATTATATTAATTCCTTCAAACTTTTGAATGGTAGCAGCTCACTAGGTTTTAGAACAGAACTAGTGTATATTGTAGTTGGATACATTATGATTCAAAAATGAGACTTCTGCAGTTATGTGTGTTTTGGTAATTTCGAGTTTATGAGTGTTAATGCTTCTAGCCAGAGAAGCTCAATTTCATGCATTGTTGCTTGCCGGATTGTGTCAGAACACAATTCCTAATGCAACGCGACTACAAGTCACATTCTGAGCTGTGCCACAAGGGACAGTAGCGATCATTAGCATAAACTGCCTTCCTCCACAGTCGGTTTTCTCTTTTAGGCAAACTATTGTCATGGCAGAGCAGGGATTTGAAGAGAATATTTAGGAGGTTTGTTAAAGTTGCTGTTGACATGTAAATAGCAGCTAGCTGAATAATATTACATCTGTTTTAATGTCATTTAAAATCAGAGAATATTGCTCCCTTGAGTACTAAGGTTTGTTTACACACAAATATTTGCATCTGCGTATGTGCATACAACACAGTTTTGAGTGCCATTGCTGCAGTGGACTTAAATTCATCATGTACTGACGCAAGTTCCCTTCCCTTTTTTTGGCACATTTGTTACAGTGAAATTCTGATCACATTGTTGTGTTGTCATCTACCGTTGCTGCACAGCGCTCATAAGTAAAAGAGGGATTCTTGATGTAGGCTGGCGGAGCGAGATATAATATTTCCTAGGAATGTAAGGCAAACGTTTTGAATAATGTGCACTGATGAATTGTGCACAATAAGATCAGTAACATGTAAAGTAAATAGTGTGACATTAAAGAAAAAAATCAGAAAAGTAACAAATACTTGCTATAGTTTCTCCTTTCACATGTCGAGAGCTGCATGATTGACTTAATCTGAGAAAAAAAGAGATTGTACAATAGTCTCTTTCAGACAGCTATGGTTTATATGCATGTATTCTGACCTTCGCGGTGTGTGTGGCCTATCAGAGAGCGCGCTCCAGATCTTCTCATCTCATATCTATAGCTCCACTGTTATCGATTCACAGCTCTTTTGTTCTGGAAGGACATGTTTCACAAGTTTCGAGCATTCTTTCCAGTTCCACAGAAAGAGGAAAGTGCTCTTGGAGGATCAGCAGACTGAATCAGATGAATGTATTTCTTCTCAGCTTTACACTTTTGAGTCATTCAGAAGTGTCTTTATGCATTTTAAAGCACACAAATGTAAACACAAAGGAAATGCATTGCCTTAAAACATTATCTGGAGCATAATGTTATGGATGTACACTACAGTGGTGTCTGAGTTGTTTTGACCATTTAATGTTAATTTAATGTCAGAAGATGATCATGAATTGAGAGCATCTTGTGCTTCGAAAGGAGCAAGAAAGTCACAAAATGTACTTATTATCTTATTAACGTACTATCAGTTGTGCAAAACTTCCAAAATTTATTTTTCATTTTGTGTCTTCGCTTTTCTTTGTCTTTAGTTTTTCAAAATGTGTACCCCACTGTACAGTGTTTTTGCACTGTCTAAAACAAATGATTCATACACAAATGTTAATAACAATTACAAATGTGTTAATTTTCCTTTAAAATGTTCCTTCCTGGTCCCAGTAGATTGTCCTGTGCTATTTTATGATTATGGTCTTCTCCCGAGAACACTGACCCAGTTAAATAGAGAATAATTTCCTGCCATCCATTCTATCCCTGGCTCAAATTAATAGGGAACATTTTAGGCAGATAATCACATCACCTTTCCCTTATTAGTTTGTCAGACGTCGGCGGAACAGCTGTCAGAGGCATGTGACGTATAGCTCTAATGATGCTGAGATGCTTATACCAGCCAATTATTCAAATTATTGCAAGGAAAGCAAGCACATGAAATGCAGAAGTGACTTTGAAAGTTTATTTTCAGAAGCGCTATATGCTTTGTTGCACATAACTGGGTCTCCTCATACATCGGCTGTTGTTTGTGGTCGGTTCTTATTAGTCATGAATACCTGTCACGATCACAGCGTCTTGCTGTTTAAGGGGCGTTGGGAGTTGCTGAAGTTATTCCACCACATAAAGTCATTTTGCATTGGGTTCAGAGATGATTAATTATACATTAAGCATGTCAGATATGACTCATGCACATACTCACCATTTAATTATTATTTGATGAGCATCATTTCCTGGACATGAGGAAGTTTTGGACTAATCTTGGACTTAAAAAGACCATGTTGTAATGTTTACCCAGAAGTGTTTTATCCCATACATATATACAGTCAAACCAAAATTTATTCAGACACCTTGCTATCCTAACTTGCATAAATGCACTATTCTCAGAATGTTTTCTTTATAGCATCCAGTAAATGCTTGCCTGTAAGTGTTTAGAAGCTTCTGTCACCTCTCTACTGCAATCTGTACGCGTCCGCTGCGTCACGTCCCGCCGAAACGGGCGTGGTCTAGGCCTATAAATACCGCTCGCAGGCAGCTATTATCTGGTTTTTCATCATCGAAGCAACCAGAACGTGTGCATGCACGGCAAGATACGCAGTACTCGTTCCCTCTTCTAGAGAGAACCGAGGTTACGTTAGTAACCAAGTACGTTCTCTTACGAGAGGTCTCTCGTACTGCGTAAGATATCTTACGCTAGGGGACCCAATGCAAAACGCCGTGCATGCTGAGATCTGACACCAAAGACCCAAGGGCGAAAGCCCGGGGTTCATATAGTGCACAATCACCCAGGGAACTCACAGGGAGTCCGGGAAGAGGGAGGGGCGAAGCCGCGCTCTTCCACATATGGTAGCGTCGCTTAGACGCGAATTTCATCATACAGACAGGGCGGGGTACGACCTGAACTGATGGGAAAATGTGGGTCTTACACAGTTTGCCCAGGCACGTCTCATGCTACTGCTTTCCACTGTCGATCATTGAGCTGTGCTCAGCAGACGCAGCATTCTGAGTTGATAGCATCAAGTCAGATAATACTGGTTAACTTAGACCGACAGCAGCCTGGCCTGCAGGGCGGGAACCTCTAGGTTGTAGAACCTTATAAATGTAGACGGGGAGGCCCAGCCTGCCGCCGTACAAATATATTGCAAGGCAATCCCACTTGACCAGGCCCACTCTGACACCCAGCGGGCACTGCATGCCCTTGGAGGCATATGCCAGCGCAATAGCGTCAACTATCCATCTGGATAGGCTCTGTTTCGACGCGGCTAGTCCCTTAGAACGCCCGCTAAACGAAACAAAGAGCTGCTCCGTCTGTCTGAAGACAGACGAGCGAGACACATAAGCTCGTAATGCCCTGACCGGGCAAAGGAGGCCCGCGTCCCTTTCCTCATCAGGAAGATAACCTGCGCCCTAAACGGTGTGTTGAGGGATTTCGGAACATAACCGTGCTTAGGTTTGAGTATAACTTTTGAGTCATTAGGCCCAAATTCCATGCACGTCGCGCTCACAGAGAGCGCGTGTAAGTCCCCTATGCGCTTCACTGAAGCGAGAGCCAGCAGAAACACAGTCTTGAAAGACAGATGTTTCAGATCAATTGACTGTAAAGGCTCGAATGGTGCACCTTTCATGGCTTCCAGAACCGTAGAAAGGTCCCATACGGGGACTGAGGGGGGTCTGGGAGGATTCAGTCTCTTAGCTCCTCTGAGGAAGCGGATGACCAACTCGTTCCTTCCTATTGACTGACCAAGCGTTGTTCCTGAGAACGCTGCTATAGCCGCCACATAAACTTTGAGCGTGGAAGGGGCCCTGCCCTTATCCAACAGCTCTTGTAGGAAGGAAAGCACCTCCGTCACTCCACAGTCTGTGGGTGACACGCCACAGGCTGTGCACCAGCCCGAAAACACTGACCATTTCGAGGAGTAGAGCCGTCTCGTAGACGGAGCTCTTAGCCTGCGTGATCGTGTTTAGTACTCCTTTAGGGAGTCCAACATGTACCCGTTGATGGCCCAGACATGAAGGGACCACAATTCCGGGTGAGGATGCCAGATCGAGCCGTGGGCCTGAGAGAGGAGGTCTCTCCTCACTGGTACTGGCCACGGGACAGTGCTTGCTAACTGCATCACGACTGGGAACCAAGGTTGGTTTTCCCAGAACGGTGCCACCAGCAGTACTGAGCATCCTTCTTCCCTGATCCGTTCTATCACCTGAGGCAGGAGAGAGACGGGGGAAAAAGCATAAAGCGGGCGGCGGGGCCACAAATGAGCCAGCGCGTCCCTGCTCTTGGAGAAAAATTCCGGACAGTGAGCGTTTTCTTGAGACGCGAACAGGTCTACTTCCGCTCTGCCGAATTTCTTCCGCTCGATGGTGTTTTAGGCCCCCAATGGCTCCTTAGAGGCAGCTAACCCTACCCTCAACCTTAAAGATGAACTGAACTGAAAAAATGTTTTTTTTATAACGTGTTGTTTATGACAATTAAAAGTAAATTACACAAAAAAAAATTATTAAAAAAATCAAAATAGCTTTTTTTTAAAGCAACACAAAAATTGCGTTTGTTAGTATAAGAACGCTGGCAATTCTGATGACGTCACTGGAATGGTAGGACCTGCGAAGGTATATGGCAGCTGCAACTGCAGGTCCTATACACACGAAAATGAGTCATTTTGGTTACGTGTTTGAGCCTGTGAGGGACAGGCCAGTAGTACTGACTACCACCACAAGGAGGACGATCAGTTTCAGGCTCCAACTACAGTACAGGATCGTTTGGGGGGAGCGGCGCGCGCTGTATCGATTCGCCTCACTGATCAAGTGCAAAAGAAACTACGAGCATGCAACGCCGTTACGTTGTAAATTACACGAAATAAAAGTAATGCAGGTATGATCCAGATTGTATTTGCAATGTACATAGTCAATTATTAATGGAGCAATAGTGGTTCATGGTGTTATAAGAGGGAAATGTGGTGGGAGGTTGGAGGGCTGTAGTAGCCTGTCATGCACTCTCATTTATTGTATACAAGCACATTATGCATTTTATTAAATAGAGACTGCTTATATATGTCGTGTGCATTTAGAGAAAAATACTAAAACATGGTTGAGGTACTGTGCGTTTTAGAAAGTCAAGGCAGATAAATGGCAAATGTGATTGGACGAATTCATCCAATGGGATCGCTTGTTCAGTTAGCTGCACGCAAAAATGTTAAAATCAAAATACTCCCTGCATCAACAATGTTTCCTGACACGATGAACATCAGCTAGCTTCAGGGTGAGTAGAGAGGGACATTGGATTCTGTTGACAGACCTGCTGCGGTTTAGTTAGCTGCCAGTAAACGCATCAATCTGTGATATCGTCGGAGTCATTATTTATTTATACAGTTTATATGGTCGGAGTGGTGGCTAGCTTGTGGAGTTTGACAAAAGTGCTTCCAACTCGTTTAGCTGCTAGCTCTTTACCTAGGTTGGATCGTTTGGTATCTAGCTTGGTTTTGTGACTCAACTTCAATGAATGCCGAGTGTGTCAGTCTCAGTTTTGTTGAACGCTATAAAGCCTGGTTTCCTTGTCAAAGGTAACGTTAGCCTGTGAAAATGTATCGTAACCCCAGCTGCCTTAATAATGCGTTTACTAGCAGCTAACTAAACCGCAGCAGGTCTGTCAACAGAATCCAATGTCCCTCTCTACTCACCCTGAAGCTAGCTGATGTTCATCGTGTCAGGAAACATTGTTGATGCAGGGAGTATTTTGATTTTAACATTTTTGCGTGCACTGTGCAGCTAACTGAACAAGCGATCCCATTGGATGAATTCGTCCAATCACATTTGCCATTTATCTGCCTTGACTTTCTAAAACGCACAGTACCTCAACCATGTTTTAGTATTTTTCTCTAAATGCACACGACATATATAAGCAGTCTCTATTTAATAAAATGCATAATGTGCTTGTATACAATAAATGAGAGTGCATGACAGGCTACTACAGCCCTCCAACCTCCCACCACATTTCCCTCTTATAACACCATGAACCACTATTGCTCCATTAATAATTGACTATGTACATTGCAAATACAATCTGGATCATACCTGCATAACTTTTATTTTGTGTAATTTACAACGTAACGGCGTTGCATGCTCGTAGTTTCTTTTGCACTTGATCAGTGAGGCGAATCGATACAGCGCGCGCCGCTCCCCCCAAACGATCCTGTACTGTAGTTGGAGCCTGAAACTGATCGTCCTCCTTGTGGTGGTAGTCAGTACTACTGGCCTGTCCCTCACAGGCTCAAACACGTAACCAAAATGACTCATTTTCGTGTGTATAGGACCTGCAGTTGCAGCTGCCATATACCTTCGCAGGTCCTACCATTCCAGTGACGTCATCAGAATTGCCAGCGTTCTTATACTAACAAACGCAATTTTTGTGTTGCTTTAAAAAAAAGCTATATTGATATTTGTAATAATTTTTTTTAGTGTAATTTACTTTTAATTGTCATAAACAACACGTTATAAAAAAAAAAAAATTTCAGTTCAGTTCATCTTTAAACCTACCCATCCCCTCGCTGCCTGGAAGGCGCCGTTGGGGGCATAAAACACCAAGTGCCATTTCTTCCACAGCAGTTGGACTGTCTGTGGGTGTAAAGACCATTCGCCTGCCGGAACATTGTTCCTGGACAGTCTGTCTGGTCCTATATTCAGGATCCCAGGCACGTGCGCTGCTCTGAGCGAGCGCAGGTTGCGCTGAGCCCATACCAGGAGGCGTTCTGCTAGCCTGTACAGCTTCCTGGACCTGAGGCCGTCCTGGCGATTTATGTAGGACACCACAGACACGTTGTCCGAGCGGACCAGGACGTGGCGTCCTTTTATTTGGGGATAAAAACGCGTCAGCGCGTTGTCTACTGCCAGCATTTCGAGGCAGTTTATGTGCAGGAGCCTCTCCCGTTCCGACCACTGGCCGAAGGACGGTCTGCCCTCGAGCAGCGCTCCCCATCCCGAGGTGGACGCGTCCGTGGACACCACTTTCACCCTCGAGGAAGTCCCCAGGCTTACACCTGACTGGTACCAGTCGTTTGCTCTCCAAGGTTTCAGAGCTGTGACGCACTTCTGATTGACCTTGAGGCGAATCAAACCGGATGCCCACGCTTGGCGTGGGACTCGCGCTTTCAGCCAAAACTGCAGCGGGCGCATGCGGAGCAGGCCCAGCTGGAGTACTGATGATGCTGCGGCCATGAGACCCAGCATCTTCTGAAATCTCTTGAGCGGGACAGACGCGCCGCAGCGGAACGAGTTCGCTATGCGTTGAATGTCGGCCGCGCGCTGTGGCATTAGTCGCGCTATCATGGACAGCGAGTCCAACTCTGTGCCCAGGAAAGATATCTTCTGACTGGGTGACAGAGAGCTCTTCGCCCAATTGACACTGAGACCCAAATTCTCGAGGTGATCGAGTAAAACGGTCGTGTGTTCTATGAGCACTGAGCGCGATTGTGCTAGAATCAGCCAATCGTCCAAATAGTTCAGTACTCGCACGCCTCTCATTCTGAGGGGTGCGAGCGCCGCATCCATGCACTTCGTAAATGTACGGGGTGCCATGGATAAGCCGAACGGCAGGACTGTGTACTGATATGCCTGGCCCTCGAAGGCGAATCTCAAATATCGCCTGTGACGTGACGCTATCTGTATTTGAAAATACGCGTCTTTCAGATCTATTGACACAAACCAATCTCCTTGGCGAACCTGCGCGAGGATTTGTCTGGTCGTGAGCATCCTGAACCATCGCTTCACAAGCACTCTGTTCAGTTGCCTTAGATCTAGTATGGGTCTGAGACCCCCGTCTTTTTTCGGTACCAGGAAGTATCTGCTGTATAGCCCTCCTTCGCTCTGAACTTGAGAGAGAGGCTCTATGGCCCCTTTGTTCAATAGTTTCACCACTTCGGCTCGAAGTAAATGTGCTACTTCTGTTTTACCGTGGTCTCGACGCGCGCCGTATAGAGGCGAGGGCGTCGGCGAAACTGCAGCGAAAAAAAGAAAAATAGCCTCTTTTTATAATGTTTAGCACCCACTTCGAAACCCCAGGCAGCTTTGCCCATGCATCTGCATGAATAGCTAGGGGTTGAATACGAAGCGTGCTCCGTTCGCTCAGTGATGGAGAGGCTTCGGTGTGCTGTAACACAAGCGTCACGCTCGTGACATTTGAGGCAGGGGCGCGCTGATAACAGCGGGCAGATTACTCGCACTCGACTCCTCTGCGGCGGTCAACCGAGAGGGGGAGGGCTGGGCGAGTCCCGTAGGAACTGTCATGCCTGTGCTTGGATGTGGGCGCGGGATAGTGGGCACATTTACCACACTGAAAGCATTGATCGCTTGAGTGAAGCGAATGCACGTTGGTTTCGTTTTTACAGAAAACGTGAGACATGCATAACGTAGTGTTTGTGGGCACTGGGTAGTGGGCACATTTACCACGTTTGATGCGCAATCGATCTGAGTCGATTTATGTGCGCGAGCCCTGTGTGACGGGCTGTGCTTGTGTGTAGAGATGGGCACTGGGCAGTGGGCATTCTTTCTACACATAAAACACCATCAGCCGTGGCCGGGACACCAGAAAATTCACACTTATGGGATTTATCTGGGTAGCCGCAAAAGCGGCGTTTGTGTGCAGGCAAGCGTGCTGCGTCGCCGACTTGTTTACTGCAGAATACACTGGAACAGTCACATTTACTGGAACTGAACGAGAAGTTGCCATAGAAACAGAGAGCGTCAACATGCTGGCGTTTATTGCAGGCCTGCGTGCATTACAACAGGCTCGTTCACTGCAATATTGACATTTCCAGTCGCCTGAATTTCAGAGGAGAATGAGAAATGTATAGGAGATGGAGGTCGGTCCGTCCACAGCGGGACCAGAAAACTCTCTTTTCTCCTTACGCCAGTGACGCACGGAACACCATAGAAACGGTGTTTGGGTGCAGGCGAGCGGGTTGTACAACGCGCGCTTTGGCTGCAAAATACACATCTGCAGTCGCCTTTTCAGGGAACTGACAGAGCGAGCATTGACGGCATAATTTTATCTGCCGGTAGACCCGGGATCGAACGCGGGTCTCTCACGCGCAAAAACCTGAGAGTCTGCCACTGGGCCACAGGGGGAGACACATTGTAACTCAGTTAGCGCGAGTATTATCAGAGAGCGTCAACGTGCTGGCGTTTCTTTGCAGGCATGCGTGTATTACAACAGGCTTGCTCACTGCAATACTGACATTTCCAGTCGCCCGAACTTCAGAGGGGAATGAGAAATGTACGAGAAAATGGAGGTCGGTCCGTCCGCGGCGGGACCAGAAACACTCTCTTTTCTCCTTACGCCAGTAACGCACGGAAACCATAGAAACGGTGTTTGGGTGCAGGCGAGCGGGTTGTACAACGCGCTCGTTGGCTGCAAAATGCGCATCTGCAGTCGCCTTTCAGGGAACTGACAGAGCGAAGCATTGGCGGCATAAATTTAACTGCCGCTAGACCGGGATTCGAACACCGGTCTCTCGTGAGGAAAACCTATGATTCAGCCACTGAGCCACAGGGGGGAACACAAAGGCTTTCGGATGCACGAGCATATAAGAGCGTCAACATGTGGCGGAAGGAGGACTCACCTGGCATCCTTCTCCGAGACTGCTCCTCCGCCCCCCCCCCCCAAAAGACGCCCAGCTCTTTTAGTGCAATGAGAGTGTGTGTCGCGGCGGTGAGCACACACACACACATAAACACAGTAGCAGAGAAAGGATATAACGCCGGAAAGCGCAGCAGGAAGGCAAGGAAGGCGGTGCGGCCAGCGACTTCGGTGACTCGTCCCGCTGAAGGTGCTCTCTCTCAGACGCCGCGGCTTCTTTTCCAGCTCCAGCGATGCGTGTGCTTCGCTTGAAGGATGAAAAATCAGATAATAGCTGCCTGCGAGCGGTATTTATAGGCCTAGACCACGCCCGTTTCGGCGGGACGTGACGCAGCGGGCGCGAAGCACCCTGATTGGGTCTGGCGTCACGCCAGGCCTCGCTCGATAGGCTGCTGCAGTTGCCGCAGAGCAGCCAATAGGCGCGCGAGCTGTCTCGCCTATGTCTGCATGCTGACGCAACGCGTTTTGCATTATTAAAAATTAAGGATAATTTTTGGCTTCAATATCTCGCGGAAAAGGATTTTCCCCTAGCGTAAGATATCTTACGCAGTATGAGAGACCTCTCGTAAGAGAACTTTAGATTTTAGATTACTCATAATCTTTGGTTTTCATGTTGTCCACTGCTTTCTTCAAATTCCACCAAATGTTTTCAATGAGATTTAAATCTGAAGACTGTACAGGCCACTCAAGAACATGACTGATCCCTGTACCAAGCTTATGTATACTTTGGGATGGCTGAGGAAGTCCATTGATTATCAAGCTTCAGTCTCTGCACCGAAGGCATCACATCATCTTTGCAATGGCTTGATACTTCAAAGTTTTCATGATGTCCTTCATACAGGCAAGATTTCCACTTCCTGCAACAGCAAAGCTCCCCATAACAAGACTGGACCGCCTCCATGTTTGACCATGGAGATGGTGTTCTTCTGCTCAGAAGTGTTGCCTTTTTTGCACCAGACATACCGCTGGGTCCAAAAAGTTCCAGTTTCGTCACATCACTCTATAAAACATTCTTCCAGAACTCCACACGTCTATCCAAATGAATTTCAGCATATTCAAGTTGTCCTTTTATGTTCTTTTTGACCAAGAGTGGCATTTGGCAAGATGTTCCAACATGAAGGTCATGCTTGTCTAGTGTTCTTCTTATATTCAGCATTATAGATGTTTCTTCCTCCTTTCATGAGGTCATCTTGCAAGTTTTTGGCAGTAAATTAAGGGGTTTTCTCAGTTGCTCTGATCAAACATGTTTTTCCCCTTAATGATATTGTGTATTTTGTTCAAAACCTTCAAAGATTTTCTGGTATTACAATTGTTGTTAAACAATGTTAAACTTATGAATAAGGCTGCCAGCTCTGTCTCTAAGAACTTTTAGTGTTTTGGAAATCGTCTTGTAGCCATAGTTTATTACTAATGTAATAAAACAATTTGTTCTCTACAGCTTTTGTGAGAACTCTTTTGCTACTGAACATGCACATGCATGGGCTAAATATATGTATGTGTAACAGCACAAGCTAATTCAGTTTTATTATAATGTTGTCAAAGGCTTTTAACACAATTTTGTACCATACCATACAAATAAGTGACTTAAAAAC